>NC_132905.1:84755685-85058716 GCF_047675955.1 Chlorocebus sabaeus
TGAGGCAACTACTGTATGTACAATGAATTGCCTGGGTCCCTGTGCATCTAAAATGATACCAGCTAAAGACCACCTATGGAAAATAGTCACACAGTGATTTCATTTTCTCTAGGGTTTAATCCTTTTAATACAGCCAAATTGAGAAACATTGATAGAATAAGGGGGTAAAACGGTATAACATATTTAAGATACACATCCTGGCCCAGCAACTTCTTAAATGGCTTTCCTTCTGCATTTAACCAAAAAAACCATGGTAATATCCATCACTTAATCAAAAATTACCAGATATGCCGAGAGACAGCACAAAGGGCCAAAAATCGAGGAAAAACAAAAACGGATAAAATACATAAGATGAAAAAGAAAGCAAGTATATTTAAATACAGTTTAATATATACTTTTTTTTAAGACACAAAGTCTTGTTCTGTGTCATAGTAACATAATCATTGCTGACCAAAATCTCTAACTCTTGGGCCCAAGTGATCCTCCTGCCTCAGCCTCTTGAGTAGCTAAGACTACAGGCACATGCCACCACACCCAGCTATGTTTTAAACTTTTTGTAGAGACTGTGTCTCACTATGTTACCCAGGCTAGTCTCAAACTCCGGTCTCAAGCAATCCTCCTCCCTCAGCCTCCCAAAATGCTGGGATTACAGGTTTAAGCCATTGCACTCAGCCCTAAAAATATCTTTTAAACTCAGAATAAGCGAATTATGTATTTGTTTTGAATATATTAAATAACAAGATTCAGTAGCAAGTCTAATAAGTTCAATGTCAAAATAGAAATGAGTATAATTAATATTTTGAAATATCTGTAATGCAATATAAAAATATCTATAATTCGATAAGTGACAAAGTAAGAGATACTGGAAATACTCTTCAAGTTAACACTATATTCACAATCAAAAGATATCTTAAATTTTAATTAGACGTTCGTGAATAATAAATAGACCTGGCAAGTTGATCTAGTAGACCTGTCATCCCCTAGGACCTCAGGGTCCTTCCTTCGGTGAAACCTCTCCCTCTGGCCAACTGAAGAACTATAAAAAAGTTCATGGAGGACTGCAAGAGAAGTGTTAGAGGGCAGCCTTGGAAGTGGGGTATGTCATTTCCACACATATTCCCTGGCCAGAAGTTAGACATAGAGTCCCACCTATCTGCAAGGAAGCTGGAAACTTGTTTAGCTCTGAAGGGAAGAGGAAAAAGAATTCTCTTTTCTGCAGGTACTGAGCACAAACAGCATGATTAGCGGCAACTGGGTCAATACAATATAATCATATAGGGCCAAATGTAGAACAACAACAAAATCTGTGGAGAGGCAGAAAAGGAGTAGGTTTGACAAAGAAGAAAAACCCAAGTCAACATTAGGGTACTGGTGATAAAAATATCAATCTTCCTCTTGCCAGCTGTGTGAATTTACACATGAAAGTAGGAATGCAAAAAAAAGAAGGATATATCTAATATTCAGCTTTTGACTACCCAAAAAACTCAAAGAAACTCTTGAGTCCACAGTGAAGCATTAGTCGTGCAAGCCAGCCTATTTTGATAAAGAAAGGTGGTCTCTAAACTATAAAAGCTTCGTTCTCATGTCAGGAGCCAAACCTAGATGACTTAACTTGAATCGCAGAGTTTTACTAAACACTCTAGAATACAATAAGTATTCAATGTAAAAGACATTCATTTAATTCAGTAAAAATGAAATAAATATTTAGAAGGAATTTCAGTAGGATGAAAATATAGCCTGGGTCTTTGAGAAGGAACTTGATTTCCCAAACTCAAATTCCAATAAAGAAAAAAAAATGACAGAACCCTTGATAGAGACTCTAGATTATTTGAGAGAGAGGATCAGAATGTCCAGAGTTGTCCCCCTTTCTCCACTGAATGCGTCATGAAGTGGGTGTGAAAGGCGAGACACAAACAGACGGTAGTGAGCAGCATATTCTCCATGAGCAACATTTGCTATGTAGGAGATCTTGGAGTTCTCATGACCCAAGATGTGGAACTTGAGAGACTTGATGTTGAGAAATTTGAAGGATCTGGTACTGGGAGAGTGAGACCATAAAACACAGGACCCTAGAAAACCCAAACTGAAAAGACTATCACATCAACAGGTGGTCTCAGCAAGAAGCCCAAATAGATTGGTGGGATTTTCTATGCCTTAGTGAACACCAACCCAAGGGAAGCAGGCACTGAACAGGTTAATCATTCCCCAGTGTTAAGAAGGCAGCCCCACACAGAAGACTCCTGCATACTGAATTAAACAATCCGACCTTCTCTTGGAACAAACATGCCATCTTGGGGGAAAGACGAGAAGAGAGAGCTTGTGAGAAGTGGGGAGAGAGTCTTGATAGGAAGTTTGAACTTTGAAATAATATTTTATTCTACCACCCATCTAAAGACTAATTAATCACAAATGCTAAACCAATCAGAAGAAAACTTTTGTTAAACCAGAAAAGGTTGTTACCTCTCATAGACAAGTTAAGTGTTTTCTACCACATTCATGCTTCCACCGGCAGCAGAACTGGGGTATGCAGAGCTACATGCAATCAACTATAGCAAATAAAAGAGGCAGCATGTTTTGTGCAGATCCGTATTATAGTGTATACTTTAACCCCAAAAGACAGAAAGGAATTAGAGGTAGTTCATGTCTCCCTTGAACTTATACTCCAAGAACATAGTTGTATGTTCTTAGGGAATTTTTCCATAAGATAAATGGAAAAATAGAAATAGGTATAAGCAGCAGGTAGCATAAAGTAGAGATGGATACAATGGGAGGAAGACAAGCATCCTTGGAAAAGGAAAGCATGTTGGGTTTTAGAGAATGAATAAGAGTTCATCATGTGTTAGGAAGAATTCCCTGCAGGTAAACATAACAATCAGCCACATGCACAGAAGAGCAGGAGAGTTGAGAATGTTCAGTTTAGTCTCACTGCAGCATGACAGAGAAACCTAATCTTCAGACACAATTCCATTCTCTGGTGACTAATGTTTTAGCTTAGAGAATAGAAACTACTTTTGTTTCAAGATGTTAAAATTATATTTTTAGGGAGAATATATTTGACAGTGTAATGGAGGGGGCAAGCTATAGTATTGTTCAACTAGCAAATCTTAGAAGTGACATTTCAAAGATAAATTTGTGTGATTATTGCTCTCCTCTTTAATCCAGAAAATAGACTCCAGATGGTTACAAATGTTTATTTCTAAGATGTAAAAGATGAGATATCTTTTCACTCTATCCAGTCTCAAGGTCTTAAGCAATGTCTACTTTTAAACAATTACACCATGCTTGATGCCACTAATTAACTGTTTTGTTTTAAAATGCCTTTGCTATTGAAATGTTTATTCACATTATTTTGTGTCATAGTGAGAGTAATGTGCATTTGTGAAAGCCACTATCGGTCAGGCATTGTGGCTCACACCTGTAATCCCAGCATGTTGGGAGGCCGAGGTGGGCAGATCACGAGGTCAAGAGATCAAGACCATCCTGGCCAACACGGTGAAACCCTGTCTCTACTAAAAATATTTTAAAAATTAGCTGGGCGTGGTGGCGGGCACCTGTAATTCCAGCTACTCAAAAGGCTGAGGCAGCAGAATCGCTTGAACCTGGGAGGCGAGGTTGCAGTGAGCCGATATCATGCCACTGCACTCCAGCCTGGGTGACAGAGTGAGACTCTGTGTCAAAAAAACGAAAAGAAAAAAGAAAGCCATTATCTAGCATATTCTTTATAAATTTTGCCCAAAGATTATTATGCTGTATTCTTTTTAAGTGGTAGTTTAAAATGATTACATTTCAAATGTCTCAACAGTATTTTGATTATTTTATTCAGCTGAAATTCAAAGATTAAGTTGAAGAATACGATCTTGATTTTATAGATAAAGAAATGCTTTCAGGCCATGACCAAGAGTGTGAGGGCTAGTCTTATAAATACATGGTATGACATGAGGATTCTAGAAAGTTCCACCTGCCCAAATCTATTTTATATTTCATCTACTTGCCAGGGCACCAAGGATGCTTTACTAAAAATTCATAGCTTTCGATTTCAAACATTTGTTGACCATCATTAATCCTTAACTAAAGTGCCAATATCCCTGCAAGGGATCTTTTAATGTCTACATTAAAAGTCATTATCAAAGAATAACTTTCAATAGCATTTCCCAACAGGTATCTGGTACATGACTAAGGGGTTCCATGATCAGATATGATGAAGAAATACTGAACATTATTTTTCTCTCTTACAGAGTCACAATATATGTGCATATATATATTCCTTTATTAGCATATGAAAGACTGAAGAGTTCAACAATTATTTTTTAAAGGAATTTTAAACTTTTCAAAACTCAGCAAATCCAAAACTCTTAACTCTTATAGCTCCAATGGCACTTATGACTACTATGAGAATTATAATAACAGCTAGCTGAGAGCAAGATGGCAAAATTAAACAAAAGACTAACAACCGTAGTGGAGCCAGAAAGGGGCACTCAAATGGCTAAGAAAGGGCTGAGAGTGAAGATGAAATTTTCCCAAGGAAAAACTGGACTTGTTCACCTCTTTTTCTTGGACTAGTTCTAGGGTTGATCCAAACCATTGGATGGATAAAATTCATCTTGTCTAGGCAGCTTCATTTCATCACAGCTAAGTCCCCACATGATCTCATCCATTGAGATGCATTTTAAGGTTATATCACTATTATCTAAAGACCGCATAAGAAGCCATCATATAGATTCCATTCCTGTGCTTGCTATTTGGAAGAAGTCAAGCATGTTGTCTATTATCTTGTTCAGTGTCTCTTATATAAAGCACCACATTGAAAACGCTTTTCAGAACTTAGCACTAAAAACAGTTTTGCCTTCCCTGAGGAACTGAATTCCTCTTTCCTTTCTGAAAAGGAGCAATAGGTCTTTCTATTTGCTTTGATAGCAGGAAACCCAAAGCTTAATAGCAGCACAAGTAATAATAACCACATAGGCTTTATGGCCTGAAAGATTTTTTTTTTTTTTGAGAAAGTTCTCCCTCTATCACTCAGGCTGGAGTGCAGTGTGCGATCTCGGCTCACTGAAGCCTCACCTGTTGGACTCAAGCAATTAGCCCACCTTAGCCTCCCGAGTAGATGGGACTATCTAGTAGCTTAGCGCCACCACGTCTGGCTAATTTTTTTTATTTTTGTAGTGACGGGGTTTTGCCATAATCCCCAAGCTGGTCTCGAACTCCTGATCTCAAGTGATCCACCCATCTTGGCCTCCCAAAGTGCTGGAATTACAGGTGCGAGCCACCACACTGGGTCAAAAGTTTTTTCTTGACTCCCTACTCTTGTTCATGCCTCCTCTGGTCATGACTGAATTTCTCAATCTCCATTTGTTTGTTGTGTGTGCTTGTCATAAATCATTGCAAACCCATTTAGAAATGTGAGAGAGGATAAGTGAGAAGATGGAAAGATTTAAAAAGACAAACAGAGGCCAGGTGTGGTGGCTCATGCCTGTAATCCCAGCACTTTGGGAGGCCAAGGCAGGTAAATCATGAGGTCAGGAGATCAAGACCATCCTGGCTAACACGATGAAACCCCATCTCTACTAAAAATACAACAAAATTAGCTGGGCGTGGTGGTGGGCACCTGTAGTCCCAGGTTCTCGGGAGGCTGAGGCAGGAGAATGGTGTGAACCAGGAAGGTGGAGCTGGCAGTGAGCCCAGGTCGTGCCACTGCACTCCAGCTCTCATCATTGCTTGGGTTGAAGGAATTCCATTGTAGATAGGCTGAGAAATAACCTCACAACAGTCAGTGAGCACACACCAGGGATAGGCCGAAGAACTTAGGAGGTAACATCCAGGAAAGACTGTCTCCTTTGCGGATCTGCAGAGGGCTACGAGTCTGTTAACCCATTCTGCTGAAAACAACAGATTTGCTAATAAGGCAAAGTTAGGGTGAGACATGACTCGGAGAGTAGATAAACACACATACACACACACATACCCAAACACAAACATACTCAGCCAATGTGTTTGGGTGAGGAGGAGTGAATTTGAAGGGGAAACCCCAAATTACCTATTCAGAATACATTCTGTAATAAGGAGAAATTGTAGGACAAGCATTTGTTTTACAAAGGGCTCCAAAACATGTAGTAAATATACAATTGATTGGTCCCATCATAGGAACCACATTCAGATACGATTGCTGAATAGCACTGCCAACTTTATTATCCAATAGTAGCCTGAACTATCAGTATTTTAATGTTATGACGTGGAGTCAAAAAGCCCTTTCTCATGCCTGAGAGACCAGCAGGCAGACAGTAAGTACCAGAATCTATACAGATGGGGAAGCTATATCAGGAGTGTTGATTTTGATTCTAATTTTCCAAAGGCACAATTATCTGCTGATCTGAAGGGCTCCTTGCATGTGATACCTTATAGTGTAACTATTCTGCAGAAATTATTGGAGTGAGGGGTAACATTATTGCTTCTGTAATTTTCCCAAGGGAAACTGCATCTATTTATTCATCTCAACAGACACGAATAGCTTTTCATGCCTAGTCACTGGGGCTGAGGGTTTACAAAACCAAATAAAGCACAGTCCTTGCCTTAAAAAGGCTAAGGGTTCCAAAGTTCTGGTCTTATTTTTGTAAACTGACCTTTAGTCTCTCAAAATCCTTGCCCTGCTGAGGTAGAGACAGGGTGAAGTATGCAGCTGTGAGTGGTATGATATTCTTAATGAGTGCACTTGTTTTCAGCTTTTTATTATTAACAACTTGGTTCTAAAGCCCCCATATGTACTCAGAACTGAAAAACTACAACAACAACAACAACAACTGGCTTTTATCTTAAGGCCTTTACATGTATCAGTTCATTTCCTCCATAGCCCGTGGGATCTGACTGGCAGCTCTTGGCACTTGCACACACCCTTCTTCCCCTTCTTAGGACGTTCAGAGTTCGCAGCCCATGTTGCTTTTCCTTTTTTTTTTTTTTTTTTTTTGAGACACTGTTTCATCCAGACTGGAGTGCAGTGGCATGATCATAGCCCACTGCAGCCTCAACCTCCCAGGCTCAAGCAATCCTACCACCTCAGCCTCCTGAGTAGCTGGGACTACACGTGCACGCCACCACGCCCAGCTAATTTTTGTATTCGATCTTGTTTTTTCCACACCACACTGCATGGGTGTGCTGAACTTTCAGTCTGCCCATAAACCTGGTCAGCCCAACATCTCACTGAACCACGGCTCTTCTGTCACTCCAGGACCACAGCGGGCATGAGGCTTCTCTACAATAATTGTAGTCTCCCCAGGCTACTCCTAACAAAGCAAGATATGGGTTCCTCTGCTCTCAGATTCACCCAGTGGGCCAGACATTCCTATAATTCCTCCAACCCTAACCCTACCGAGACCTAAATCTTAAGAGACAAAATGGTGCCCTACCAGCTTTAGAAACTCACACCAGCTGCTAACTATCTCGCTTCCTTTTCTTAATTCTGAAGCTCCACTCACATGCCAAGAATATTTTAAAAATTAAAAAGACCAAAAAAACTTCTCTGTGTGTCAGAAAAACTGGCTTTGAATCTATTCTCACCCTGCTGTGTTGTTTATGGATAAATTTGATGTATTCTTTCTGCAGGCTTTGAAAACTGATGCTAAAAATCTTGCTTTGGGGAGATTTATAAAAACTTTTTCGGGTTCAAAAATTAGGTTCTTCATTCAAAGTTGAGGCTTTCTTTTTTTTTTTTTTTTTTTTTCTTTTTTTTGAGATGGAGTCTTGCTCTGTTGCCCAGGCTGGAGTGCAGTGGCATGATCTTGGCTGACTACAACCTCTGCCTCCCAGGTTCAAGTGATTCTCCTGCCTCAGCCTCACAAGTAGCTGAGATTATAGGCACGTGCCACCACACCCAGCTGATTTTTGTATCTTTAGTAGAGATGGGGTTTCACCATGTTGGCCAGGCTGGCCTCAAACTTCTGACCTCAGGTGGTCCACCCACCTTGGCCTCCTAAAGTGCTGGGATTACAGGCGTGAGCCACCGCACCCAGCTAAAACTTAGGCTTTTAAGATCTTTATTACTTCCATGATTTCCAAATAATAAACTGTCTTCTTTGCTTGGCTAAATCTGTTTTTCCTCTTAAATACCGGATGCCACTGACTGCAAGGGTAAAGACATACAACATTGAGGAAAAAAACGTGGAAAAGAAAAATATCTGTTTTAATTATCTCAAAATTTTATTCTGAGACAAATTCAAATATAATTAAGCACCCAGTCCAATACATGCATTTCCTCTTGAAACTCTATTTCTCTTTTAAGTAACCTTTTTACTGTTGTGTCACTTACAAACAGAAAAGCACACAGATTATGAATGTACAGCTTGATGAATGTTTACCAAGTAAACTATACCCTTGTCACTGCCATAGGTCAGGAAGTAGAATGTGAACAGTCTCCCACCCACACCCCAAAAGAACTTACTATGCCGACTCCCATCATTTATTCATTAACTTTACTAGTTTTTTAACTTCATGTAAGTGGCATCACACACTGTACGTTTTTAGATCTGGGTTATTTCCCTCAAATTACATATGTGAGACTCATCCCACAGTGTTGCACATGGCAATAGCTTATTCATTTTTATTGCTTTGTGGATTTCCCTTGTATAAAATTTATTTACTCATTTTACTGCTGATAGACATTTTCGTTGTTTCCAGTTGAAGGTTATTGTAAACAAAGATGCGAAGAACATTTTTCTATATGCCTTTTGGTATGCATATGTTTGTATTTCTGTTAGTAATACACCTAGAAAAAGTACTACTAAATCATAGGATTATGTGTTTAGCTATATAGTAGATATTGCCACACAATTTTTTGAAGTGGTTTTAGCAAATTGAACTCTCATTAACATTTGAGAATTCTAATGACTCCCTGTTTGTATTAACACTTAATATTGTCAGTTTTTGTTTTGTTTTGCTTTGCTTTTTGAGACAGAGTCTCGCTCTGTCACCCAGCCTGGAGTGCAGTGGCACGATTTCGGCTCACTGCAACCTCCGCCTCTCGGGTTCAAGCAATTCTTCTGCCTCAGCCTCCCAAGTAGCTGGGACTACAGGCACGCGCCACCATGCGCAGCTAATTTTTGTATTTCTAGTAGAGATGGGGTTTCACCATATTGGCCAGGCTAGTCTCAAACTCCTGACCTCATGATCCGCCTGCCTCGGTGTCCCAAAGTGCTGGGATTACAGAATTGAGCCACCGCGCTGGCCATAATGTCAGTTTTTTAATGATAGCTGTTCTCATGATTGCGTAGTGGTATCTTACTGTGTTTTAACTTGCATTTCCCTGATGAATAAGATACCTTTTCATGTGCTTATTTGCTATTTGGATGTACTTTTTGTGAAGTGTTTGTTAAAGCCATTTGTCATTTTTCTATTCATTTTCTATTACCTAATCTTTGGTCTCCAAAGGGATGGAATTCTCTTATTAGCTATCCTGGGGTGCAAACTGATCCAGGGAATTGGAAATTCAACCAAGATCTCACGGGGTAGAAGAGGAAATGTTTGAAAATGAAGCAGTAGGAAGCTAGGCAGACAAAAAGAAAATGTAATGGTCATTTCACATGGCCTCTAGTTCCCTTGGAATATGGCATAAACATGGACTATTTGGTCTCATGTGAACTAGCCCCGCTCTCTCTCTCTAGGTTTGTCACATACTTCTCTCTCCTCTTTTTTTGTATTCTACCATGTTGATATCACAATTCAAATGCACCAAGTTCTCACCAAATTCCGAGCCTTTACTCATGTGGTATTGTTGTACACCCTGTATACTTTCATCTTGATTCTTAACCACCTCCCCAAACCAAATTATCTTCTTATTAGGTATTAGCTTAAGTATTACTTCTGTAGAGAATGCTTTTCCAAACTAGCTCTAATCACCACCTTTTGAGCACCAAAAAACCCTATTATTTTCATTTGTTCCATTCTTGATTACAGTTCTCTTAAATATATGCATCTCTATACTCTAAACTCCATGAAGAAAAGGACTAAGTCTGCCTTGTCCATGGCAGAATTATAAGCCACAGCACAGTGCCTGGTCCATGGGAAGCCCTTAGTAAATCTATTTTGTTTTATTTTGATTAACTTAATAACCACTCAGTTTAATACTTTTTCATTGCCCTTAACAGGTGTTTCTTCCTTAAATGTTGGTGTTAGCAGAGTTTTTGCCTTAACTTCACGGTTTTCTCTGGCTACCCTCTGCCCAAAGGCAGTCTCATCTATTCACATGCATTTAACTACCAGCTATATACTATAACTTCAAAATAAACTTCTTCACCCTGTCATGGTAAATTTTATGTGTCATCTTGACTGGGCTAAGGGATGTCCAGCTAGTTGGTGAAACATTATTTCTGGGTATGTTTGTGAGAGCATTTCTGGAAGAGAGTAACATTTGAGTAAGTAGACTGAGTAGAGATGACTCTCACCAATGTGGGTACACATGATCCAATCTTCTGAAATCCTGAATAGAATGAAAAGGCAGAGAAAGGATAAACTTACTCTTTCTGTTTCAGCCTGGATAGCCAGGCTTTTTACCCCTTAGACATTTGTGGTCCTGGTTCTCGGGCCTTGGGACTGGGACAGTGACTTAACCTCACCACTTTTTCATCCTCAGTTCTGAAGTCTTCAGAGTGAGACCAGGACTTATACCACCTGCTTTCCTAGTTCTCCAGCTCTCAAACAGAAAATTGTGAGACTTTCTTGGTCTCCATAATTGCTTGAGCCAGTTTCCACAATAAATCTCTTGATATACTTTGAGTTTTTTTGGTTCTGTTTCTCTGGAGAACCCTGACTAGTACAGACTTTTGTACCAAGAGTGCTTCTAGAGGAACATAATTTTATGAATAACCGTTGTGAATTTGTTCTGGGGTTTATGGAATTGGATTACTAATCTGATCAGGCTTTTAAATGATAATAATTCTATTTCTAGTAGTAAAGAGACCACTAATAGTAAATGGCTATGATATGCAAAATATCTGCATTGGATAGTCCTAATCAATCATTTATAAGAATCAAAGAGCTAAGTGACTGTATATCATAACAGCCAACATTTTTTTAAAACTAAGGAATATAAGGATGTTGGCTCTTTGCTCCTAAAGTCCAGAAGAAGTGTGTTTTGTTTTGTTTTGTTTTTTAAAGGATGACCTCAGGAATTCCAGTTCTCAAGTGCTGCATAAATGGCCTAAGAGCTTCTATGTGTGCTCGGAAGGAGATCCTTATCTCCTGTAGTCACAGGGCTGACATTGCTGAAAATCAAACACAGGACCTCATCCTTCAATTGGCTGAATTATAATACAAGTTGAACTTGCAGTCTTGCAGAATGTCTACTGTTAAAGTGAGGCCATTGTTTGGGAAAAAGGTGGGATTCTATGAATTGGGATGGGGGTATGTGGAAAGACTCTGATGAAGCTGGGGACATTAAGTCCCTACATTCTAATGATTCTTCTTTGCTAGTGAAAGAGGTCTTCCCAGTGTCATTGGAAGTAGCCTTCTCATCTTTAGTGAAATCAGCCTCTCTCATCCCAGTGAAAGTGGCCTTCCCATCCACAGTGATAGCGACTTTTCAACTCTATCTGAGGAGCTAGCTTCCGTTGACTAAAGAAATGGTAACAGCCTTCCTTGAGGCAGTTGCCCTGCAAGACAATGCTGATTCTCCTCAGGACCCAGCCCCACTTTTTGCTTCCAGATCTATAACTAGACTTGAGGCCTAGCAGCTTCCTAAAGGTGACATACAAAGTGGGAGCCAAGAGGAGATGCAATATACTTTAAAAGCACTGCTTGAGCTTGCTAATTTATACAAGCAGAAATCTGGGGAACATGTGTGGAAACGCCTATTATGAATGTGGGAAAATGGTGGAAGGAACAAAATGTTGAATCAGGTTACATTTATTGATATGAGCTCACTAGGCAGAAATTCTGCAGTTAATGTTGCAGCTCAGGGTGACAGAAAGGACTCTAGGCCAGACACCATGGCTTACACCTGTAATCCTGATACTTTGAGAGACCAAGGCAGGAGAACTGCTTGAGCCCAGGAGCTTGAAACCAGCCTAGGCAACATAACAACATAGATAGTGTCTCTACAAAAAAAAAAAAAATTTAAATTAGCCAGACTTGGTGGCATGATATACAGTCCCAGCTACTCAGGAGACTGAGGTAGGAGGATCGGTTGACCTTGGGAAGCAGAGGCTGAGTTAGCCAGGACCATGCCACTGCACTCCAACCTGGGTGACAGAGAGAGATCTACTTCAAAAAAAAAAACTTTTAATAAAAAACTTAATTTAGGGGGCAGTTCCAAGATGGCCCAACAGGAACAGCTCCAGTCTACAGCTCCCAGTGTGAGCGACACAGAAGACGGGACAGACGGGTGATTTCTGCATTTCCAACTAAGGTACCAAGTTCGTCTCACGGGGGCTTGTCAGACAGTGGGGGCAGGACAGAGGTCACAGCCCACCAAGCGTGAGCCAAAGCAGGATGAGGCATCGCCTCACCTGGGAAGTGCAAGGGGTCAGGGAATTCCCATTCCTAGCCAAGGGAAGTGGTGACGGATGGCACCTGGAAAATCAGGTCACCCCCACCCTAATACTGTGCTTTTCCAATGGTCTTACCAAATGGCACAGCAGGAGATTATATCCCACGCCTGGCTCGGAGGGTCCCACGCCCACGGAGCCTCCCTCATTACTAGCACAGCAGTCTGAGATCCAACGGCAAGGTGGCAGCAAAGCTGGGGGAGGGGCGCCCACCATTGCTGAGGCTTGAGTAGGTAAACAAAGCGGTCAGGAAGTTCGAACTGGGTGGAGTCCACTGCAGCTCAAGGAGGCCTGTCTGCCTATATAGACTCCACCTCTGGGGACAGGGCATAGCTGAACAAAAGGCAGCAGAAACCTCTGCAGACTTAAATGTCCCTGTCTGACAGCTTTGAAGAGAGTAGTGGTTCTCTCAGCATGGAGTTTGAGATCTGAAAACAGACAGACTGCCTCCTCAAGTGGTTCCCTGACCCCCGAGTAGCCTAACTGGGAGGCACCCCTCTCTAGGGGCAGACTGACACCTCACACAGCCGGGTACCCCTCTGAGACAAAGCTTCCAGAGGAACAATCAGGCAGCAACATTCGCTGTTCAGCAATATTCGCTGTTCTGCAGCCTCCGCAGCTGATGCCCAGGCAAACAGGGTCTGCAGTGGACCTCTGGCAAACTCCAACAGACTTGCAGCTGAGGTTCCTAACAGTTAGAAGGAAAACTAACAAACAGAAAGGACATCCACACCAAAACCCCATCTGTACATCACCATCATCAAAGACCTGAGGTAGATAAAAACCACAAAGATGGGGAAAAACCAGAGCAGAAAAGCTGAAAATTCTAAAACTCAGAGTGCCTCACCAGCAATGGAACAAAGCTGGACGGAGAATGACTTTGACGAGTTGAGAGAAGAAGACTTCAGATGATCAAATTTCTCCGAGCTAATGGAGGAAGTTTGAACCCATCACAAAGAAGCTAAAAATCTTGATAAACGATTAGATGAACGGCTAACTAGAACAACCAGTGTAGAGAAGTCCTTAAATGACCTGAAGGAGCTGAAAACCATGGCATGAGAACTACATGACAAATGCACAAGCTTCAGTAGCCAATTCCAACAACTGGAAGAAAGGGTATCAGTGATTAAAGATCGAATGAATGAAATGAAGTGACAAGTTTAGAGAAAAAAGAGTAAAAAGAAATGCGCAAAGCCTCCTAGAAATATGGCACTATGTGAAAAAACCAAATCTACGTCTGATTGGCGTACCTGAAAGTGACAGGGAGAATGGAACCAACTTAGAAGACACTCTGCAGGATATTATCCAGGAGAACTTCCCCAACCTAGCAAGGCAGGCCAACATTCAAATTCAGGAAATACAGAGAACGCCACAAAGATACTCCTCAAGAAGAGCAACCCCAAGACACATAATTGTCAGATTCACCAAAGTTGAAATGAAGGAAAAAATGTTAACGGCAGCCAGAGAGAAAGGTCAAGTTACCCACAAAGGGAAGCCCATCAGACGAACAGCGGATCTCGTGGCAGAAACTCGACAAGCCAGAAGACAGTGGGGGCCAATATTCAACATTCTTAAAGAAAAGAACTTTAAACCCAGAATTCCATATCCAGCTAAACTAAGTTTCATAAGTGAAGGAGAAATAAAATCCTTTACAGACAAGCAAATGCTTAGAGATTTTGTCACCACCAGGCCTGCGCTACAGGAGCTCCTGAAGGAAGCACTAAACATGGAAAGGAACGACTGGTACCAGCCACTGCAAAAACATGCCAAATTGTAAAGACCATCAATGCTAGGAAGAAACTGCATCAACTAATGAGCAAAATAACCAGCTAACATCATAATGACAGGATCAAATTCACAGAAAACAATATTAACCTTAAATGTAAATGGGTTAAATGCTCCAATTAAAAGACACAGGCTGCCAAATTGGATAAAGAGTCAAGACCCATCAGTGTGCTATATTCAGGAGACCCATCTCACGTGCAGATACACACACAGGCTCAAAATAAAGGGATGGAGGAAGATCTACAAAGCAAATGGAAAACAAAAAAGGCAGGGGTTATAATCCTAGTCTCTGATAAAAAAAGATTTTAAACCAACAAAGATCAAAAGAGACAAAGAAGGTCATTATATAATGGTAAAGGGATCAATTCGACAAGAAGAGCTAACTATCCTAAATATATATGCACCCAATACAAGAGCACCCAGATTCATAAAGCAAGTCCGTAGAGACCTACAAAGAGACTTACACTCCCACACAATAATAATGGGAGACTTTAACACTCCACTGTCAACATTAGACAGATCAATGAGACAGAAAGTTAACAAGGATATCCAGGAATTGGACTCAGCTCTGCACCAAGCAGACTTAACAGACATCTACAGAACTCTCCACCCCAAATCAACAGAATATACAATCTTCTCAGCACCACATCATACTTATTCCAAAATTGACCACATAGTTGGAAGTAAAGCACTCCTCAGCAAATGTACAAGAACCGAAATTATAACAAACTGTCTCTCAGACCACAAGGCAATCAAACTAGAATTCAGGATTAAAAAACTTACTCAAAACCGCTCAACTACATGGAAACTGAACAACCTGCTCCAGAATGACTACTGGGTACATAATGAAATGAAGGCAGAAATAAAGATGTTCTTTGAAACCAATGAGAACAAAGACACAACATACCAGAATCTCTGGGACACATTTAAAGCAGTGTGTAGAGGGAAATTTATAGCACTAAATGCCCACAAGAGAAAGCAGGAAGGATCTAAAATTGACACCCTAACATCACAATTAAAAGAACTAGAGAAGAAAGAGTAAACACATTCAAAAGCTAGCAGAAGGCAAGAAATGACGAAGATCAGAGCAGAACTGAAAGAGATAGAGACACAAAAAAACCCTTCAAAAAATCAATGAATCCAGGAGCTGGTTTTTTGACAAGATCAACAAAATTGATAGGCTGCTAGCAAGACTAACAAAGAAGAAAAGAGAGAAGAATCAAATAGATGCAATAAAAAATGATAAAGGGGCTATCACCACCTATCCCACAAAAATACAAACTACCATCAGAGAATACTGTAAACACCTCTATCCAAATAAACTAGAAAATCTAGAAGAAATGGATAAATTCCTGGACACATACACCCTCCCAAGACTAAACCAGGAAGAAGCTAAATCCTTGAAAAGATCAATAATGGGCTCTGAAATTGAGGCAATAATTAATAGCCTACCAATCAAAAAAAGGCCAGGACCAGATGGATTCACAGACGAATTCTACTAGAGGTACAAGGAGGAGCTGGTACCATTCCTTCTGAAACTATTCCTATCAGTGGAAAAAGAGGGAATCCTGCCTAACTCATTTTATGAGGCCAGCATCTTCCTGATACCAAAACCTGGCAGAGACACAACCAATAAGAATTTTAGACCAATATCCCTGATGAACATCGATGTAAAAATCCTCAATAAAATACTGGCAAACTGAATCCAGCAGCACATCAAAAAGCTTATCCACCATGATCAAGTGGGCTTCATCCCTGGGATGCAAGGCTGGTTCAACATACACAAATCAACAAACGTAATTCAGCATATCAACAGAACCAAAGACAAAAACCACATGATTATCTCAACAGATGCAGAAAAGGCCTTTGACAAAATTCAACAGCCCTTCATGCTAAAAACCCTCAATAAATTAGGTATTGGTGGGATGTATCTCAAAATAATAAGAGCTATTTATGACAAACCCACAGCCAATATCATACTGAAAGGGTAAAAACTGGAAGCATTCCCTTTGAAAACTGGCACAAGACAGGGATGCCCTCTCTCACCACTCCTATTCAACATAGTGTTGGAAGTTCTTGCCAGGGCAATCAGGCAGGAGAGAGAAATAAAGGGTATTCAATTAGGAAAAGAGGAAGTCAAATTGTCACTGTTTGCAGAAGACATGATTGTATATTTAGAAAACCCCACCATCTCAGCCCAAAATCTCCTTAAGCTGATAAGCACCTTCAGCAAAGTCTCAGGATACAAAATCAATGTGCAAAAATCACAAGCATTCTTTTACACCAATAAAAGACAAACAGAGAGCCAAATCATGAGTGAACTCCCATTCACAATTGCTTCAAAGAGAATAAAATACCTAGGAATCCAACTTACAAGGGATGTGAAGGACCTCTTCAAGGAGAACTACAAACCGCTGCTCAACGAAATAAAAGAGGACACAAACAAATGGAAGAACATTACATGCTCATGGATAGGAAGAATCAATATCGTGAAAATGGCCATAGTGCCCAAGGTAATTTATAGATTCAATGCCATCCTTATCAAGCTACCAAGGACTTTCTTCACAGAATTGGAAAAAACTGCTTTAAAGTTCATAGGGAATCAAAAAAGAGCCCGCATCTCCAAGACAATCCTAAGCCAAAAGAACAAAGCTGGAGGCATCATGCTACCTGACTTCAAACTATACTACAAGGGTACAGTAACCAAAACAGCATGGTACTGGTACCAAAAAAGAGGTATAGACCAATGGAACAGAACAGAGCCCTCAGAAATAACGCCACACATCTACAGTCATCTGATCTTTGACAAACCTGACAAAAACAAGAAATGGAGAAAGGATTCCCTATTTAATAAATGGTGCTGGAAAACTGGCTAGCCATATGTAGAAGGCTGAAACTGGATCCCTTCCTTACACCTTATACAAAAATTAATTCAAGATGGATTAAAGACTTAAATGTTAGACCTAAAATCATAAAAATCCTAAAAGAAAACCTAGGCAATACCATTCAGGACATAGGCATGGGCAAGGACTTCATGACTAAAACACCAAAAGCAATGGCAACAAAAGCCAAAATTGACAAATGGGATCTAATTAAACTAAAGAGCTTCTGCACAGCAAAAGAAACCACCATCAGAGTGAACAGGCAACCTACAAAATGGGAGAAAATTTTTGGAATCTACTCATCTGACAAATGGCTAATATCCAGAATCTACAAAGAACTCAAACAAATTTACAAGAAAAAAAAACAAACAATCCCATCAAAAAGTGGGCGAAGGATATGAACAGACTCTTCTCAAAAGAAGACATATATGCAGCCAACAGGAAAAAATGCTCATCATCACTGGCCATCAGAGAAATGCAAATCAAAACCACAATGAGAGACCATCTCACACCAATTAAAATGGCGATCATTAAAGTCAGGAAACAAGAGGTGCTGGAGAGGATGTGGAGGAATAGGAACACTTTTAAACTGTTGGTGGGACTGTAAACTAGTTCAACCATTGTGGAAGACAGTGTGGCGATTCCTCAAGGATCAGGAATAGAAATACCATTTGACCCAGCCATCCCATTACTGGGGATATACCCAAAGGAGTATAAATCATTCTACTATAAAGACACATGCACATGTACATTTATTGTGGCACTATTCACAACAGCAAAGACTTGGAACCAACCCAAATGTCCATCAATGATAGACTGGATTAAGAAAATGTGGCACATACATATACACCATGGAATACTATGCAGCCATAAAAAAGGATGAGTTCATGTCCTTTGTGGGGACATGGATGCAGCTGGAAACCATCATTCTCAGCAAACTATTGCAAGAACAGAAAACCAAATATCACGTGTTCTCACTCATAGGTGGGAAATGAAGAATGAGATCACTTGGACACAAGAAGGAGAACATCACACACCAGGTCCTATTGTGGGGAGGGGGTAATGGGGAGGGACAGCATTAGGAGATATACCTAATGTAAATGACGAGTTAATGGGTGCAGCACACCAACATGGCACATGTATACATATATAACAAACCTGCACATTGGGCACATGTACCCTAGAACTTAAAGTATAATAATAAAAAAAAAAAAGAAAATGTGGCACATATACACCATGGAATACTATGCAGCCATAAAAAAGGATGAGCTCATGTCCTTTGTAGGGACATGAATGAAGCTGGAAACCATCATTCTCAGCAAACTATTGCAAGGATGAAAAACCAATCACATGTTCTCACTCATAGGTGGGAAATGAAGAATGAGATCACCTGGACACAGGAAGGAGAACATCACACACCAGGTCCTATTGTGGGGAGGGGGTAATGGGGAGGGATAGCATTAGGAGATATACCTAATGTAAATGACGAGTTAATGGGTGCAGCACACCAACATGGCACATGTATACATATATAACAAACCTGCACATTGGGCACATGTACCCTAGAACTTAAAGTATAATAATAAAAAAAAAAAAGAAAATGTGGCACATATACACCATGGAATACTATGCAGCCATAAAAAAGGATGAGCTCATGTCCTTTGTAGGGACATGAATGAAGCTGGAAACCATCATTCTCAGCAAACTATTGCAAGGATGAAAAACCAATCACATGTTCTCACTCATAGGTGGGAAATGAAGAATGAGATCACCTGGACACAGGAAGGAGAACATCACACACCAGGTCCTATTGTGGGGAGGGGGTAATGGGGAGGGATAGCATTAGGAGATATACCTAATGTAAATGATGAGTTAATGGGTGCAGCACACCAACATGGCACATGTATACATATGTAACAAACCTGCATGTTGCACACATGTACCCTAGAACTTAAAGTATAATGAAAAATATATTAATTTTTTAGATATTAGATCAATATACAAAAATCAATTTTATTTCCAGATAGGAGCCATAAGTGAAGATTTACTTTTAAAAAGATACATATAAAAGAAACAGATAAAAAATAGTACCTAAAAACAAACATAATAAAAGATCTGTGTGAACTTTTATGTAGAAAATTATGAAACTTATGTAAAATAAAAACATTAAAGAAAACCTAATTAAATGAATAGACATACCATCTTCATGTTAGGAAGACTCTATAAAGATTAATTCTCACCCAGATTATAATTTTAATTCGATTAATCCCAGTCTTGACAGGTTTTTTTACCCAGAGTTTAAAAGAGCATACATACTAAAGAAAAGGAAAATCCAAGATAGCTAAGGCAATTTTAAGGAAGAAAAATGGGATAGCAGATTTGTCCTATAACTGCTATAATTTTAATTATAATTGCTATATTATAATTATACAGCTGTTATAATGGTTATAATTTTTAAAAAGATATTTTAAAAATTTACATATTTTTAAATTGTAGCCATTATAACAGTAATTAAAATTACTATAGCAATTGTAGTAGTGCAGGGCAGGCAATTAGCCTAATGGAGGAGTAAAGAGCCCCCAAACAGACTCTAAGTAGAATATGATGTATGACAAATACTGCAATGCTGACTATAGTGAGGCAAAGATGGATTACTCAGTAAAGAGTTCTACAAAGACCTGGCTATTTAAATGGGTGGGAGTGATGAATTTAGAGTTTTGATTTACATCATTCACAATCAAAAATTTTAATTTAATTTAAAAAGAAGGGCTTAACAGTTTGTTGGTCTGGTTGACTGAAACATGAGTCAAAAGATGGCCCATGGCCCACCGCCCCCATAAGTGAATTGGAAATGCTTGACCTCCCTTGGTTTAATGGAGAGGAAGGTATTTAAAGGCTTAGGGAGAGCAAAATATTAGAGTATATTAGAATAGACCTACTTACCCACACTAGGAGGGTCCAGAAAACACACCCTTCACCAATACTTAGAGAAATAAATTTGTGAAGGAAGCCCCAGCATCCTTGACAACACCTAACGTAATGGGAGTAATTAGATCTTGGGTGGCCAGGGCCAAGTCTGGCACTCAACCACCAAAGGCAAGATGGATGTACCCTAATGGTCAGTAGAGTCAAAGCAGCAGTCAGAATATTCCAACCCTTGCAGAGCAATGACATTGGCTAATCACAGTGTTCCTACAAATGAAATAGAAAGTCTACAAATTCTTACTTGATCTAAATAAGCAGAAAAGTTCTAGGTCAAGTGAACAAAAGTGTATTTCAAAAACAGAGAGACATAGCCCTTCAATCAATTTCTAGACTTGGGCCAGTTTACAGACCCAGAACTCCTTGAATGAAGCAGAGGCAACCTCTCCTCAAGAAAAAACAGAGTACATTACCTGAAACTTACGCTGTTAATCTTTCTCCTAACCTTCCCTAAAGAGACACAGGGCCTTTTATCAGTGTAACTGTGCACTGGGAAGAAAGAAAATAATCAGACATTTAAGCGACTACTAGACAGTGGCTCTCAAATGACAGTAATTACAGGAGACCCAAAATGTCACTGCGGCCCTTGATCAGAGTATTGGCTTATAAAGTTCAGGTGATCAATGGGGTTTTAGCTCTGGTCTGTCTCTCAGTGGGTTCAGTGGGTTCCTGAGCCCAACCTGTGGTTATTTTCCCACTTCCAAATGCATAATTGAAATAGACATACTTAGCAGCTGGCAGAACTGCCACATTAGTTCCCTGATCTGTAAAATAATGGCTATAATGGTAGGAAAGGCCAAATGGAAGCCATTAGAACTGCTTCTACCTAGGACAACAGTAAATCAAAAGCAATACTGCATTCCTGGAGGGATTGCAGAGATTAGTGCCACCATCAAAGACTTGAAAGATGCAGAGGTGGTGATCCTCACCACATCCCCATTCAAAACTCTTACTTGGCCTGTGCAAAAACACAGACTGATCCTGGAGAATGACAGTATGATTATCATAAGCTTAGCCATGTAATGACTCCAATTGTAGCTGCTGTACAAGATTTGGTTTCCTTCACTGAGCAAATTAACACATCCTCTGATAGCCGGTATTCATCTATTGATCTGGCACATTTTTTTTTTCTCTATGTCTATAAGGCCCACCAGAAGTAGTTTTCCTTCAGTTTGCAAGGCCAGCAATATACCTTCTCTGTCCTCAAAATTATATCAACTCCTCAGCCCTATGTCATAATTTAGTTAACAGGCATCTTGACTGCCTTTCCTTTCAACAAGATATCACACTGGTTCATTACATCATTGACATTATGCTTATTGGATCTAGTGAGCAAAAAGTCACAACTATTCTAGACATATTGTTAACAGAGTGTATGTTAGAGGATAAAAAATAAAGCCAACTAAAATTCAGAGGCTTTCTATCTTAGTGAAATTTCTAAGGATCCAGTGGTATGGAGCCTATCAAGATATCCCTTTTAAGGTCGAGGATAAGTTGTTGCATTTGACCCCTCTCAATCAAGAAAGAGGTACGATAACTAAAGAGCCTATTGGGATTTTAGAGGCAACATCTCTTCATTTGGATGTGTTACTCCAGTTCATCTATCAGGTGACCCAAAACGCTGCTAGTTGTGGGTGGGCTCTGGAGTAAAAGAAAGCTCTACAACAGGTCCAGGCTCCTATGCCCCTTGGACCATAGGATCTAGCAGATGCAGTGATGCTTGCAGTTTCCGTGACAAGATAGGAATGCCATTTGGAGACATTTGCAAGCTGCCATAGATGAACTGCAGCACAGGCCTTTAGGATTTTGGAGCCCAGCTCTGCCATCATCTGCAGATAACTACTCTCCTTTTGAGAGACAGCTCTTGGACTGCTACTGGGACTGCTACTGCTACTGGGAATACTTGACTGTGAGCTATCAAGTTACCACACAACCTGAGACTTCCATCATCAACTAGGTGTTATCGGACCTGCTAAGCCATAAAATTGAGCACGTACAACATACGGTTCTGCTTCTCTGAGAGCCGGGATTTATAGGAATCAAGGGGTGGAAATGGGAGTGGCACTACTCAGTATTACCCAAAATGTTTTCTTCCTGTTCCCACAAGCTTATGCTCTGCTGGCCTAAAAATCTTAGTTCCAGCTTCCACCAAGAAGCACAACAATGATCCCATTGAACTGGAAGTTAAGACTGTCATCTGGCCACTTTGAACTTCTCATGCCTCTGAGTCTATAACAGAGTCCAGAGTCGTAGTACTAGCTGGAGTGATTGATCTGGACTACTAAACAGAAGCACCAGTCAAGATGCTCAATGAAAGCAAAGAGAAAAAAGAATAAATAGTAAATATGTTCATTATAAATACCTGCTATGACCACATGACCAGTTACAGAAACAAAGACTGTTATGAAGATGTCCCCCCTTATTTTGTTAGAAATACATTTGTATGTAGACATAGGTACATTAAGTAAATATTGCTGTCTTATTTCCTCTCTTATTCCTTTATTATGTAATATATATGTTAACAGTATTAGTGTTTTAATATTGTTAATTTTACATCATAATATTTAAGTTATAGAATATGAGAAGATGAGTAAACATCACTCAAAGACGATTTCTCATCTGGGGAAGAGATGAGAGTTATACACAAAGTATTTGTATCGTATCAGGTGCTTATTACCCTGTTATTGTCTTTATCTGGAGGTTAAGTATGGTTTAAGGAGATAGATATTGGTGCCAGGTTGAAAAGGGGTGGACTTGTGATGGTTAATTTTATGTGTCAACTTGACTGGGCCGAAGATGCCTAGATAGCTGGTGAACATTATTTCTGGGTGTGTCTGTGAGGGTGCTTCTGGAAGAGATTAACATTTAAATCAGTAAACTAAGTAAAGAAGATCCACCCTCACCAATGTGAAAATGTATTATCCAATCTGTTGGGAGCCGGAATAGAACAAAAAAGTGGTGAAGGGCAAACTTGCTCTTTCTGTTTGAGCTGGCATATCCATCTTTTCCTGCCCTTGGACATCAGTGCTCCTGGTTCTCAGGCCTTGGGACCCAGACTGACCTTACACCATTGCCCCCAACCCAACTGTTCTCAGGTCTTCGGACTCAGACCAAGACTTCTATCATAGGCTCCCCTAGCTCTAAGGCCTTTTTACACCACCGGCTTTTCTGGTCCCCCAGCTTGCAGAAGGCAGATGGTGGAACTCCTTGGCCTTCATAATCACTTAAACCAATTCCCATTAAAAACCTCCTCATATATATATGTCTCCTATTGGTTCTGTTTCTCTGGCAAACTCTGATTAATACACCCCTTAATCACAAGATTTAGAGTTTTATATCTAATTGCCTACTAAGTATTTCTACAGAGACACTTCAAACTCAACATGTTCCAATTGAGCTTATATTTCTCCCACTCCTCCATCCCCATCCCACCTGCTCCTCCCACTCTTGCATTTACAATCACAATTAATGGTGCCATAATCCACCTAGTTTCCTAAAGCAGAAATCTTGTAGTCATTCTAAATTCCTTTCTCCCCTTCTACCCACATCTTTTCATTCACTAACTATCCCTCCTACATGGTTCTGTAATCCTTTTTTTTCTCCCCATCCCTACTACTACTGCCTAATTAGGATTCCATTCTTTCTTACCTTGATTACTAAAATAGTCTTCTAATGACTCTCTGTCTCTCAATTTTTCCCTCCTTTGATGCTTCCTCCACAGAACCTCCAGAATGAGATATCTAAAATTCTGTTTGATGATGGAATTACCAGGTTGAAACCTCTTCCAAGGCTTTCCATAGCCTGGTTACTCAACTGACACACCAGGCCTTTTGTAACCTATTTACTTCTTCACCTTTACCCTCTATTTTACCTTCTTTTTTTTACTTCTTTTTTTTTTTAAAGGATACATGTGCAGAATGTGCAGGTTTGTTACATAGGTATACATGTGCCATGGTGGTTTGCTGCACCTATTGACCCTTCCTCTAAATTTCCTTCCCTCACCCCCCAACCCCCAACAGGCCCTGGTGCGTGTTGTTCCCCTCTCTGTGTCCATGTGTTCTCAATGTTCAACTCCCACTTGTGAGTGAGAACATGCGGTGTTTGGTTTTCTGCTCCTGTGTTAGTTTGCTGAGGATGATGACTTCCAGCTTCATCCATGTCCTAGCAAAGGACATGATCTCATTTCTTTTTATGGCTGCATAGTATTCCATGGTGTATATGTACCACATTTTCTTTATCCAATCTATCATTGATGGGCATTTGGGTTGGTTCTATGTCTTTGCTACTGTAAATAGTGCTGCAATAAACATACGTGTGCATGTGTCTTTATAGTAGAATGATTTATACTCCTTTGGGTATATACCCAGTAATGGGATTGCTGGGTCAAATGTTATTTCTGGTTCTAAATCCTTGAGGAATCTCCATACTGTCCTTCACAATGGTCGAACTAATTTACATTCCCACCAACAGTGTAAAAGCATTCCTATTTCTCCACAGCCTCGCCAGCATCTATTGTTTCCTGACTCTTTAATAATCGCCATTCTGACTGGCATGAGATAGTATTCCATTGTAGTTTTGATTTGCATTTCTCTGATGATCATGATATTGAGCTTTTTTCATATGTTTGTCAGCCACGTAAACGTCTTGCTTTGAGAAATGTTTGTTCATATCTTTTACCCACTTTTTGATGGGGTTGTTTTTTTCTTGTAAATATTTGTTTAAGTTCCTTGTAAATTCTGGCTATTAGCCCTTTGTCAGATGGATAGATTGCAAAAATTTTCTCCCACTCTGTAGGTTGCCTGTTCACTCTGATGATAGTTTCTTTTGCTGTACAGAAGCTCTTTAGTTTAATTAGGTTCATTGGTCAATTTTGGCTTTTGCTGCAATTGCTTTTGGCATTTTTGTCATGAAGTCTTTGACCACGCCTATGTCCTGAATGGTACTGCCTAGGTTTTCTTTTAGGGTTTTATGGTTTTTGATTTTAAGTCTTCAATCTATCTTGAGTTAATTTCTGTATAATGTGTAAAGAAGGGGTCCAGATTTCAGTTTTCTGCATATGGCTAGTCAGTTTTCCCAGCACCATTTACTGAATAGGAGATTCTTTCCCCCATTACTTGTTTTGGTCAGGTTTGTCAAAGATCAGATGGTTGTAGATGTGCAGTGTTATTTCTGAGGTCTCTGTTCTGTTCCATTGGTCTATATGTCTGTCTTGGTACCAGTACCATGCTGTTTTGGTTACTGTAGCCCTGTAGTATAGTTTGAAGTCAGGTAGCATGATTCCTCTAGCTTTGTTCTTTTTGCTTAGGACTGTCTTGGCTATATGGGGTCTTCTCTGATTCCACATGAAGTTTTAAATTGTTTTTTCTAACTCTGTGAAGAATGTCAATGATAGTTTGACAGGAATGGCATTGAATCTATAAATTACTTTGGGCACCATGACCATTTTCACAATATTGATTCTTCCTATCCATAAGGATGGAATGTTTTCCCACTTGTTTGTATCCTCTCTTATTTCCTTGAGCAGTTGTATGTAGTTCTTCTTGAAGAGGTCCTTCTCATCCCTTTTTACTTGTATTCCTTAGATATTTGATTTTCTTTGTAGAGATTATGAATGGGAGTTCGTTCATGATTTGGCTCTCTGCTTGCCTATTGTTGGTGTAAAGGAATGCTTGTGACTTTTACACATTGATTTTATATCCTGAGATTTTGCTGAAGTTGCTTATCAGTTCAAGAAGTTTTGGGGCTGAGACAATGGGTTTTTTAAAATATAAAATCATGTCATCTGCAACAACCCTCTATTTTACCTTCTAATAATCCCTAGCTGCTAGCAATTCCTGGTAAACAATGATGTTTCCTTTTCCTAGCTCTCTTTGTGATGTTTTCTAAGCCTGGAATGTCATCTGGCTCTTACTCATCCTTCAAGATTAGATTCTGAGAATATCACTTCTCAGAAGTCAAGACTTCCAGGTTTGATTGAATTTATCTCTGCTCTCCCACAACACCCCATTGAACCTCTCCTTGAGACAGCCAGGTGGGAAGGCCGCCCTGGCAGGGGATCTGACCAACCTGCACACTATGCGGAGTGCACACTGGGATGGAGCCACAGAAGTTCATGCTGTTTGCAGCAGGGAGGAGTCCGGCCCCTCCTCTTCCTGGGTGTTACCTGGAATTCAAGCTGTGAGGTGGCAAGCACACTAGCAGGAACTCTGGCCTTGCAGAGAGCCCCTGTTCCCCCTTTTTTCCTTTTTGCCCTATAAATCCCATTATTCTCACCCTTCAAATCATCTGCAAGCCTAAATTTTTGTGGCTGGGGGGCAAGGACCCCCTCTTTAGCTGAACTAAGGAAAAGTCTTGGAATATCATTATCAAGACATAAATTGAGATATGTTGTTTATAGTCTGCCACCCCCACTAAACTGTCAGCTCCTTGAGAGCAGGCCCAATGTCACGTTTGTCTGTGTGCCCTGGGATGTAGTAGACAGCCTGGCATATATTAGGTATCTAAAAATAGCTTCTTGCCCCGAACATTTTTAGAACATTTTGAATCTCTATGACGTAATTCAATCTGTTTTGCCCTCTCTTCTTAAGAGAATTCAAATTGTTTTCCAGTGATAATGTGCCCAGCTCAATGACTATATTTCCCACCCTCCCTTGCCAGGACTGAAAACCAATGAGGTAAAAGCACTCACGAATGGCTTTTTGGGAACTGCTTTGAAGGAGGCTAAATGTTGTCATTTATTTTTCCCCTTTCTTCCTAAAACATGTTCACAATGTCTGAAGTTCTAGGAGACATCATATGTGTGCTTGGAGATGCAAAGCCATGCTCTAAAGAAAGATGAGAGTCTGGTTCTCTATTAACCATTGAGCTTTCATACCAGCCCAGGACAGCATTATTTTAGTTTTTCTTTACATGAGAGAATATGATCCCTACTTTGTTTAGTCTGTCTGGATCTTGTTACCAGCAACTGAATGTACTTCTAGCTGTAGCTACTAGCTCTGAATAAAAGTTTCTTCTTAAATGATGCAATTGCAAGTTAAAATGGATCATGGGCAGGGCTTGGTGGCTCACAATTTTAATCCTAACAGTTTGGGAGGCTGAGGCAGGAGGATCACTTCAGGGCAGGAGTTTGAGACCAGCCTGGGCAACAAAATAAGACTCTATCTCTACAAGAAATTTGAAAAATTAGTCAGGCATAGTGTCACGTGCCTGTAGTCCCAGCTACTCTGGAAGCTGAAGCAGGAAGATCACTCTAGCCCAGGAGTTCAGAGACTACAGTGAGCTATGATCACACCACTACACTTCAGCCTGGCTAACACAGTGAGATCCAGTATCTTAAGAAAAAAAAAAGCATGAAAAGATGCTTCTTTGGAATCATCTAAGATGGATATTCTTCTATTTCTAAATGTATAGCTCTTTTCACCATCATCCAGGAACTGAAATGCTGAAGGACATTTAATATGAAAGGGGCTACTTTGTTTTTACAATTTTTATTTAACTCATATGACTTGTCACTTTAAGTAGAGTTGTAGTTTGTAAGGCAATTACTTGAGTAACTTTTATGTACTCTGGTTCACAGCTAGTAGCTATTATGGAGGCTGCGTAGTGCCTAATTAAGAAATAAAGACAGAGTAATTAGCATTCTTTCAAGGATTTACAACCAAGAAAGCATTAATAATACATCCTATATATATACTCTAAATTACATGTATCTGTATGTATGCGCAGATATAAATATTTATGAAGACAGAAAACATAAATTATTAAGTTAGTCTCGATATAGAGTATGAAATAAAATTATAAAAACAACAATCTACACATGCACAAATTCCAAGAATACACAAGATTTCAGGTCTCTGATTTAAGAGTTTTCATATTTTGTGTTTCTAATTATTGACTTGTTTACCTTATCCCCTCTTTTTTTTATTTTATTTTATTTTTTTTTAGAGACAGAGTCTTGCTCTGTTGCCCAAGCTGGAGTGCAGTGGCACAATCTCAACTCATGCAACCTCCGCCTCCCCCCGGGTTCAAGCAATTCTTCTGCCTCAGCCTCCAGAGTAGCTGGGACTTCAGGTGCCCACCACCACGACCAGCTAATTTTTTTTTTTTTTTTTTTTGTATTTTAGTAGAGACAGGGTTTCACCATTTTGCCCAGGCTGGTCTTGAACTCCTGAGCTCAGGCAATCTGCCCGCCTCGGCCTCCCAAAGTGCTAGGATTACAGGCGTGAGTCACCACGCCCAGCCACCTTAGCCCCTCTTTAGGGCTATCATAGGCCATTTTCCCACTGTATTGACTCAGTTTAAACTCTATTCAGTTGACACTTAGACATTGACACCATGTAGCCTTTTTTCCAGGCACTTAAGGCTAACTTTTTTTTTTTTTTTTTTTTTTTTTTTTGGACATAGGGTCTCACTTCCACCACCCAAGGCTGGAGTGCAGTGGTACAATCATGGCACATTTGTGCAGCCTTGACTTCCCCAGGCTCAAGCAATTCCACCTTAGCCACCCAGGTAGCTGGGACTTCAGGTGTGTGCCACTACACCCGGCTAATTTTTTGTATTTTTAGTAGAGAAGAGGTTTTGCCATGTTACCCAGGCTGGTCTTGAACTCCTAAACTCAAGCAATCCACCCACCTTGGCTTCTCAAAGTGCTGGGATTACAGGTGTGAACCACTGCATCTGGCTGAGGCTAACCTTTTGACATCAGTGCCCATTCTCTGAGTGAGTACGAATTTTTTAGGGTCTGTGCCACTAACTATTTCTGTGTTAAATTCCTTGGGCTCCTCCCTCCCAGTTAAATCTATGTACAATTCTTTCTTCAAATATTCATTCCTTTCTGAGCCATTTAAAATCTATATCTGAAAAAGCCTTGATCCAGAGGGCAAAACATCTGGTCCTGTTTCGTTGTTAAGGATAAATGGTAGGATATAAGAGCAAAAATTTTAGACTCTAAGTGCCATACCTTGACCCTAGTGTTTTACACTTAACAGGTGCTTGCTGTTGTTAATAACTAGCAGCTTGCCCAAGGTTCATTCATTAATTGGCTCAGCAAATATTAAGTATCTACTATGTGCCTAGCACTGTGCTAGGCCATAGATAATCCAGTGAGCAAAAACAGGTACAGTCTCTAATTATGTGTTGTGGGGCAGACAGATATTTAGCAAATAATCACAGAAATGAGTTTATAATTGCAAACCGAGACAAGTGCTATGAAGAAAAGAAATATGGTTTTATGAGTTTGCTAAATGCAGACTAGATTGTTTTAGACTAATCATCTTACTGAGAAAACTAAAAAAAAAAAAAAAAAAATGGGATTAAAAAAAAGGTTTGAATGTGTCATAAAGTTACCAAGATTGAGAGCTCTTAATGGGCCAAAATCCAAGAAAGGAGGGAACTGCTGAGAGGTGAACCTGACAGCCAGGGTGACTTTTCCTCTTAGGGCGTTTGCTACTTCTAGTTGTAAGTTCAGAAGATGAGCAGAGCTTGCTATGGAGTGACAGAGCTGGGGAATAAAAGTTAAAAGTTAAAGACTCATGAAGTGGCTAGGCACATTGGCTCACCCCTGTAATCCCAACATTTTGGGAAGCCAAGGTGGGAGGATCCCTTGAGCCCAGGAGTTGGAGACCAGACTAGACAATATGGCAAAACCTAGTCTCTATTTAAAAAAGCAAACAAGAATTAGTCAGGCATGTGGGCATGTGCCTGCAGTCCCAGGAACTCCAGAGGCTGAGGTGGAGGATCGCTTGAGCCTAGGAGGTGGAGGTTGCAGTGACCCAAGACCTCTAAAAAATCTAAAACACACACACACACACACACACACACACACAGACACACACACACAGACACATACACACACAGACACACACACACACAGACACACACACACACAGACACACACACGCAGAGACACACACACACCCAAAGACACACACACACACACAAAGAAAGGGAGGCTTGGATGTTTTGATAAACCCCAAAGCTTTCAGTTGAGGAAATAAGATACTTATGACTGCCTTTCTCCATTACTTGTTCCGTGTGCCTTTGTCTTTAACCAGCACTCCAGATAGTCATGGCCTTCAACCAATAAGTGACTCAGAATCTTAGTCCTAATGTGTAACACCTGAGCCATAGATTATTCTGCTTATAAAGTGATGTTTTAGCTTTTGTTAAATTGCACTATTAAGCCAGGTGCAGTGGCTCACGCCTGTAATCCCAGCACTTTGGGAGGCCGAGGCGGGCGGATCATGAGGTCAGGAGATCGAGACCATCCTGGCTAACATGGTGAAACCCCGTCTCTACTAAAAATACAAAAAAAAATTAGCCGGGCATGGTGGCGGCGCCTGTAATCCCAGCTACTTGGGAGGCTGAGGCAGGAGAATGGCATGAACCCAGGAGGCGGAGCTTGCAGTGAGCCAAGATTGCGCCACTGCACTCCAGCCTGGGTGACAGAGCGAGACTCCATCTCAAAAAAAAAAAAAAATTGTACTATTAAGCATGGCTATACTAGGAGGAAATTCAGAATTTATTTTAGCTCTATTATGCCTCTCTCTCTGTACCCACTGTGTAGCAAAGCCCTTGACAGGATTAATTAGTTAACAACATAACTCCCTTTTGCTCATTTACTCAGTGGCATGAAGAACCCCGAATGGGTAAGCTATAGTCTAAGCTTCGAATTTAAAGGAATCATTTGCCAAATATCCCAGATGGAAACATTCTACTCTTCAATACTAAAATCTTCAAAGTCTGAAAGAGTGAGGATGGGAGGTAAAACATGTGCAAATAGATTATTTAGAGAGAAACTCTACTCTCACTTCCAGCCTATTGTCTCCAAATGCATGTATTCGGTCTGTGGGAGATATAATACTGCATATTGATCCTTGGCTAAAAGGATATTACGAGATAATCCTCTACTCACAAGGTGTTGTATCTAAGCTCTCCCACATGTGAGACTCCAATCAGCCATAGTTGTTTCTGAACCTTGGGTATCTTAGACTTGTCAATCACCCTTTGCCTCACTTTTTTTTTTCACTGTAAAATAGACTTCGTTGATCAGAGAAAGGCTGGGTGGAATGTCATAATTGTGTATAAAATAGTCATTCCATGTATAGTGGTATTGAAAGAAGCAAAATTAGGAAGAAAGGCAAATTAAAATCTAAGGTGTCATAGCCTCCTCCTTCATAGAAGAAGTCTAGCTGGCCTCCCTAGGGCATGGTACTGTATTATAAGCTCAGGGTTGATTGCTGTTTCTGGGAAGTACACAAGGTCAGATTTTTTAGAAAAAGTCGATGTGTTAATGTCTGTCACCATATCCACTTTAATCAAGTACTAAGGAAACGGGAAAAAAGCAGACTGACATAAATAGTGAGTCATCTTGTCCACCTGATAATTAAAACCTTCATTCACTGTAGCCTTTTGTTGGTCAGTTGCATAGGCTATATTTAGTCACACTTAGAAACCCCATTAAGAGGGGTCCATACATAAGTGTCTTCCTCAAACACTTCATGATCAATCTTACAATTCTGCTTCTTTTAGGTCCCTGACAATCTGATTATACCATTAACTACTGCCCATCCATCAGTATAGATACCTACCTCGGGCTTTCTACTAACAAAGTAAACAATAAGATAAATTGTTTACATTTCTTTTCACTGGGAGAATTTCCATTTTTGACTGTCCTTCAGAACCACTCCTGAGTGTGAAAGTAATGCCCCAGCAATCTATTTCTGGTTGGTACACAAATATGCAGAGCCATCCTTTTAAAAGAATCAAATGTTTTCCTCTTCAATCAACCGATATGAAGAAATTTCCCCACAAGAGTACAATGGCAGCAGGAGGAGGCAAGGTGAGTGTTCATAAAGTTATTTATGCAACTTATTTCTGCCTTCACAATTGGCTTGGACCTAATGCTGGATATTAGTGGAATCCACTTCTACTTGCTCATGAAGGACTTCTGGCCGTGTCTAACTTAATGTTGGTTTCTAATTTTCTACTGCTTAAAATCTCTATCTTTCATCTTTGTGGGAAATAATCCAATTGGGCTCTATTCTATACCTCTGACTTAAACTCTTACTAGTATCACTCTGGTTCACTCCACTCCATGTGGCCAGTCAAGGTCCAAATCTTTTCCCTGGTCCTTTCGGCCTACAAGAGTCTTTCCCTGGAGATGCACAAGGCTACTTTAATGCCTCCTTTTAGGCTATTACTCAAATGTGACATTCTGATTGACATCATCCCTGACAACCATTTTTGAAATTGTATCCTTCTACACCCTGGCAATCCTGATTTAAGCAGATTTATTTTCTTCTTACTGTAAACAAAAATAAAATTCTAAGACCCACCCCCAACCATCTGAATAGACCCCTCCTCTTGGCCAAGGGCATTCCAAAATTAGCCTGAAAAACTAGTTCAGGCCATGATGAGAAGCAGAGGTCAAACATGCCTCATTAGTTCTTCCTCCCTTTTGGAATTCAGGAAGAGTCAACCAGAATTAACATCCACACAGACCTTAAGTCTGGTAAGAAATATGTACAATCGTTTCTGTCTGAAGCCTGCTACCTGGAGACATCAAGCTGCATGATAAAACCTTGGTCTCCACAATCCCTTATCATAACCCAGACATTCCTTTTTATTGATAATAACTCTTTCAACCAATTGCCAATCAGAAAATTTTTAAATCTACCTATGACCTGGAAGCCATGGCTCTGAGTTTTCCCACCTTTCCAGGTCGAACCAGTGTAAATCATATATGTATTGATTGATGTATTATTTCTCCCTAAAATGTATAAAAGCAAGCTGTATCCCCAATAACCTTGAGTACATGCTATCAGGATCTCCTGAGGCTATGTCACAAGTGTGTCCTTAACTTGGGCTAAATTGAGACCTGTCTCAGATACTTTGGGGTTCATATTACATAGATAACCTCCTAAAATACTGTATATTTTAATGTATTTGTTCCTTCTCTTTCTCCACTAGAATATAAGTTACATGAGAAAATTTTCATTTCCCTAGTGTATTGCCGTATCTCCAGTACCCAAAATACTGTATGTGAACATATTAGACATTTAATGAATATTTGAATGAATGAATGAAATTTTCTCTTCAACATCCTACCAGATTTTAAATTTTATTTAAGAATATTCCATTGTGTGAAAAACAAACAATATTGCTTCATGAATTATATGCCTGATCTTATTCACTTACACTGTTGAACATTCCCAATTTATTTTCTTCTCCACTTTTCTACATCTTTCCAATCTATATCTACTACAAAAAACTTTTGAGTGAGGAGAAATTGGTTCAATTTGCTCTTCTTTTCCATCTGCTGTTTTTTAGAACAATAATGCCACTGGTTGTTTCTGATTCAAACACAAAGTAAGGCTTTGTTTCCAAGACAAGTCAACCAAGCAAACAAACAATTAGAATTACTCTCAGCTCGAAGAGGCACATTGAATCCAGAATCTCAGTGAGTTGTCCCCATGATGCTAAAATCAGCCTGATCTAAAATCATCAGTTCCCTCTTTGGCCTACTCATTCAAAATACACACACGTACACACAAACCCACAAGTCTGATATAAATTAACAAAGTTTTGCAATTTTTTGTGGGTATTCTGTCATCTCACAAATTTGCCTTTAAATTGGCTCCCAGAACATGTTGGGATTTGACAACATTTAAGGCCTTAGAGAAAAAGAAGAGGGTCTGGATGGGACAAAAGACAAATTAGCTGTCTCTGGCCAGGTAAATCTCTTAGATGGGCCTGTTTAAGGACTTGTTAAGAGTCTTCAAGCAAAGGGGAAGGAGCATCATCAGAAAGAGAAAGGCTGCTTTAGTTGCCAACAAAACCCATCGAGGAGATGAAGTTCCTCCCATATAAGACTTCCATTCTCAGCATTCTATTTCTTCTTGATCAATGCCCAAACTTTTTTTTTTTTGAGAGGTGATAGAAATATTCTATATCTTGATCATGGTAGTAGTGATCGTTATATAACTACAAGTGTTTGTCAAAACTCATAGGACTACACATTCAAAAGGACATATTTTATCGCATGTAACTTGTAACTCGTTTTTTTAAACATGAAACGTAACAGATTTTTTTTTATTTAATTTGATTTTGAGTTCCAGGATACACATGCAGGACGTGTAGGTTTGTTACATAGGTTAACGTGTGCCATGGTGATTTGCTATACCCACATGCATTAGCTTTTTATCCTGATGCTGTCCTTGCTCCCCTCATTCCCCCGCCCAACAGGCCCCAGTGTTTATTGTTCCCCTCCCTTTGTCCATGTGTTCTCATTGTTCAGCTCCCACTTACAAGGGAGAACATGTGGCATTTGGCTTTCTGTTCCTCTGTTAGTTTGCTGAGATCACATCAACGTTCAAACTTTATATCAGACACATGGCGAGGCTGTAAATTCAACTGACATTGAATTTTGGCAAACCAAAGACTCAGTTTTTGTGTGTGTATATTTTGGCTCTCTCAACCCAGTGACTGAAAGAAATGTGATGTTTCTTTAGCAAAATTTTTTTTAAAAGTCACTGATTTTCAGTCAATGCCTTAAGCAGGAAATGGTACAACTGCAAATTGTACAACTGTAAATCTATTTCTTTAAAATATTTGGAAATTTTAACAATAAATACTATATACTACAAGTCTTATATAACTCGTTTTACTATCCTCTAGCAGAAGCTAATTGGTTCCTCAAAACTTTGCTTCATTAGCACTGCATTCCAGGGTGTATAATTTAGTATACCTTGTCTCCTCTGCATACCATAGATTGTTAGAGACTCATTGTTTACTAGCTATAACTTTTGCTACCTTTAGTTCTGTTTCAGTCATTCCAACAATATTGCTACATAGCATAACTAGATGGCTTAATATAATCACTTATGCTTGTTCTTTTAATTTCAGATTGACAGAAGTTGGCTAATCTAGCTTAACTGGGTCTTCAAATTATTCCACATGCCTTTCATTTTCCTTTACCCACAAGCTAGCAGGAGCATATTTTCCTCATGGTGACAGCAGAAGTACAAGAGGCCAGGAAACCATTGCACAAACATATCTCAGCACTTTGCCCACATTATATCCACCAACATCTTACTAGCCAAAGCAAGTCACATGGTCAACTCCAACATCATGAAGCAGGGTAATATACTCCACCCACAGGAGAAGGAAAAAGAAGATGAATATTTGCTGAACAGTAATCTAAACTATCATAATTTCTAATAAGGCCAAATAGACAATCCCAGATCTCATTTCTTTGAATGTCTGTGCCTACAAAACTTCTCATTGAAATTTCTATAACAATACGGTTCTTAGTTGCAAACAACAGAAACTTAACTAGGGCTGATTTAGGTAGAAATGAAAATATGTTTAATTGCTAACAAATGCAACCAGAGAATTGAAACACTAGGCTTAGAGACTCTAAAATAAGTAACAGTGCATAAATCACATCACAGTACAGATCTAGTCTTGTGTGAAGACATGGTTGCCCACTGCCTCTCAGCTCTAGGCCTACACTGCCTGATATGGGAGTCCCCAGCCACAATCAGCTATTGAGCGTTTGAAATATGGCTAACCCAAATTCAGATGTACTCTAAGTGCAAAATACACACCAGATTACTAAAGTGTAAAGGAAATAATTATAAAATTGCTCAATAATTTATTAAATGGATTACATGTTAAAATGATAGTATTTGGGATATTTGGGTTAAGAAAAATACATTCTTAAAATTAATTATACTTGTTTCTTTTTACTTTAAAAAAAAAAATTGGACTGCTAGAAAGTTTTCAATGGCATGTATGGTTTATATTACATTTCTTTTTTTTTTTTTTTTAATTGAGATGGAGTTTCACTCTTGTTGCCCAGGCTGGAGTGTAGTGGTGCGATCCTGGCTCACTGCAACCTCTGCTTCCCAGCTTCAAGTGATTCTCCTGCCGCAGCCTCCCCAGTAGCTGGGATTACAGGGATGCGTCACCACGCCTGGCTAATTTTTGTATTTTTAATACAGACGGGGTTTCGCCACATTGGCCAGGCTGGTCTCGAACTCCTAACCTCACGTGATCCACCTGCCTCGGCCTCCCAAAGTGCTGGGATTATAGGCGTGAGCCACCGCCCGTGTCCTTATATCACATTTCCATTGGGCAGCACTGCCCTTCACACTGCAGCTTGTGTTGCTCACCCTGTGGGCACTGGATTCTAGTAACTGCCATGGTCACCACCACCAATGTGCTCTCCAAAAACTGGAAGTCGTTAAAACCACTAACACCAACAGAGAAGAGTCTTCCCTATCTTGCCTTCTTTGCATTTCTACCTCCCAAACATAATCTAGGAAAGATCCATCTGCTTAGCCAAACCTGAGTCATATGTTAATACTATAGTTTTGAGAGGCTAACAGAGTGAATATATGGTGTTTCTATCTTCTAAGAAAGAGATAAACTCTTCCCTCCCACCAAGACTTATAAAGTAGAATTCCCCAGATACAGATGGTGGTTTTGACACAGAGAACTCAAATCTCGGTTAAAAAAAAAAAAATCACTCTTTGAACTAGCATTTCCTTTTTCACGACTGTAAGAAACAGAAATATAGGCAAAGATTTCTTTATAAAGATTTTTATCTTAGCTGGATTCCTCCAAAAAGACACAGAAATAGGTAGTTTATTTGTGAGATTATCCCAGAAACATCAGTAGGGAGTTGTGGAAAGCAAAACAGGAAAGAAATCCATTCAAAGACGCATTAATGAAGAGGGCAACTGGGGTTCAGTCCCTCTGGGACCTTTGGGACACTTCAGTGTTGTGCTACCCTGAGGATGAAGATAATAGAGGGAAGGTTAATCCTGGGAATGTTAGCTTCCTGGCACTTTCAACCTGCATGCGCATGTGGGAGCCAATAATAATCCTGGAAGACACGATCCCCAATGCCATAGTCTCAAATGGAAAGCAATTAGAGTTATTTAAAGTTCGTCCATAATACTCTGTGGAGAATAGACTGAAGGGTAATCAAGCTGGAGCTGGAAGGCATGTTAGGAGGCTGTTGCAACAATGTGATAAAGAAAGGAGAGTGATTTGAATCCGAGTGGTAACAAAGGAGCTACTGCAGACAAGGAGTGGGGACAGTATTTTGAAAGTAGAGCCAACAGGACTTGCTGACAGATTAGATGTGGGATGGGATAGAAAGAGAGGAGTCGAGCAACTCTGAGGTTTTTGTCCTGAGCAACTGGAAGAAGGGAATAATCATTAATTGAGAAGAAGATAAGAGGAAAAGCAAGCTTGAGGTTAGGGGCATGAGGTGAAGGGGAAAGTCAGGAATTAGGTGATGGACATGTAGGTGGGCAATGAATGGGTCATGTGGATCTGGAGTTCAGAGGCAAGTTTGTGAGACTTCAGTATAGAGATGATATTTAAAACCATGGCCCCGATGTGTCCACGCAAAAGCTTGTGCATGAAATGTTTATAGAGGAAGAATTTATAGTAGCCAAAAGATGGCAACAATCCAAATATCATCAACTGGTGAATGGATAAAGTATGGTATAACTGTACAATAGGATATTATTTGGTAATTAAAAGGAATGAAGTACTTATACATACTACAATGTGGATGAACCTTGAAAACATGTTAAGCACAAGAAGCCAGTCACAAAAACTAGAGTTGGGCCATAATACCAAAGGACATAATTCTAAACACCATAATACCAGAAATCACAATCCTAGAAATTGAAAATTCTAAAAATATAATTCTGGAAAAAAATTGAATTCTTTAAAAGACATTTATTTATATTTGTAAAAAAGATTTGAGCAACATATAAAAACATGACAGACTACTTCATAGTATACAATAAAATACCTGATAAAGTTGTATGAAGTTGCCACTTTACACAATAAAATAGGCAACAATAACATATTTTTATAAGCATAAGAACTCAGATATACTAACAACAGACACATGGGTATAACAGTTATGAGCAGATGAACCATATTCATACATAGGTCCAAAGAAAGTGTATAAACACGTATCACTATGGTTGGTAATTGTGCACATCCAGTTTTATAACTGTGGTCATCTGAAATACCATGACAGACGACCTATGCCTGTTGATGAGATCAATAAGAAACCACAGTGTGTCACCACAACATATGTAATCACCTAGAGAGTTGAGATCTCAAGAAGTTTTATCTTTCACAAATGCAGATGTACAAAAAGGATAACTCTTCATTTATTGAAGTTTCAATATTTTTATGTACATGTGCAATGTTATACACAAGGTCAACATTGTGATAATGCACTTTCATGCAGTCAAATTTGCAAAAAAATGCATAAAACAAATTAGAACACTCTAAAGTCTTTACACAAAAAACCACATAGTATATGATTACATTTATATGAAGTGTCCAAGATGGGTTCAAGGGGGATAATGAGAATGTTCTAAAATTGATTATGGTAATGGTTGAATAATTCTGAAATGCACTAAAAGCCCTTGAATTGTACACTTCAAAGGGTTGATTTGTATGCCATGTGAATTACATCTCAATGATATCATTTTAAAGAGGAAAGTTCTAAGATTTGAGTCCTAGGGCCATTGGCTATTTAGAGATTTGTGATACTTATTAAACATCCAAGATGAAATTCTGAATAGGAGTTTGAGTATGTAAATTTGAAGTTCAGGAGAGAGGTCTGGGCATAAGAAATTAATTTGAGAGTCCTTAATATATGGATAGTATTTAAAACCATTGTACTAGGTGAGATCACCTAGAAAGTGAGTGTAGAAAATAAACAGAAGAGACCTGAGACATTGTTCAGGGCACACCAATGGTTAGAGGTTAGAAATAGATAAAAGGACAAGCAAATAAGCCTTAAAAGGAGGGCTCCAGTAAAGCAGGACCTTGACAGAGATCACCTCTGTCAAATGCTGCCAACAGTTCAGGTAAGATGAAAACGAACAACCATCACTGGTTTTAGCTATGTGAAAGTCAATAGCAATATGACAAGGGCTATTTTGTAAGAGGCATGAGAATGAATGCCTGATTAGAAAATGAGAGACAAGCAAATTGCAGATATGAAGTAGATATAACTATTGAGAAGAGCTGTCTTTTACAGGAGCAGAGAAGGGATCCAGTAACTGCAGGCGAATAAAGACTCTGGAAAATTGTCTTCTCTCTTAAGATAGGAAAAATAATAGCATTTATAAGCTCATGGAAATGATCGAGCAATAGAGAAAACATGATGTTACAAGAAGAGAGACGCCTGCTGCTGACGTGATGTCCTAGAATACACGAAAGGGAATAGAAACTGGTGAAGGAGTGGAGAGGGCTGGAGTATACAGAGCTTGCTGCTAGTGAAAGGCAGAGTATGTGGGCACAGAGCAAGCAGGTGGGTAGCTATGCTGGCAGCAAAATGCAGGACATGTTTTCTACTGGCTTTTATTATCCCAGTAAAATGGGAAACAAGGTCTCAGCAAAGAATAAGGAACAGGCAGGAGGCACTGAGGAAAAAGGAACACGAAGAAAATGGTCTCTGGCTGGGTGCAATGGCTCATGCTTGTAATCTCAGCACTTTGGGAGGTCAAGGTGGGCAGATCACTTGAGACCAAGAGTTCGAGGCCAGCTTGGCCAATATGGTGAGACTCTGTCTCTACCAAAAATACAAAAATTAGCCAGGCACATGTCTGTAGTCACAACTATTGGGGAGGCTGAGGCATGAGAATCCCTTGAGCCCGAGAGGGAGAAGTTGTAGTGAGCTGACATCACACCACTGCATGCCAGCCTGGGTGACAGAGTGTGACCCTGTTGAAAGAAAGGAGAGGGGAGGGGAGGGGAGGGGAGGAGAGGGGAGGGGAGGGGAGGGGAGGAGAGGGGAGGGGAGGGGAGGGGAGGGGAGGGGAGGGGTGAGGAGAGGAGAGGAGAGGAGAAGAGAAGAGAAGAGAAGAGAAGAGAAGAGAAGAGAAGAGAAGAGAAGAGAAAAGAGGAGGTCTCTGAGTGATGGGCAAGTGGAAGACTAGGAAAATGCAGTATGGTGCCAGGCATCTACTTGTGATTAATGGCAATGAATTCAAAATTCAACCAGTCAGCAAGGTACTGTTTTTTCCCAGGCACATTTAGCCACACAGAGACAGACCTTAATAAACTAAGAGTGAGATTTACCAAGATTGGAATTAACAAAATATGAACATGTTCATCATTTTGTTTTAAAAAGATAGGAAATTTTACATAGAAGCATGTTATAGTATTCCTATAGAATAAAAACACACTAAAGACATGTATGGGTGGCTATGGCTTTACAGGCAGTTTTTATTTTCTTCCATATTCTCTAAATATTTTGCAAAAATCAAAATTAACCAATCTTAAGTCAATTAGTATTCAGGACTATTCCATATAACTAAAGAGAAAGTAGTAGAGCCAGGTCCCACAAGAAATTTAAATCTGAAAGCAGTAAATCATGGCAATTCTCTTCATCTTTTCTCTCACTGAGTGTGTTGTCTCCTGTGTATGTTTCCTTCTGGGCACCTGCATTCCCTTGAGTCCCTATGCTTGACAAAAAACACATGGGCCCCCAACATGACTGCTCTTGTCTTAGCCCATATTCCCAGAGACCACCATCGCCTGACTGAATCTTTATCCTTCTTAGATGGAATCCAAAAGAGACAAGCTAGTTGGCTCAGCTTGGATCAAGGTTCCCTGTTTTGTTCAATTAGCTGGAAATAGGAGTAGGAAGTCAACTAATCAAAATATGGCAGCCACTGGCCACCCAACCCCATTACTTCAGCCAAATGCTGGGGAGAGAGGCAATTCCAATAAAACAGGCCAAGCAAGACCCCAAAAAGTGTCTTCTTATGACTTTCATAATAAGAACAAGTATTTTTAAGTACGTGAATAGATCAAGGGAGATAACAAAATATTAAAAACTTACTGTCCTCTGTTTGGTCAAATATTTATTCTCTGTTTCAGGTAGGTTTTCATAATTGTGATTTCTAGAAAGCTTCTGATGAGTGACTGTTAGTACAAGACACCATATCCTTCATTGCATAGGAGTCTGGCAGGCATAAAATCCTATTTATAAGTAAATTTTACATTTTTAGAAAACATGGAGAAGCTGAAATATATTCCTGACTACAAAATGAAACTGTTGATGACATCAAAAATTATGAGGACTCCCTCTTCAGTGAATGTCCAGTGAATACTTACTGTGTATTATTAGACTTGTAAGTTAGACTGGAGGCAAAATAACAGGATAAAACTGAAAACTCAGTCTATTAATGGCTCGCTCTTTATTTTTATTTATTTATTTATTTTTGAGATAGAGTCCCACTTTGTCACCCAGGCTGGAGTGCAGTGGCATGATCTTGGCTCACTGCAACATCTGCCTCCCAGGCTCAAACAATCCTCCTACCTCAGGCTCCCAAGTAGCTGGGACTACAGGTATGCACCACCATGCCTGGCTAATTTTTGTATTTTTTGTAGAGACAGGGTTTTACCATGTTGCCCCAGGCTGGTCTTTAACTCCTGAGCTCAAGTGATCTGCCCACCTTGGCCTCCCAAAATGCTGAGATTACAGGTGTGAGCCACCACACCTGGCTGACATGTTCTTTTAAGATTATTTTTAATTGCACAAATTGTACACAATACATGTTTGTGCATTTAAAAATTCAAGTAAATACAGAAGAAAACACCCATGACTAGCCCCAATTCTAAAGACTTTGCAGAGGAAAATATGGTTAACAGTTTGGGCTGAACTCTTCCAACTGTTTTTCTAGGTTAGGTTTATATTCTAAGTTCATTCTTAAGGCTTTTCTTTTTCATCTTTAAATTTTCCTTTCTTTCTTTATGCTGATGACTTCCTGTCAGCATTCTTGGTAAGTTATATACTCCGGTGGCCTTGCATCCAGACCCTATAAAGACATTTTTAATAATATCCCAAAGATCCAATCTCTTAAGGCTCTCATATTTCACCTGTTTTTTAAAAGCAGACATTTTATGGACTGGTGAAGCAATCATTTAGAAACATATATCTCTGAAGCCATAATCATTTTATAATTTGTTCTGCCTCACAAACAACTGCAGCCAGTCTTCCAGGAGGACAATCCTTTAAACAAAATCTCTAGCATTAAAGCCGCTTATGGCTATTTCAGATAATGGGAGCTGTCCAGTCTGTGATGTGTTCAGTCCCTTTCATTTAAGGAGAATCTGCTATACTAATATCGACTTGAAAATGAGCTAGAAATTCAGCAGTGAATGACGGAAATAAGTGAGCTTACAAAATTTATTGGAAATTTCTTTCTGAAGGTCAGAAAATATATCAAGCACAATAGCAAATGTGTATTTTTTAAAATAACATATCACATTCTTATGAGACCCTGTTTTATGGTAGTATCCTTTCAAAAAAAAAAAACTGGTTAAAGACAACTCACACAAAACCTGCTTTGTAGATTTGTCTAAATTTCTGAAATAATAAACAAATACATACACCAAAAAAAAAAAAAAGATCTCTGAACATTTCCCCCAAAAGGAAAAAAATTCCAAAAAATATGTTCTTTGTGGACCTTGTAATAAGTCATATTTGTGAAGAAACGTACTCTGTCACTTGAGTATATCATCTTGAATAGTCCTGGAATTTTTATTATACTCAGTTTCCTCTTCAAATTGGAAATTATAATGTCTGTTTTGCAAGTATTGTTGAAAAATATGTTTGGGTTCCCCCAAAATTTATATGTTAAAAAGTAATTCCCGATGTGAAGGCATTAGGAGGTGGGGCCTTTGGGAGGTATTAGGTCATAAGGTTGGAGCCCTCATAGTGGGGTGAGTGCCCTTGTAAGAGGCTGAAGAGACCAGAGTTCTTCCCTTCCACCATGTGAGAAAACAGCGAGAAGGTACCATTCTATGACCCAGGAAATGGGCCTTCACCATATATCAAACATGCTGGTGCCTTGGTCTTGGACTTCCCAGTTTCTAGAACTGTAAAAAATGAATTCATGCTGTTTACAAACCACCCAATTTATGGTATTCTGTTATGGCAGCCTGAACAAAAGAAGACAATTCTATAATGTACGTATAGCAGAGGCTTTGCCATGTATCTGGCCCATCACTGATTCCAGTTCCAACTGGTAGCAGACAATTCCCATACATACTGGAAAACCTTATACCAAATGTTTGCCTTATTGCTCAGCTTCTCTGTCTCAGGACTCGTTCTGAAGTCATAAGATTCCTCAGCCTTATATAGGACAGTCCAGAAACACTGGGGCACTAACATCCATGGGCGCAACCCTCAGCCAGTGAGAAATGGGGGTCGGGAAATAAATGCCTCAGTCTTCTGTTTTTAGAGGAACGATTCTGAAACACATTCTATATGGTTCCCTGAGGGATCCATGGAATTGAGCCAGTTCTCCATAGCAGTAACTGGCTCAATAATGTATCTTTAATTGGCTTCCTGGAATCATTCCTCAAATTATTTTCACCCAAATGCATGTCTCAGGCCCTGCTAGGGGGAGAACCCAAACTAAGATATTAAAGTGCTTTTAACAATGCCCAGTGGCCAGGTGCGGTGGCTCACGCCTGTAATCCCAGCACTTTGGGAGGCTGAGGCAGGTGGATCATGGGGTCAAGAGATCGAGACCATTTTGGCCAACATGGTCAAACCCTATCTCTACTAAATATACAAAAATTAGCTGGTTGTGGTGGTGTGCACCTATAGTCCCAGCTACTTGGGCGGCTGAGGCAGGAGAATCGCTTGAACTCAGGAGGCAGAGGTTGCAGTGAGCCGAGATCACGCCACTGCACTCCAGCCTTCCAGCCTGGCAACAGAGCAAGACTCTGTCTCAAAAAAAAAAAAAAAAAAAAAAGCTGGGTTTGGTGGCTCATGCCTGTAATCCCAGCATTTTGGGAGCCCAAGACTGGCAGATCACAAGGTCAGGAGATCGAGATCAGCCTAGATAACATGGTGAAACCCCGTCTCTACTAAAAATACAAAAAAATTAGCCAGGCATGGTGGTGGGCGCCTGTAGTCCCAGCTACTCAGGAGACTGAGGCAGGAGAATGGCATGAACCCGGGAGGCGAGGTTGCAGTGAGCTGAGATCGCGTCACTGCACTCCAGCCTGGGTGACAGAGTGAGACTCCGTCTCAAAAAAAAAAAAAAAAAAAAAGAGGCCAGTATAAAATTCATGGTTAGTACATGATGGTTTCCTTTCCTGTGCCTCTTCAGTAGTGTCATTCTTTACTTGTGAATCAGAAATCTAGATCTCAGCAATGACTCACTCTGGGAAAAAACAATGTCCTAAATATGGTAGCCCCATGAGGCCACTGAGGACGTGAAATGCAGTCAATTCAAATTCAGAGGGGCTGACAGTGTCAGCTTCACAAGAGATTTCAAAAACTTAGAATAAAAAAAAGTAAAGTATCTTACAATATAATAATTTGTAGATTGATTATTTGAAATAACACTATGGATATAGTGAGTGAAATAAAATACAGTATTAACATTAATTCCACTTGTTTCTTCTCATGTTTTAAAATATGGCTACACAAAATTTTTAAGTTATATTAAGGCTTGTATACATCTATTGGACAGAGCTGCTCTGAACATTATAGGAAAGAGTCATTGTGTGAAGAGAGAGAGAGAATGTATGTGTGACTCAGAATGTTCAACAAGATGTTTAATTGTAAGCCACAGAAACAATTTAGGCTGATGTAAGAAAGACTTCATTAAAGATTAAAGGAGGCTCCAAAACCTGGCCCAAAGAATAAAGCTTGGAGGCTGCACCGCGGTACAATTGTATTGAGATAGTCTGCAAAATACCTGCCATCATTTTTCTTCCTGTATCCACATCCTTTGGCAATGTGACTTTGAAGTTCCTCCCATCAAGAGGTAGGGTGTGTTTCTTTACTCTTTGATTTGGTGCTGGCCTTGTGACTTGCTCTGGCCAAAAGAATGTGGCAGAAGTGATGGTTGTATCAGTTCTGAATGTAGACCTCACGGGAGCTCTACTTCTTGGAATCCTGCTGACCCGCCAGGTGAACGAGGCCGGGCTGGACTGTTTGGTGATAGGGACATGTGGTCCAGTCATCCCCACAGCCTCAGCTGACAGTCAGCCAAACCACAGAAACAGAGCTGCCTCACTGACCAGCAGCCAACTCCAAACACATGAATGAGCCCAGAGCTGTTTGGTTAAACCCAATTCAAATTGCTGTTTTCACAAGATCATAAATACACTAAATATAGTTACTAAGTTCTGAGATGACTTATATCAAAGATAAATCCAGACACTGATTAAAGCACTAAGGATGGACTTTATTCATTAATTATCATTGCAAAGGGAAAGAGGGTCCAACATGAATTGAATTGAACTTTGATTTGTGCAGAGGTGACTGGGCATGTTAAAGGGACAACGAGGGAGTAAGGAAGGGGGAATGAGCAGGGGCTTAAGCAGAGACTGGTCCTGTTAATTGGTTCTTATCTAAAGGAGAAGCAAACTTCTTATATTTATATGGCAGAAGGTACTGGTGTAAATTAGAGGCAAGGTGTCAAGGGGCTGGGCTCCATAGGGGGAATTATTTCCCTGAATGTTAATTTTGGGTGGTAGAAGATCTACAGCTCAAAGGGGAAGAGAAAGGTATTACAACTGCAAGCTTGCTAAACTATAACTGCTTTAAGAGGGGAGAGTTCAGGGGCCTCTTTATTACTAGTTTGGACAGGATCAGTTTGAGCTTTCCAAGGTGAGCAGTTTAAGGGGCTAGGGTCATTCTAGGATGTAGCTTTGAGCTGCTAGAAACTATATTAATTTTTGCTCAAATCTTTTAGTGTGGGAGTGGAGTACGGAAAATAGACAAAAATCACTTGTGCTGAGAGTCTGCAGTTTTTATAAGCCTACACTGAGGCATGGTCAAAAAGAGAACTCAGAAGAGCTTATCTAAAGTTCAGTCAAGAAGACAGTCTTTGCGACTTATCACTTAGTTATGGGATGTTCAGTTATGTGGCAAAATCTAAATAATATCATTTTTCAAATCACGCCACAGAACTGGTGCATTGGAAACCCCACCACCCCTCCTGCTAGACCCAGAAACTGCAGCTTGCATGGCTGACCTGCTGATACCGAACATGGCACCACTACTAGGGTCTCTGGAAAGGGCATGTACCTCCCACCACAGCTGCCAAGCTCACCAGAATGGATTGTGTTTTGTTTTGGGGTTTTTGGTATCACTGTCCTCAATTCAAAGTCTAGGGAGTCTCCATCTAGTTAATGGAACCCAAGTCATGGAATCCATGCCCTAGTTTCACGTTGGTATCTTCGGTTTCTACAATGGAACTCGTTTCCCTTTAATAAAACAGGGAATTCCCCAGTGCAGGAAGAGTGTTCAGATGCTGGATCGTCAAACCAAAAAACAAACCAAAAAACAAATGTGTACTATAATATTTCATACCTTCATTGTTTACTGTTGCTGAGAACCATGCCTAAGCACACTCCTTATCTTTCTCTATTTTAATAATTCCTCTTCATCTTCCTTGGGAAATTGTCTCTGACTTCTGCCTTCCCCAGCCCTGGTTGTATTAGAAAAATGCATAGAGGCATGACACCTAGCAAAGTAATTAGCACTCCCACTGTTTCCTCAGTTCCTCATTGGTTCTTATCATCAAGAATCTGTCGGCCTGAGTGACTGAAATCTTTTTCATTCATTCTCCAGTGCCTGGCATGGTGTCTGAAACATATTAAGCCCTCAGTATTTACTTCTACATAAATAAACTAGAGATTCACGAAATGAGAGGTCACTCTTACAAAATAGGCTGGTGTCAGATTATGCAGGATATAAATGCAACCTATCTCAGAGGCAATCCAACGTCATTAAAAGTTTTTGTACTATTTATTAGAAAGATTCACCTATATTCAGTGTATAAGATGCAAACTAGAGAGTGAGGCCAGAGCCCAGAGAGCAACCTCCTGCAAAATGCAGTAGGTTGAAAGTAGAAGGGGCTAGCCATGCTAATGGAAAAGAAGAGCCAGATATATGAAATAAAATTAAGAAGATGTTGGAATCTGACTGGTCCTGGGATGGAGGGAGAGGAAAGAGTATGTTCATATATCATGACAAAAAAATTGAAATGTGTTTTTTTATTATGGTAATTTTCTTGTTTTCCCAAGACCTTTCCTTCATGCTGTTCATTCTAAGGTATTTTCAAACTCAGGAAAGGAAAAATTACTGCAGAACAGAATAAAAGGGATGTCATGTTTTTTGCTTTTAGCTTCAAAAAGCAATGTTCTAGAACAGCAAAGACTGGAAGAGTACTTACAGAAAGAAGTTATACCTTTTATCTCCATACAAGCTTAGGTGCCCAGTAGGTGAAAGCTTCCTGATAGGACGAAAATAATTCATGGAGGAGCAGCAAAAGGGTTAAACGCATATGAGAGAGGACTCAAACCGTACCTTTCCCTAGGTGTACAGTTTCAGGAGAGAGGAGGTAGGAAAAAGTGTGTTCTAGATCTACCACATCAACTTAGTACCCCAGCATCAGAGCAAAAATGGTCAGTTACATCAGGCCAACAGTTAGATGTGGCTCAGTGTGACATCGAGAGGTAAAGAGGCTCTCATGATGGCTCTGATTCTACCTTAAGATCACCCGTGAGAAGTGAACAAATAAACCTCCCACTTCCCCAAGCAGGGCTCAGAAGGTACTTGAAAGAGATAGCTCAGGGCCCAAGGGTCTTGAATGTTTAACCAAAATGCAAGTGTGCATTATGCAGCTGAGGTGCTCACGACTGCAGAGATTTCAGGAGGTGGCCTTCTGGAAGACTGACAAATACTATGACCACCAAAGAAGAGGTCCCTTTTCCCTGACTCCCTACCTCCATCCTGTCTAAAATAAACTTGGGAACAGAATACCACCCTGAAGAGGAGGACGCAAAGGCAAAGTTCAGAAATGACATGATTTTAAACTTGAAGTTACATGACAAAGGATGACATGAAAAAAGTATGACAAGACAAAAGTATGACAAAGGCTAAATCCATCTAGAAATGACTAGATTTTGCATTATGGTATCAGGGGAAATAGGGCATATAATAGAAACTAAGTTCAATTACACAAAAATAAAATGTTACCTAGTTTGTACGTATGACTTTAAGGCCTATGAAAATTATACTTACAACAGGTACAAAGGAGTTTACTCCATTTGCTAGAGGATTAAGAGTTCTTTTTATGGAACTATAACATGTTTCATTTTTTAAAAAATAACAAATTATTGGCTGAAACGGTTCAACTGTAAGTTAAAATTAAACTGCTATTTTCCCATGCCTGGCCCTCCCTCTGAGGCATGTTCTAACTCTAATTTAATTCTAATTAAATTAGATTGAATTTAATTCTAATTGGTTTGGGTCACCAAAGTGATTCCAGTCAATATTCTTCAGTACAATCCAAAGATTTCTAGTCCATTCTTGAGTCAATCAAAGTCTAGAGGACTCAGAACAGATATATTAGCCATTGAAGTGTGATATGGTTTGACTGTGTCCCCCCTCAAATCTCATGTTGAATTGTAATTCCCAATGTTGAAGGAGGGACCTGGTAGGAGGTAATTGGATCACAGGGGCAGACTTCCCCCTTGCTCTTCTTGTGATAGTGACTTCTCACAAAACCATGGTTTAAAAGTGTGTAGCACTTCTCCCTTCACTCTGTCTTCTGCTCCACCATGGTGAGATGTGCTTGTTTCCCCTTTGCCTTCCGCCATGATTGTAAGTTTCCTGAGGCCTCCCAGTCATGCCTCCTGTACGGCCTGCAGAGCACCGAGTCAATTAAACCACTTTTCTACATGGATTATCCAGTCTCGGGTAGTTCTTTATAGCAGTGTGAGAACGGATTAATACAAAGTGGACCTATAGTTAAGATAAACTCTAGAGTAGTTTTACTCAATGGGGTTTGGGTATAGGGGGTCTCCTCCCCATAGGACAGTTAGCAATGTCTGGAGATAGCTCTGGTTGTCACAAGTGAGGGTGTCACAACTAGCAACTAGTGGGTAGAAGCCAAAGACGCTGCTAAACATCACTCGATGCACAGATAACCTCCACAACAAGGAATCATGTGGGCCAAAATGTCATTAATACCAGGACTGAGAAATCTACTCTAGAGGTGAGTTAGAAGCCTACCCTCTTCCTGAATCCCAGCAGCCTCTTCAAGTTGACCAACCACTTTTAGTTAATATAAGACATTTGGTGTACATAGGCTCTTTTTTTCTGGAGAAGCCCGAGACAAAACTTAGATTGTTTATTAGATTATTTTAAGAAATATGTAACACCTAAAAAAAAGTATTAGAATTCTTTAAATACTTTCTTCCCTTAAAATGTAGAATTCAATTAATCAATCACTAAATATGTCATCTCTGTCTTAATTTCAATAATCTGTTCTTGGTTAGTTCTATTGAAAAAACACTAACCAGGAGCCCAATTATCATGATTTTACATGGGAAAAATTATAATGCAGAATAATTGTCAACTATAACCCACAGCCAATTTCCTCAAACATAACTAAAACTCAACAAAACATCTATAAATAAATAAAAAACTGTCTTGTTAGGGGGTAAAATGCTTAAGAGGAACATTACTTCTTAATAATCAATAAATTAATATACCCCACAATCAGTTATGTGGTATGTAGCAAAATACTAAACATCTTTTTGAAACCTCAAGAATTTTTCAAAATATCAACATGTGACTTGGATGCTGTGGTTGAAATTAGTTAAAAACTCCCACTGTTCCACTGAAATTATTTCATTATTGTTAAGTTCACTGATAATAATGTCACACATCTTTTTATGTGCCTGTCATGTATTTATATATCATCTTTTGTTAAATGTCTATTCAAGTAATTTGACCATTTTTTAAATTCAATTACATGTTTCTTTTTTTTTTTCTTGAGACGGAGTCTCGCTCTGTCGCCCAGGCTGGAGTTCAGTGGCGCAATCTCCACTCGCTGCAAGCTCCGCTTCCCAGGTTCCCATCATTCTCCTGCTTCAGCCTCCCGAGTAGCTGGGACTACAGGCGCCTGCCACCACGCCTGGCTAATTTTTTATATTTTTAGTAGAGACGGGGTTTCACTGTGTTAGCCAGGATGGTCTCATCTCCTGACCTTGTGATTCACCTGCCTCAGCCTCTGAAAGTGCTGGGATTACAGGTATGAGCCACCACGCCCGGCCCAATTGCATGTATTTTTATTACTGAGAGATGAGTTCTTTCTAGACCCTGGATACAAGTCCTTTGTCAAGCATATGCATTGTGAACATTTTTCTTCAGTTTGTGATTTGCTTTTCATTATTTTAACCATGTGTTTCAAGGAATAGAAGTTTTGAATTTTATAATCCAATAATTCAATTGTTTCTTTCACGGTTAGTGATTTCTATCTCCTGTTTAAGAAATATATTCCTACCTCAGGATCACAAAGTTATTGCCAGGTGTCTTTCTTCTGAAGCTTTACATACTAGAATGGCTAAAAATAAAGTTTGACAACACCTAATGAAAGCAAAGATGTGTGTATTACTGTACCAAATGATATAGTAAAATGGAAATTACTTTGGAAAATTGTTTGGAAGGTTCTTACAGTGTTAGCCATGTACCTACTCTATGACCCAGCAATTCCACTCCAGGTATTTACTCAAGAGAAGTGAAAACATGTCCACAAAAAGCTTATACAAAAATATTTATCACAGCCATATTCATAATAGCTTAAAACTGAAAATAGCAGAATGGTCCCACAATAGGTAGGAGATTAACAAATTGTGGTATATTCATACATTGATGAATGAACTACTGATGTATATAATAGATCAATCACAAAAACATGTTGAGCAAAAGAAGACAGACACAGAAAAGACTATATACTTTTATGATTCCATTTACATGAAGCTCAAAATAGGTAAAACTAATTGATATTGATGGAAATTAAGAGTGGTTATCTTAATTTATCTTATCTTAAAGAGGAGAAAAGAGCACAGGAAGGGGCATAGGGAATTTACTATAAAGTGTTGGAAATGCTTTATATCTCACCAATGATGTAGCTTACATCGTTATTGACAATGCTGTGTGGTTATGTTGCTATTATAATGGTAAGGTATATTCATTTTGTTATTGAACAGTATACTTAAAATCTATGCATTTTATCACATGAAAATTATACCTTAAAAAATACATACCATATCACATCTTATAGGCACAAATATAAATTTGTCCTAAACGTGCATTGGCTAAGAGATGCGTACACTTTATGAAGTTCAGATATTAAAAGTCACAAGGCTTTCTGACAGAAAAATGTTAAACTGGGAGAAATACTGTTGGGGTATGCTTGTATTTTCTGTATGCTTGGAAAGATCTGTCCTCATCTGTGCCTTTTTAGATGTAAATGGAGAGTCAAGATTATACATTGGAAGTTGTTTCACTCTGGATTACATTTTAACTCACTAGGAATTCCTAACAGTGGGGCTGCATTCTGCCCTACATTTGATCCGTTCTATTAGACAAGTACCAAGAGTTAATTCTATCTCTTCCTATAGTCGTAAATACAAAATATAGTACAACAGGATTTTATTTATAAGACAAAAAAAGTTGGAAAACATTTTTGTTAGCCAGTAAATGAAATGTAACTGACTTCATTTTATCAAGGACCAAAGAAAAATGTGTCAATTGATCAGTAACTAATAAGATCTGCTAAACCTGTGACCTAGTCCTAATAGTATAAGAAAGACTGCATTATCTGTGGTTAAAGCATTAACAAAATCTTTTGTCCTATATGAACAAACTTGACCTTGGGTTAACTTTATAACACTGTTTCCCTGGAGATCTGAAAAGGGTAGGATGAAAATATTGCTACTAGGCAATATTTCTTATGATAAAAAAAAAATGACAAATTGCATCTGACAGGAGAGAAACTATATATAAACTATAAATACCTAGTGGGAAACCATAGCTTTGGGCTCCCTGAGTGTGATGACTCTCATAGCTGGGCAGGCTCACTGCAGGCACTCTGGAATTGATGCCTCAAACACTGTAAGAAATATAGGATCCTATTTCAGACATGAGGCTTCTAAGCCAAGATGGAACATATGTATATGTCTCATCTCCTTGCACCTTAACAATCAACTTAAAAGCCAGAGGTTTGCTTTTTGATTGGTGTGAGGACTCCTGCAAGAAGTCTTATTAAAAAGGGATGCCTGATTCTGTCATTCTGGCAAGTTGCATGGTTGCCTTATACTTTTCCAATTAAATCTGATGCCAAGTGTGCCCTATAGAGGTCTTGTGGGTCAGAATTTTCAGAGACTCCCTTGTGGGTATTGCAGTAACTCAGTACACAATAGGATCCCTAATACAGAATGGTGGTGAATAAATGAATAAATACATCTGTCATGACTGATGGGAAAGTCATTGCTCTCAGAGTCATGTTCATCTCTGCCACCACGGAGATGAACCTTCAATGCCACAATATAAAGCAGATACACAATAGTAAGAATGTCATGGGCATAAGGTAATACATGAAATGCTTGTGATCTCCCTAGAAGAAAGTGAGAAAGAAAAGTAGCTCACAGCAGTCTGTGCTCTGGGAGGTATGTAAATTAATCAGGCCCAGAGAGACAGGAGCATGAAACTTCAGCACACTTCCGGTGCACCCATTCCCAGGGGCAATTATTTACAGGCATTTTCTTCTTTCTTTGTTTCTCTGTAGTTTCTAGACTAGCTGATAAATTACCTAAAATGTTATCACAAGTTGCACAATGTGACCCGCACTCATTATCTTTATGGTTCTAGAATTTGTGATACAAAGAACAGTATGTATAGCCCATCACTAGCTTATGTTATTTTGATGAACCAATGTAAGAACCGCTCCTTCTTTTTTCCTTTAAAATCCACTTGTAACTGCTGCTAATGAAAGCATACCATCAGGGCAGCTTGAATATGTGACTCCTGGGTTACGGTCCCCAAATCTGGCCCAAATAAATTCTCTACTTATATTAATTTTGCCCCAGTTTCTTTCTTTAGTCAACATATCTGGTGTAGCTGTCAGGATTCAGAGCAACCTCCTCGCACCCCGGACCACCTAGTGATCCCTCCTGTACTCAGCACTCAGCACCAGCACAAACCCACTGTGTTTTTCTGTCTCCAGATCTTTCCCTGAGTACAAAAGGTGAGTTCTACTGAACCTGAACCTCTTTCTTTTCAGTCAAGGTCTAAGGCTTTATTTGGGTTGTTTTTCAAACCCTCTTTTTTTTTTTTCTTTTTTTAAGACTGAGGGCTTTGGTCTCCGTCTCTGAATAGGGGCTTCAGGTGAAAACCTCTACAGAGAACTCCCTTCCCTGCCTCTGCCCCATGGTAGGAGGTTCAGGTCATGGCGCAGCACACACCACTCTGCAGAGAACTTCTACCTTCTCTGCCTCAGCCTCACGGCAACACGTTCAAGTTATGGCTGACCTGCATAACTTGCTGACCTGCATAAGCTGACCTGCAGCCAGTCACCTGGTTCTTCAGACCAGGACAAGAAATTGAAACTCAGTTTTAAAAGATTACTCAAATGGCTAAATAGCTACAAGACAACCCATGTTTGGAAAGACAGACCCCTTATATGATTTATTTGATTGGTTACCTGCAGGTATAGGTGTCAGGTCTCTGAGCCCAAGCCAAGCCATCTCATCCCCTGTGACTTGCACGTGTATGCCCAGATGGCCTGAAGTAACTGAAGAATCACAAAAGAAGTGCAAATGCCCTGCCCTGCCTTAACCGATGACATTCCACCACAAAAGAAGTGAAAATGGCCCGTCCTTGCCTTAAGCAATGATATTATCTTGTGAAATTCCTTTTCCTGGCTCATCCTGGCTCAGAAAGCTCCCCCACTGAGCACCTTGTGACCCCCACTCCTGCCCACCAGAGAACAACCTCCCTTTGACTGTAATTTTCCTTTATCTACCCAAATCCCATAAAACGGCCCCACCCTTATCTCCCTTCCCTGACTCTCTTTTCGGACTCAGCCTGCCCGCACCCAGGTGAAATAAACAGCCATGTTGCTCACACAAAGCCTGTTTGGTGGTCTCTTCACACGGACGCGCATGACAATAGGAATATTTCTCACATTTGGATTTCAAATTGTTTAATTAGTAATTGTCCTTATTTGTGTCATATTTTTTATTCTTACATCGATCTTGCTTTGCATTTCTCTATCTAAAGTGTTTGACAGAAACTAAACTCATGATAGCTAGATGCAAAGAAATTATTCAACATGCCATACTTCCTTTATAAGTGGATGAAATCCTGAGACCCAGTTCCTCCATCCCTTTGTGTTGCCAGTTAATTGAGCCTAAGACCTCACTAAATTCTGAAGCTGTAGTGCCTCTACTGTTTCCCTCTAACGTAGAGAGACATTACCCGGAAATGAGACTTCCTAGCAATGTGGGGAAAAGCTACATTTAAAATGCTGATTATCAATGCTTTCAGAAGAGGAAGATCTCAATCAAAAGGGGGAAATGAGAAGAAAAGTAGCTCAGAGGCTATGTGAGGTATGCAAAATGTATCAGACCCAGAGAAATAAAACAGGAGGATAAAACAGTCAGGGCCCTGCACCCACGCCCAGGAGCAATTGTTTAAAGGCATTTTGTTCTTTCTTTCCTTCCTTGTAGTTTCCAGACTAACTGACAAATTACTTAAAATGTTACCACAATTTGCATCATATGACCCTCGCCCATTATTTTCATGTTCCTGGAATTTGTGATACAAAGAACAACATATAGACAATCAATCACTTACCTCATTTTAACAATCCAATGTAAGAACTGCCCTTTTTTTTCCTTTGAAAGTCCATTTGTAAGGGCTGCTAATCAAAGCATATATTCATGGCAATTTGAATATGTGTCTCCTTGGTTGCAGTCCCCAAATTTGACCCAAATAAATTCTCAACTTATGTTAATTTGCCTCAATTTCTTTCTTTAGTTGACAAAAGGCACTATGAAAATCAAAATATTCTTTGGTATAGGCACGGTTGCTAGCTTTATTTCCTCTGAATTTTAATAACCTTTTTTTATTTCTAGATACGAGATAATCTAATTTTTGTTTCATCACAGACATACATATTAGTAGTTCCTCTTTTTAAAATTATAGGTTTACATGTATTAAATGTGACAATTTCCCCTCTATATCTGTTAACTATACTTATCCATCATATGTCACAAATCAAAACAAAGGGAACTGTCAAATACCATTAGAGAACTTGGTAATCACAAAGTAGACAAGAACAAAAAGTGGAAATTCCGAAATCATTCTAGAAAAGAGGAAAAAAATAGGGATACTTAGACTTAAAGATACTTAAAACAAACTTTAAATACATAAAGCAAACTAAGAGTAGCTCCTGAACAGGTTCCCCATGCATATAAATTCATCTACCTGTTATGTCTGGGAAAACAGTACACTACCTTTTCTCCCCACACAAACTTTCTCTCTAGATAAACTTTTTTGGGCCCTTTAAATGGAATATATCATTTTCATTATTTGGTCATGAAATAAACAGAAGGTACTGGGGAAGCAACAGTGGAAGAGGCAGAAGCATTCTTGACCCTCAGGAAACTTACAGTCTAAGGCGCAATACCAATGTTGAATGAGCAATTACAAGTACAAATACAAAAGGAGCTTAAGGGGAGCTAAAACATCTCATGGAGGGGTGAGATTTAAAACCATTTTTATTGCCATCCTATGCATTATTAAGGAAACAGGGAAAGCTCAGGAAAAAATTACATTAAAACAACATTTGAAGAAAGGTAAAGCAGAAGGGGAAAACCACAGCTTTTGACTTGAAATAAACAACCTATTCCAGTCCAAGATTTCAGGTGCTTTCAAAAAGTAACTGAAATTTTTTTACTTAATTCCTTTATATATATAAACCTGAAATTAAGCCAAAAAGCATGATATCAGACCCAAAAAAACTCACATCCTACTCAACCAACCAAAACTGTTTAGGACTTAAATGGGACAAAGGATTTCAATAGCACTAACAGCTCAAGGAATGTATGTTAAACCTTTTGTTTCACATCCAGAAAATTTGAAAACTGGGCTAAATACTGTATATATTGGAAGGTTTTAAAAATAATTTGTATGATTTAATCTTACCAAAGAAAGCTTATTCATGTAAAGACATTTTTATACCAACCCTTCATATCATCAGTGAAAACTGTTTATTAAGCGGGAGTGGTATGAGATACAGAAACAGCATAAACCGGCCAGGCGCGGTGGCTCACGCCTGTAATCCCAACACTTTGGGAGGCCGAGGCAGGCAGATCACGAGGTCAGGAGACCGAGACCATCCTGGCTAACACGGTGAAACACTGTCTCTACAAAAAATACAAAAAAATTAGCCGGGCGTGGTTGGGGGCGCCTGTAGTCCCAGCTACTTGGGAGGCTGAGGCAGGAGAATGGCGTGAACCCAAGAGGCAGAGCTTGCAGTGAGCCGAGATCGCCCCCTTGCACTCCAGCCTGGGCGACAAAGCGAGACGCCGTCTCAAAAAAAAAAAAGAAAAGAGATAGCATAAACCAAAATCTCACATGTAATCCTCTGATGTTAACTGGATTTCAGAGTGAGTAAAGTATTGCTACAAACCACAGCAATGGCACAAAACGCTGCTTTTTAAAAAACTGCGCATGTGCTTTGTTCCCTGAGAACCTTTGGTTTAGACTTTTTGTACAGTAAGCCATTTCATTAAATACGGTTAGATTCACAGTCTCAGACCTTAAATAGACATACTTAAGTGACACATTTGATGGCAACATTATTATAAATTATAACCAATTATATGGCATGATCTCAGCTCACTGCCATCTCCACCTCCCAAGTTCAAGGGATTTTCCTGCCTCAGCCTCCCCAGTAGCTGGGACTACAGGTGTGTGTTGCCATGCCCAGAAAATTTTTGTATTTTTAGTAGAGATGGGGTTTCACCATGTTGGCCAGGCTGGTCCCAAACTCCTGACCCCAAGTGATCTACCTACCTCAGCCTCCCAAAGTGCTGGGATTACAGGCGTGAGCCACTGTGCCCAGCCTTCTCTAGATAAACTTTCGATGAGCCTAATATGAAAAGTAGTGCAGCTAACCGAGTATTATATGACGTAGTTTTTCATCCTGAACATGCATGTGTTTGTCATCTGAATTCAAATTCTCAAAAGAGAGTGGGGAATACACAACTTCTCTTACTGAGTTTGAGGTACAAAGCCCACATACTCATTTGGCCACTAACATTACCATTTGCAGATATTGAACAGCTTTGCAGATAAAATTGTTCAATATATCAATAACTAGATAGCTGGCTTGGATTCATAAAGCTGGAGGGTTTTTTTTTTTTTTTAAGACACACAAACACGAAACTGTAGCTTTCCAGAGGATAAAACTGAAATACTTAACCATCTGCAATTTTAATTTATTTTCCAGGCATACATGCAAAATTGACCCAGATCCTGTAGGAGCATATTTAAATAGCTACAATTCGATGTATGCATTCTAACGACAGTGAGAGTTCTATTCTTCTAAGTATTTAAGAAGAACCTATAAGTGGGCATGGAGAAGAAAGAAGCAAACAAGCAAGCTATCTTGCATACTTTCTTAACTCTATATAATCTTCACCACCTATGAGTTTATGTCTCAATAGATAGGAACTAAATAATACGGTCACAGTTGTCTACATTGGTGCCACTTCTGCAGTGGCAACAGAAGGCAACTTCCCTCAAATGGTGAAGGATGGATAAGTGAAATCCATCTTCATATGCCTAAAAGACAAATTATCTGTCTAGGACACTGTTATCACAGAGCAAATGCTTACGATCATTCAAATTCAGTAGAACTAGTGGAACTCCTGTACAACAACTACCTGTTTACTGAATTTGCAATTGTTTTGCTATTGTCAGTTCCACGAGGACATGCACAAACTGTATCTTTATCTTTTTACTTCTAGATTTGCAAACAGCCTAGTATATAGAAAATTTACTCAATAAATGAATTGAAAATAGATTTAAAAACTTAGAAGCCTTTAGAAACTTAGAAACCTTTAGACTTTTAGACTTAGAAACTTATAGACTTAGAAACTTAGAGACTTAGAAACTTATAGACTTAGAAACTTAGAGACTTAGAAACTTAGAGACTTAGAAACTTAGAAGCTTAGAAACCTATAGACTTAGAAGCTCAGAGACTTAGAGACTTAGAAACTTAGAAGCTTAGAAAAGCCACACCAGGTGGCTATCTAAAAGCACCCACCCAACGACCAGGTGGCCATCTAAAGCACCCGCCTGATGTCCATGTGGCTATCTAAAACACCCACCCATATTCCTGGAACTCAAACAGAAGAACAAGTCCGGGAAATACCCCGCGCGGGTTCAAACCAGGTTCAAACCAACCAATTAGAGTAAGACATCTTGCTCAGGTCATAACCTGCTCCAATCATCTTGCGCCTCAAGCTTTGTGAATTTTTGTGGTTTTTGCCTTTATAAACTGTCTGTAATAAGCATTCGGGGTCCTGTGGCCAACTTCGGACATAGGACCCTAGCGTGCTAGCAATAAATCTCTCCACTGTGACTTCCGTGTCGAGTGGTCTCTCGCGGTGACCCCTGCCCAGGAAGGAATCTAAAAACTAGGTTCCTACATTTGGTGCATGGGCCAGGAAAGGGGGTCGCCCGAGGACCCTCAACCCCTCCGGTGGAGACCCAATTGGCCCGGGCCACCGACTGCTGACCGGACGAACGGACGAACGGACTCTGTCAGGTACTTTCGTTTCACTCTGTGCTCTGTTTGTCTTGCCGGCTAGCTCTGAGGAGTACTCCGTCTGAATAATCAAGTGGGGAAGGGGGACAGACGTGTCCGGCACCTTCCCCCTTGCGCCCCGGGGGACGCCCTGGCGGTTGTCGGGAGGAAAGCTGACGACTCTGTTGGCCTCCTCAAATCGGTAGGCAGGTCGCCCCTGCCGTCTGAATCTTTTGTAATCTTGTGGCGCCACTCTCTGGCCGCGCGGCTCCTCTGTGTTTGTTTGGTCACTGTGTATATTGTTGTCATTTCGTCCTTGCGTGTGCGTGACTTTCTGGACGAAACTATGGGACAGACACTAACAACTCCTTTAGCCTTGACTTTGACCCACTTCCCTGACGTCCGGGCGCGAGCCCGCAATCTCTCCGTGGAAGTCCGTAAAGGACGATGGCAAACTTTCTGTTCGTCTGAATGGCCAACCCTCCAGGTTGGGTGGCCCCAAGATGGAACATTTGACCTCTCCATTATCTTACAGGTTAAAGCAAAAGTGATGAATCCTGGGCCACAAGGACACCAGGACCAAGTGGCCTACATAATCACCTGGGAAGATTTGGTCCGAAACCCTCCTTCCTGGGTGAAACCCTTCTTTCATTCCCCCTCCCCGTCCCAATCTACCCTCCTTGCCGTGGAAGCCCCAAAGAATCAGACTCCGGATCCTCCTAAGCCAGTCCTCCCTGATGGAACTCAGCAAGACCTCCTCCTTTTCGACCCTCCGCCTCCTCCTCCTCCTCACAACCCCCTCCTGAGGCCTCCACCTTACGCTTCACCCTCGTCCCTTACCCTATCCCCAATCCCTCCCACTACTCCCTCGGCCCCTACTCTTTCTCCAGCCCCCTCATCGGTCCCTCCCTCGACCTCGCCTCCCTCTCCAACCCCGCCCGAATTAACCCCTAGAACGCCACCACCAACACCTCGTCTCCGCTTGCGGTGGACTGAAGACCCGGATGGCACTCCCACCTGGCAGTCTTCCCTTTTCCCCCTTCGCACGGTCAACCACGCGATCCAGTACTGGCCCTTTTCTGCCTCCGACCTCTACAATTGGAAAACTCACAACCCCCCCTTTTCCCAAGACCCTCAGGCCTTAACCTCATTGATAGAATCCATTCTCCTCACCCACCAGCCTACCTGGGATGATTGTCAACAGCTTTTGCAGGTCCTTCTGACCACCGAAGAAAGGCAACGAGTCCTCCTGGAGGCCCGGAAAAATGTGCCGGGGCCAGGAGGCCTTCCAACCCAGCTCCCCAACGAAATAGACGAGGGATTTCCCCTCACCCGCCCAAAATGGGATTATGAGACAGCACCAGGTAGGGAGAGTCTCCGAATCTATCGCCAGGCTCTGTTGGCGGGTCTCAAGGGGGCAGGGAAACGCCCCACCAATTTGGCCAAGGTAAGGACCATAATTCAGGGAAAGGACGAAAACCCGGCAGCCTTTATGGAAAGACTTCTGGAAGGATTCCGAATGTATACCCCATTTGATCCAGAGGCTCTAGAACATAAGGCTACCGTGGCCATGTCGTTCATAGACCAAGCAGCACCAGATATTAAAGGGAAACTCCAAAGATTAGATGGGATCCAGACCTATGGATTACAGGAATTAGTCAGAGAGGCAGAAAAAGTGTATAATAAGAGAGAAACCCCCGAGGAAAGGGAGGCCAGGCTAGCGAAGGAACAAGAGGAACGGGAGGATCGAAGAGACCGAAAGAGAGATAAGCACTTGACAAAAATCCTGGCAGCAGTAGTAACGGAGAAAGGGTCAGGGAGACAGGGGGAGAAGTGGAGGCAGCCTAAAGTAGACAAGGACCAGTACGCCTACTGCAAAGAACGAGGGCATTGGATCAAGGACTGCCCCAAGCATTCTAGAGACCAGAAGAAACCTGCCCCTGTCCTCACCTTAGGTGAGGACAGCGAATAGGGGTGTCAAGGCTCTGGAGCCCCCACCAAGCCCCGGCTAACTCTCTCTGTAGGGGGGCATCCCACCACCTTCTTGGTGGACACAGGCGCCCAACACTCGGTTTTGACCAAGGCAAACGGGCCCCTGTCCTCTCGTACATCTTGGGTCCAGGGGGCGACAGGAGGAAAAATGCACAAATGGACTAACCACCGGACAGTTAACCTTGGGCAAGGAATGGTGACACATTCCTTCTTGGTGGTACCCGAATGTCCATACCCCCTTCTGGGACGAGATCTCCTAACCAAACTCGGAGCTCAGATCCACTTTTCCGAGGCAGGGGCCCAAGTGTTAGACCGAGACGGCCAGCCCATCCAAATTTTGACTGTGTCTCTGCAAGATGAACACCGGCTTTTTGACACCCCGGTCACCACCAGCCTCCCTGATGTTTGGTTACAAGATTTTCCCCAAGCTTGGGCGGAAACGGGAGGACTTGGGCGGGCCAAGTGTCAAGCCCCAATTATAATTGATCTAAAGCCCACGGCGGTGCCTGTGTCTATCAAACAATATCCCATGAGCCTAGAGGCTCATATGGGTATTCGGCAGCACATTATCAAATTTCTAGAACTTGGAGTTTTGCGACCTTGTCGCTCACCCTGGAATACTCCTCTTCTGCCAGTAAAAAAGCCTGGTACCCAGGATTACAGGCCCGTCCAAGATTTGAGAGAAATTAACAAAAGAACTGTGGATATCCATCCCACGGTCCCCAATCCTTACAACTTGCTCAGTACCTTAAAACCAGACTGCAGCTGGTATACAGTACTGGACTTAAAAGATGCCTTCTTTTGTTTACCCCTGGCCCCCCAAAGCCAGGAACTCTTTGCCTTTGAGTGGAAAGACCCTGAGAGAGGAATCTCAGGCCAATTGACCTGGACCCGACTTCCCCAAGGGTTCAAGAACTCTCCCACTCTCTTCGATGAGGCTCTCCACCGGGACCTAACCGACTTCCGGACCCAGCATCCAGAAGTGACCTTGCTCCAGTATGTAGATGACCTCCTCCTGGCGGCCCCCAAAAAGGAAGCCTGCATGCAAGGTACTAGGCATCTACTCCAGGAACTGGGTGAAAAAGGATACCGGGCATCCACCAAGAAGGCACAAATTTGTCAGACCAAGGTAACCTACCTGGGGTACATACTGAGTGAGGGGAAAAGGTGGCTCACCCCTGGGCGCATAGAGACTGTAGCTCGCATTCCACTGCCCCGGAATCCCAGAGAGGTGCGTGAATTCCTGGGAACTGCTGGGTTCTGTCGCCTGTGGATACCCGGTTTCGCTGAACTGGCCGCCCCCCTTTATACCCTCACCAAGGGAAGCACCCCTTTTACCTGGCAGGAGGAACATCAATTGGCTTTTGAGACTCTAAAGAAAGCACTCCTCTCTGCCCCAGCCCTTGGGTTACCGGATACCTCAAAACCTTTCACCCTCTTCTTAGATGAGAGGCAAGGAATTGCAAAAGGAGTCTTAACCCAGAAATTAGGGCCCTGGAAGAGACCGGTAGCGTATCTGTCTAAAAAGCTAGATCCTGTAGCAGCCATTGGCCCCCGTGTCTCCGCATCATGGCAGCCACTGCCATGTTAGTCAAAGACTCTGCTAAGTTAACCCTTGGGCAGCCATTGACTGTTATTACTCCACATGCTCTAGAGGCCATAGTGCGACAGCCCCCGGACCGGTGGATTACCAATGCACGCTTGACCCACTACCAGGCCCTCCTATTGGACACAGACCGCGTCCGGTTTGGCCCTCCGGTCACCCTGAACCCTGCAACGCTGCTGCTGCTACCAGAAGACCAACTGAGCCCTCACGACTGTCGGCAGGTGTTGGCAGAAACCCACGGAACGCGGGAGGACCTCAAGGACACAGAACTCCCAGACGCGGACCACACATGGTATACAGACGGCAGCAGCTATCTTGACTCAGGTACCCGGAGGGCGGGAGCGGCAGTGGTAGATGGCCACACCACCATTTGGGCACAGTCACTGCCCCCTGGCACGTCTGCACAAAAGGCTGAGCTAATAGCACTAACAAAGGCCCTAGAGCTGTCCAAGGGGAAAAAGGCTAATATTTATACAGATAGCCGATATGCTTTTGCAACGGCTCATACCCATGGAAGTATTTATGAAAGAAGAGGTCTCCTAACATCAGAGGGGAAAGAAATCAAGAACAAAGTTGAAATAATTGCCTTATTAAAAGCCCTCTTCCTCCCACGAGAAGTAGCCATAATCCACTGTCCCGGACATCAGAAAGGACAGGATCCAGTTGCAGTGGGAAACAGACAGGCAGACCACGTAGCAGGCAGCCATGGCAAAAGTACTAACCTTAGCCTCAGAACCCAACAAAACCGACCAGGATGGACACACCTACACCCCAGAAGACCAGGAAGAGGCAAGAGCCATAGGAGCTATGGAAAACAAGGACACCAAGAACTGGGAAAAAGAAGGGAAGACAGTCCTCCCACAAAAAGAAGCCGTGGCTATGATCCAGCAGATGCACGCCTGGACACACTTAGGTAGCCGGAAGTTAAAAATGTTGATTGAAAAAACTGACTTTCTAATTCCTAAGGCAAGTACTCTAATAGAACAGGTGACTTCTGCCTGCAAGGTCTGTCAGCAGGTGAACGCTGGGGCTACTCGAGTGCCAGCAGGAATACGAACCCGTGGCAGCCGCCCGGGGGCTTATTGGGAGGTAGACTTCACTGAAGTAAAACCTCACTATGCTGGGTATAAGTACTTACTAGTGTTTGTAGATACCTTTTCAGGATGGGTAGAAGCCTACCCCACCCGGCAAGAAACGGCACACATAGTAGCCAAGAAGATTCTGGAAGAAATCTTTCCTAGATTTGGACTTCCCAAGGTAATTGGGTCAGACAAGGGGCCGGCCTTCGTTTCCCAGGTAAGTCAGGGGCTAGCCAGGATACTGGGGATTAATTGGAAATTGCATTGTGCTTATAGACCCCAGAGCTCAGGACAGGTAGAAAGAATGAATAGAACAATAAAAGAGACCCTTACTAAATTGACCTTAGAGACTGGCTTAAAAGATTGGAGACACCGCCTATCTCTAGCTCTATTAAGAGCCCGGAATACGCCTAACCGCTTTGGGCTCACTCCATATGAAATCCTCTACGGAGGACTTCCCCCTTTGTCGACCCTACTTGACTCCTTTTCTCCCTCCAACTCTAAGACTGACCTGCAGGCCCGGCTAAAAGGACTACAAGCAGTACAGGCCCAAATCTGGACCCCCTTGGCAGAACTGTACCGGCCAGGACATTCGCAGACCAGCCACCCCTTCCAGGTGGGGGACTCCGTCTACGTTCGACGACACCGTTCTCAAGGACTGGAGCCTCGGTGGAAAGGACCCTACATTGTTCTCCTGACCACACCCACAGACATAAAGGTTGACAGAATCGCCACTTGGATCCACGCATCCCACGCCAAGGCTGCTCCAGAGACGCCCGGACCACCTGGGACATGGAGACTCCGTCGCTCCAAGGACCCCCTCAAGATAAGACTCACTCGTACCTAACCCTTTACTTACTACTAGCCCTCCTTCCCCACGTCGCTGACACCAAAAACCCCCACCAACTTTTTAACCTAACCTGGAGAGTAACTAATTTTAATACCCATGAAGTCCTATATGAGACTTCACAAATTGCCCCTGTGGGAACTTGGTTCCCTGACCTCTATCTCAACCTAGATAAAGTAGCAGGGGTAGATAACATGGAAGGGGGAGCATGGAGAAAACAGGCTAGAAGGGTGTCCATAAGCCGGAACGGGTTCTATGCCTGCCCCGGATTCCGGACAGGAGAAATGAAACAAACTTGCGGGGATATAACTTCCCTGTATTGTGCTAGCTGGACTTGTGTAACTACTAATGATGGAGAATGGAAACGGGCCACAACACCATGGTACATAACCATGTCCTTTGTTAAGCCCTGAACCAGAACCCGGTATTCGGCTGATTGTAATCTGGTCTGCATCAAATTCAAAAAAGCGGCGAAATCTGATGGCCGCTGGATGTCAGGGTTAATATGGGGCCTATATTTACACCAAAAGCCACTGTTTGGGATCCCCATCCAAATTAGGCTAGCAGTCAGCCCTGCCTCAGCTCCTGTCTCAATAGGGCAAAACCCAGTTTTACCAGAAGCAAGGCCTCCTCAGCCGGAGGCCCCTCAAGGCCCCCAGCCGGAGGCCCCTCAGGGCCCTCAGCCAAAGGCTCCTCAAGGCACTACCCTGCCCTTGAGTTCTCCGGGCTTAGGTGACAGGCTCCTTAATCTCATAAAGGGCTCTTACTTTGCCTTGAACCAGACCAGGCCAGAATCCACCTCCTCTTGTTGGCTGTGCCTAGCGACAGCGCCCCCTTATTATGAGGGCATTGCCTCCACTAATAATTTCACCAACTCCACTAATCCTACTGGATGTGCATGAGATCAGCATAAAAAGCTGACCCTGGCTGAAGTTTCCGGGTCAGGAATCTGTATAGGAAAGGTGCCCACTAGCCATCAGCATCTCTGTGACAAGACTCTGACAGTGCCTAGCTCCAATCACTATTTGGTCCCTTCCGGGACAGACTGGTGGGCTGCAACACTGGACTCACTCCCTGTGTATCCACAGCAGCGTTTAACCGCAGCACAGACTACTGCGTGTTAGTACAGGTTGTTCCCCGAGTATACTATCACTCTGGAGACTCCTTTGACCTCCGGTATGAACAGAAAGCTTATAGTAGACCCAAAAGGGAACCTGTCTCACTCACCCTCGCTGTAATGCTAGGAGTGGGGGTAGCAGCTGGGGTTGGGACCGGAACAGCAGCTTTAGTACGTGGTAGCTACCATCTGCAACAACTTAGGGCAGCCATGGATGAGGACCTTAGAGCCATAGAACACTCTATTTCAAAACTTGAAGAATCTCTAACCTCTCTGTCTGAAGTTGTATTGCAAAACCGGCGAGGACTAGAAATTGTCTTCTTAAAGGAAGGCGGCCTTTGTGCAGCCCTCAAAGAACAATGTTGCTTTTACGCAGACCATTCAGGAGTGGTTAAAGATTCTATGGCAAAACTAAGAGAAAGATTAGACAAACGAAAAAAGGAAAGAGAGTCTCAAAAAAATTGGTTTGAAAGCTGGTACAACCAGTCCCCTTGGTTCAGCACCTTAGTCTCCACCATCTTAGGCCCCCTTATCCTACTCATGCTCATCCTGACTTTCGGGCCGTGTATACTTAACCGCTTGCTCGCCTTTATTAAAGATAAGTTAAACATTGTGCAGGCTATGGTCCTGACCCAACAGTACCAAGCCCTCAGGACAGAAGAGGAGGCTCAAGATTGAGCCTCTTGGTCACAAAAAGAGGAGGAAATGAAAATAGATTTAGAAACTTAGAAGCCTTTAGAAACTTAGAAACCTTTAGACTTTTAGACTTAGAAACTTATAGACTTAGAAACTTAGAGACTTAGAAACTTAGAGACTTAGAAACTTATAGACTTAGAAACTTAGAGACTTAGAAACTTAGAAGCTTAGAAAAGCCACACCAGGTGGCTATCTAAAAGCACCCACCCAACGACCAGGTGGCCATCTAAAGCACCCGCCTGATGTCAGTGTGGCTATCTAAAACACCCACCCATATTCCTGGAACTCAAACAGAAGAACAAGTCTGGGAAATACCCCGCGCGGGTTCAAACCAGGTTCAAACCAACCAATTAGAGTAAGACATCTTGCTCAGGCCATAACCTGCTCCAATCATCTTGCGCCTCAAGCTTTGTGAATTTTTGTGGTTTTTGCCTTTATAAACTGTCTGTAACAAGCATTCGGGGTCCTGTGGCCAACTTCGGACATAGGACCCTAGCGCGCTAGCAATAAATCTCTCCGCTGTGACTTCCGTGTCGAGTGGTCTCTCGCGGTGACCCCTGACCAGGAAGGAATCTAAAAACTAGGTTCCTACAGAATGAATGGACAAATGGTTGGATGAGTTGCAGTGTGGTACAAATTAGTCTCAGTAGCTACTGAAGATACTGCTGCTGTATCAGTTAGGATGTTTTCAGGTACATCAACAAATTGTTGGGGTCCGCGTGTTTCCTAAACAAAGGAATGAACACCCAAGACAACACAAGACAAAACAAACATGGCGGCCGCCACGAATGGCACGCTCTGCTTTATTTTATACAGTCGTTTGTGGAATGTTGCCAAGTCACAAGACACATTGTTGCTTTTCTGACCTTTCCCTGACTTTCTGGATTTTCAAGATGTTTACACATAAACAAGCCCCCAGGGTCTGCTGTTAGCAGCTGGCTCCTTTGTCCTCCCTATTTGCAGGGAAGGAACGCCCTGCTTGTTTGCAAGAGCAGGACTTATCGGGAACGGGAACGTCTCGTTTGCAAGCACGTAGTCCTCTACACAAATGACAGAACAGTAGACCAAAATGGGTTAAATAAAGTAGAAGCGTATTATCTCATTTAAAAACAAAATTATTCCAACATCAGAACAGGGATTCAATTATGCCAGATGGGTTGAGATTCTTTCTGTCTTTCCCATAATTAAATCTCGGAATGTTAGCAATGTCTGCCTTCATGATCATAAGACAGGTGCTGAAGTTCCAACATCATATCATCATGAGAATAAAAAATACTCACAGAATCCCAGCACTTTGGGAGGCTGAGATGGGTGAACTGCCTGAGCTCAGGAGTTCAAGACCAGCCTAGGGAACGTGGCGAAACCCCATCTGTACACAAAATACAAAAATTAGCTGGGTGTGGTGATGCACACCTGTGGTCCAAGTCACTAAGGAGGTTGAGGCAGGAGGATCACTTTAGCCCAGGATTTCATGGCTACAGTGAGCAACAGTGATATGCCACTGCACTCCAGCCTGAGTGACAGAGTGAGACCCTGTCTCTACCAAAAACAAAAACAAAAACAAAACCCACAGCAGAAAGGAAGGAAGTGAAAACAAAAAAAATTTTTTTCTAGAGATCCTTCATGCTACCATACTTTTGCTTATCCCTCACTGGCCAACATGCTTCACTTGTCCATTGTTAGACTGATGACCAACAAGAATAATGGAATTTCCATAATTGGCATAGAATAGGTCTCTATGGATAATGGAGAAAAAACAGATGTACTTGTCCTGCCCTACGCTGGCAAATGAGCAAAGTAATAATTCTATCTATGTGCAATAGGAAAGAATAACTGTAACCTGCAGTATTTGCATAGCTCACATATAGCATGATATATAGCAGATCCTGAAAAGTCAACACACTCTCAAATTATTCATTCACTCACATAGCATAGATTTGTTGAGCACCTACCATGCGGCAAGCACTGTCCTCTACACCTCAGAGACATCAGAGAATATAATGTAACTCCTAAACCTCATGGAGTTTACATGCCAAAGGAGGAAGACAGATAATAAACAATTAGTATAGTAAATAATTATATGTTATACATCATTTCATATATATATATATATATATATATATATGAAAGTGACAAGTGGTGTTTAAAACAAATCAGGGTAAGGTGGGTCCAGATGGAAATTTTAAATAGGGTGATCAGAGAAGACCTCCTTGAAAAGTGACAATGACTTCAAGGAGAAGGGGCCAAAGATTAAGACACTCCCTCACCTGAAAAGCTGACTGATTCTGGATTCTAAATGGCAAAAGGTCAGATTGTTGCCTTCCCAGCAAAGCCTAATTATTCAGATAGCCTCACGATAGCTGCTATTAATGTGAAAGTACATGTCAGAGAAAGAGCAAGAAAGCAAAAGCTGAAGAACTATCTAGAATACATCCAGAAAAATATTTGGTTGTGCTTACAGGCACCTTAGAAGGAAATAAACTTAGAATTTACTAAGATTGAGGAAACTGTGTTGCTAAAGAATCTATGAGCCTAAGAACCATATAGCCTTGTGACACTATGGGCCTACAAACTAAGCTGTAAAATATATGAAGCATTCAAGAGGAACAAATTCCCCAAAGCCCTCTTAGATGTGATCAAGAAGAATAATAGACAAAGAAGTTTCTTCCGGAGAGAAGAGCAGAGAGCCAGAGACCAATGGACAAGAATTTACTCCCATAAAGCAGACACAAGGCCCAATCAAGGAAGTTCTTTCACTACTAAGGCAGGGGTCTTCGACCCCCAGCCATCTAGCTGATTTCCCTCAGTGCTATGAACCAGTGACTGCTGTGTTTCTCCCTCTTCCCTTTACTGAATAGGAGTTTTAATTACAGTTATCCTCTCTCTGGTCCACCATTAATTCTGGTGGGAGGAAGGGGTGACAGAAAGAGAGGAAGGTATTTTACCTTCAACTTGCAGGTCACCAGATAACTAGGAGCTACCTATGGATATGAGTGAGAGAACGGATCATCACTGGTCAACACACCTATGGATGCTGAGCTGGGTGCAGCAGCGGAATATAACTTTGAGTTGTCTCCCTGGAGGAAGGGGTGAACGTGCTCTTTGTGGCTTGCCCAGAGAGAGGATGAGTATGAGAAGGATATACACAGAAACTCGGCAGCCAGAGTTTCAGGCTGTGGGAGAGACAGCTAGTCATCTACTAAAAATTATCCACTCGTTATTCCTAGGCACAAAAATAGGTTACATTTCCCCGTCTCCCTCACAGACTGATGTAACCATGTGACTAAATTCTCAACAATGAAATGTGAAATACGAGTAGATGTGGTATGTGCCTGCCTCTTTAGGACCGGGCCTTTTAAGAGAGGTGTGCTTCCTCCACACTACCCCCTCTTTCCAGTGGCTGAAATCTGAATGCAATCCTGACCTTGCACCAGATGACAAGGTCCCAGGGGACAGAAGAGTCACAAAATGCAAGAAACCTGGGTCCTTAAATCACCATGTGAAGGAGAGCTACTACCAACCTGGGGTACCTACCTTCAGTTATTACATGAGGGAAAAATCATTTTCTTGTTGATTAAGTCACTGAATTTCTAAGTCAGGGTTTATAACAATTTATCCTCCTCTAACACAAACATTTTGCTAATGTATAAATTATCTCCTATATATTTTAAGATGACAAAAAAGAATATAATACACTTTGGAAGCCTTTCAAAACAGCTAAAATGTTTTCAGTTTTGAAACCTACATTTTCCAGTTATTTTGAAAACAAATACTATGGTGGGATCCCTTATTACAGACTATAGATAATGAATTATTAATATGCTTAACATGTAAGATTTAGCAAAATAATGAAAAAAGCAAGAAATAAAAATGTTATTTGCCAATGTGGTACTTAGACATCTTCATGGTGCTACAGCAATTGAAATGCAAATGTATTCCGTTGCCATTAAAAACTCCTTTCCAAATGCAATTACTTAATGCCTTTCGCTTACATTAAGTAGTAAATTTCTCAAGAGGAAGGACTTTGTTTTGCTCTCTACTGTGTAACTAATACCCGGCACAGTATCTGACATATAATGTGCATTTAGTAAATACTCATTGAATGAATACATCAATGATTGATTGAATGAAGGAATTTCATTTTTCATTGGTTTTAACTTTTGTGAAAAAAAATAATGTTTAGTAGAAATTCAAAAAGCAGAAAAGCAAAAAAGGTGTACTTTCTTTCTACTACCCTCAATGCTGTTAAATGAAAGTAAATATGGCCTGAGAAAGCCTCTGTATTTCCATACTTGAGCCCTATTGGACAAATCATAACCTAACATAGTAGGTAGACAAGACTGAAAACTGAACTTAGGGGAATGCTTCTGTGGCAATAGATGAATCTCAGCCAATCCCAGGAGCCATACTTTGGCCACTCACACACTGCTCAACGTTCCAACTGTGTTCACATAAGGCAAATGCCAAACTGTAACCAATCCAGCTGTTTCTGTACCTCACTTCCATTTTCTGTATGTCACTTTCTTTTTTTTTTTCTTTTTTTTTCTTTTTTTGTCTATAAATTGCTCTGACTATGAGGCATCCCTGGAATCTCTATGAACCTGCTGTGATTCTGGAGGCTGCCTGATTTGCAAATCATTTTTTTCTTGCTCAATTAAACTCTGTTCAATTTAATTGGTCTAAAGTTTTTCTTTTAACAATGCTATAATTCTCTCATCATCAAACTTTAAAATTGTATGTCATTCAATGGGTACACCAATAGTAAACTCAGAAACATGTCTGGATTTTAATTTCTAGCTTGAGTATTCTATACCCAAAGCCTGATACTTATACAAGGGAATATAAAAATAAACCTCTGGTAAATTATGAAACAGACTTTTCTAACTTCAGACATCAATACTAAACTTTCCTTTTATCACCTTGAATTTCACAGGGGGGACTGTGCACATTACTGAAGACTGGATTTGGCTCACAGCAGAAAAAAAAAATCAATAGCTTGGTAGTTAACTCCCAATCTTCTCCCAGAAATGCCAACACAGAATTTATCCACAGACTAGAAATAGGTTTGCTTTGTTCTGCTTGCAAAACAAGACAATGGATCAGCAGACAGCTTACCCATAATGTCGGCATTACTAAAACTATAGGTAATAAATCCCTTTAATGCAAATATCTGTATCTCAAACTTTCAGAGGGATGCTTGTCTAAGCTTAAGAGGAGCCATAATTTTAAGAGTGATATTTTCTTCAGGGTTAAAGATTCCAAAAGACCAGCGCTAGACTCCCTGTGTAGAATCTCACAAGGATCACACTTTTAGAAAATGGATGAATAAAACTGAAATAAGCCTGACAAATTATTCAATTTCAGTGGAAATCAAAAATAATTTTTAAACAAATTATTATCATTATTATTATGTTTGAGACGGAGTCTTGTTCTGTCACCAGGCTGGAGTACAGTGGCATGATCTCGGCTCACTGCAGCCTCCACCTCCCAGGTTCAAGAGATTCCTCTGCTTCAGCCTCCCAAGTATCTAGGACTACAGGGGCATGCCACCACACCCAGCTAATTTTTTGTATTTTAATAGACATGGGGTTTCACCATGTTGGCCAGGATGGTCTCCATCTCCTGACCTAGTGATCCACCTGGCTTGGCCTCCCAAAGTGTTGGGATTACAAGTGTGAGCCAATGTGCCCAGCATCAAATATATTCTTTAATCCAGCATTTCATCTAAGATTAAAAATTTAATTGTCAGTGTTTATTAATCAATTTTAATTTTTAATGTGATTCATTCATTTAATAAATATTGAGCACTGCAGTAGAGATTGCCTGCTGTAAACTGCAATATCTATGCTCCCTCTTTTAGAAACCCTGACTTTTAGCTGGCCATATATATGGTCATCTGGAAGAAAGATGTGGTCCCCAAGTCCCCACCTCAGCTTAAGTCCAGGAGATAGAGATTGCAGTAAATCAAGATTACACTACTGAACTCAAGCCTGGATGACAGAGCAACCCTCTCTCATGGTAAAAAAAAAAAAAAAAAAAAAAAAAAGAAAGCAAAATGCATGCCTAAGAACTTTGAAGATGAGAGCCATCACACTCACCCTAGCTGCTCAATTCTAGACTTCAACATAAGAGAAAAAAATAAAGTCCAACCTTTTTTCTTTTTTTTTTTTTTTTGAGACAAAGTCTCACTCTGTTGCCCAGTCTAGAGTTCAGTGGCACGATCCCAGCTAACTGCAGCCTTGACCTCCCATACTCAAGCAATCCTCCCACCTCAGCCTCCTGAGTAGCTGGTACTACAGGCCTGCACCACCACATCCGGCTAATTTTTTTGGTATTTTTTTGTAGAGATGGGGTTTCACCATGTTGCCCAGGCTGGTCATGAATTCTTGGGCTCAAGTGACCCTCCTGCCTCAGTCTTCCAAAGAGCTGGGATTACAGGCATGAGCCAGCATGTCTGTCCATCTCCAACTTTTTATGTCACTGTTACTTGGGGATTTTTATATTACTTGCAGTGAAACTTAATCCTACTGGATTCAAACACAAATTATATTATAATTTGTAAGTGTTAAATACAAGATGAGTAAGGCAGAGTTTCTGCATACAATTCAGCTTAAAATTTAGCAATAAATAATGATGTAGAAAGAGTACCAGACTAGATTATGACAGATAGATTCTTCCTGTTTAATAGGTTTCAAACCAATTCCCTTCCTCTGGTAAAAGCAACCACTTTCCTTTTGGGAAACTTGTCTTTCATATCTTGAGATCAAATTTTAATTCCTATATCCCCACCCCTGAGCCAACTTCAATTACTTGGGAATGGAGGAAGAGCTGGAAATGTAATACAGCCTGGCCAATTAAAGTACTAGCTATTGTGATTGATTCAGAGACAAGCATATGAATCACATTTGGTCATTCAGAATCCCGCTGTATTAATCAGCTATCACTGCAAAATGTTGCATAACTGAACAACCCACAACTGAGTACTTGTATTAATCTGTTCTCACATTGCTATTAAAAACTACCTGAGACTGTGTAGTTTATAAAGAAAAGATGTTTAATTGACTCACAGAACCACAGGCTGTGTAGGAAGCATGGCTGGAGAGGCCACAAGAAACTTACAATCATGGTGGAAGGTATAGGGGAAGCAAGTACATCTTCACATAGTGACAGGAGAGAGAGAGTGCAAAGGCGAAAATGCTACAAACTTTCAACCAACCATATATCATGAGAACTCACTATCATGAGAACAGCAAGGGGGAAATCCACCCCTATGATCTAATCACCTCCCCAACATTGGGGATTAGAATTCAACATGAGATTTGGGTGGGGACATAGTGCCAAACCATATCAGTACTTTAATACCAAACGTCATGGACCTATAGGTCAGCTGGGGCAACCCAGCATTAGGCTGCAAGTTGGACCCTTCAATCTGTTTGATCTCTACATCTCTCATCTTTCTTGGACTAGCAAATACTTGGATGAAGGTCTTCTTGTGACATATGATAGAGATAAAGAAGCCAAGCTAAGGCACGCAGGCACATTTAAGGTCTCTTCTCATTGTCATGTTCATTAATATCTCATTGGGATGGGGAAATATATTCTGCTCACTACAGTGAACTATAAAGTCACATGTGAGAGTAAGGGGGGTGAAGAAGTGGAAATAATAATTCAATCAATCAGTCACACCATCTTGAATTTCCAGTACCTTCAGGATCATGGTACCAGAAGGCTTTGAGCCTGGGGCTACATATGCCAATCTTCCTGGCTAAATGGAAAAAGCACCTCTCTAATTGGAGAGAATTAGGTAACATAGGAGGAGAAACAAATAGGTGAGAGATGGGTGGATGGATATATCGAATATACTAAATCCTTTCTTTTAAAAATGGGACCATGTCAGAAAAACATACTAAAAATAGTAGTGGTATGAGCAAGCATTGTTGGAATTCAGGAAAGTAAAAGGATTTGAGATATTTTTGTAGCAGACATTCATTTGAATTGGACTTTAAATGATAAGTGAGAAAAATTTTCACAATTGCAGAGGTAATGCAATGATTTTCAGAAAAAAACATTATGTGATCTCTCTAACAGACATTGTTGGTTTCCCTCATGGAGAATCCCTACTAGGGCAGTGTAGATGGGAAATGTGGGGTTGGAGCCCCCACACAGCGTTCCCTCTGTGATACTGCCTAGTGGAGTTGTGAGAGGATGGCCACTGTTCTCCAGACCCCAGAATGGTAGATCCACTGACAGCTTTCACCTCGCACCTGGAAAAGCCATAGGCACTCAAAGTCAGCTCATGAAATCAGCCTCAGGGGCTGCACCTCGCAGAGCCACATAGGCAGAGCTGCCCAAGACCTTGGGGGCCAACCCCTCGCATCAGCGTGCCCTGGATGTGAGGGACGGAGTCAAAGGAGATTATTTTGGAACTTTAAGATGTAATGGCTGCACTGCTGGATTTCAGACTTGCATGGGGCCTGTAACCCCTTTATTTTGGCCAAGTTCTCCCTTTTGGAATGGGAATATTTACCCAAAGTCTGTATACGCATTGTATGTTGGAAGAAACTAACTTGCTTTTGATTTTACAGGCTCAAAGGAAGAAAGGACTTGTCTCAGATTAAACTTTGGACTTGGGCTTTTGAATTAATGCTGGAATGAGTTAAGACTTTGGGGGACTGTTGGGAAGGCATGCTTGTGATTTTAGATGTGAAAAGGAGATGAGATTTGGGAGGGGCCAGGGTAGAATGGTATGGTTTGGCTCTGCGTCCCCACACAAATTTCATCTTGAATTGTCATCTTCACATGTCAGGGAGGGGTCTGGTGGGAAGTGATTGAATCATGAGGGTAGACTTTTCCCTTGCTGTTCTCATTACAGTGAGTGAGTTCTCACAAGATCTGGTTGTTTGAAAGTGTGTGGCACTTCCTCCTTTGCTCTGTCTCTCTCTCCTTCTCCATCATGGTAAGACGCGCTTTCTTCCCCTTTGCTTTCCGCCATGGTTGTAAGTTTCCTAAGGCCTCCTGTCCTATCCATGCTTCCTGTGCAGCCTGTGGAACTGTGAGTCAACTAAACCTCTTTTCTTAATTATCCAGTCGCAGGTAGTTCTTTAGAGTAGTGTGAAAACGGACTAATATAGCTGTTATTATAAAATAGTCAAAATATTTTAAAAAGTAAAGTTTATTCAGTAAAAAATGTATAGTAAGTTAAGTATTGATGAAAGAAAAATTTATAAAATAAACAGTGTAGTACACATATACAGTATTTATAAAGTCTACAGTGATTTTTAGTAATGTCCTAGGCCTTCACATTCCGTCACATTTACTCACTGACCCACTAAGAGCAACTTTTACTCCTGCAGGATCCATTCATAATAAGTGCCTGATGTACCATGTTTTTCTTTTATACAGTATTTTTACTATATCTTTAGTATGTCTACATACACAAATACTTACCATTGCCTTATAATTGCCTACAGTATTCAGTACAGTCACATGCTGTACAAGTTCAAAGCCTAGGTCTTCAAATAGTCAAGGATTTTACCTTTAACTAACTACAATTCTTTCTAATTTAGTAACTCAGTGAAGTGTACAAAAATGTGTTATAAACTATAAAGTGATATACAATGGCAGTTTTGTAATTAGTTCTTGGCCTAAAACAGACATTACTTTGACTTTAGGCTTAGTTAGGAATCTGTATTAATCTGTTCTCACACTACTGATAAAGACACACCTGAGACTGGGCAATTTACAAAAGAAAGAGGTCTAATGGACTTACAGTTCCATGTGGCTAGGGAGGCCTCATAATCGTGGTGGAAGGTGAAAGGCACATCTCACTTGGCAGCAGACAACCAACATCCAGAAAACATGAATTCTAGGACACTGAAACACAGACAGTACAAACATGTGATCCATAATAGAAAAGAAACAAATGAGAGGAGACCTATGATGACCCTGATTTTACACCTGGAAATACTTTCAGACCATGGTCCACATAAGGAAATCCAAGCAAAGTTGGGCTGGGGAGAAAAAGATTTGAGTTTGGGAAGTCTAAGACGGCTGGAATTTGCAATAAAAAGTGACAGAAAGGAAAAATTATACACAGAAAGAGTTTCAGAATACTCTTCAAGTCTTGGGCTGAATACAAAGCTGTGCATGTATAGGGCAAGACTTTACAACAAAATTAAATGCCAGGGCAAAAAATAACTATCACCAAAAGAACAATTACTGGGGAACTACAAACTGAACACCTGCTGAAACTCACAGGGACAGGAGTCATTTGAGTTTTAATCAACTAGAGTGCAGAATCTTTATTAAATACCCATGACATACAAAAGAGGGTCCAACAAGCCACTCTTCAAGGACTGGACTAAGATATCCATATTACAAAATGATAGTGTAGACCCTCACAAGGTTTAAAAACAAGTCTCAAAAGAAGCAAGCTGATCAGCCACTACGGTAACAGCTTCCCAAAATAAATCTCAACCTTCTTTAAAAATGTAGACATTCAATCTATTGGTTTTTTAATGCTGGCATAACTAACACAAGTTTAATGGTTTGAAATGACACCCATTTATTATCTCACAGTTCGGTAGGTAAAAAGTCCAGTACAGCATGATCCAGTACAGCATGATTGGGAGATTGTTCAAATGAGCTTCCCAATCCATGTAGGCAGTTGGCTGAATTCTGTTCCTTGCAGTTTTCGGACTCTGGCTCCCATTTCCTTGCTGGCTACCAGCTGGAGACCAGTGTGTACTCCTAGAGCAATGGTGTGTCAAGTCCCTCTCATGCTTCCAATCACTTCGACTTTCTCTTTGCTACATTTCTCTGAGTTTACTTGGAGAAAGATCTCTGGTTATAAGGGTTCATGTAATTAGATTGGGCTCACCCCAATAATCCAGGATAACCTATTTTAAAGTCTATAATCTTCATTATATCTACAAAGTCTCTTTTGCTATGTTACATATACATATTGAAAAGATCCAAGAATTAGGGCGTGGACATCTCTTTTTTTCTTTTTCCTTTTCTTCTTTGTCTTTTATTTTTTTTTTTTATTTATTTATTTTTTTTTTTGAGACAGAGTCTTACTCTGTCACCCAGGCTAGAGTGAAGTGGCACAATCTCAGCTCACACAACATCCGCCTCTAGGTCTCAAGCCAGTCTCCCACCTCAGCCTCCTCAGTAGATGGGACTACAGGCATGCACCACCATGCCTGGCTAATTTTTGTGGGGTTTTTTTGGTAGAGATGGGGATTCACGATGTTGCCCAGGCTGGTCTTGAACATCTAGACACAAATGATCAGCCCACCTCAGCCTTCCAAAGTGCTAAGATTACAGGTGTGAGCCCCCATGCCCCACTGATCCCCAGCGTTGGAGGTAAAGCCTGGTTGGGGAGCAGGGAGTAGGGAGTTGGAGCTTAGTTACGGATCCCTGATGAATGGCTTGGTGCCATTCTCTAGGGTATGAATCAATTCCTACTCTTAATTCCCAATGGAACTAATTTTTTTTTCAACAACAACAACAAAGGAATAAAATAAAAATAAAAATAAAAAAATAAAGAGAGTGAGCTTGAAATCTCCTCCCCTCTCTTGCTTGCTCTCTGGCCACATGATCTCTGCACACACTGGCTCTCCTTTGCCTCCTACCATGAATAGAACCAGCCTGAGGCCATCACCAGAAGCAGATGCTGGCACCATGCTTCTTATACAGCCTCCAGAACCATGAACCAAATAAACCTCTTTTCTATATAAATTATCCAGCCTTGGGTATTCCTTTATAGGAACACATACTGACTGAGACAAGCAGTAAAAAGAAACCACTGTTACAAAACATCATTGTAAATCTCAAAAACATACTGAATGACAATAGCCAATCACAAATGAACACACACTGCTTAATTCCATGTATGTGAATTCTTATAATAGACAAAACTAAAACAGTCATATAAATTAGATCCCATGTTGGAGGAGCTTGACCAGGAAGGAACAGAAAGAAATGTTGGGGCTGTGGAAATGTTCTGTATCCTCACTGGGGTAGTGGTTACTCAAGTTTATATATTTGTCAAAACTCATCAAATAGTGCTTTTAAAATGGGAGAATTTTATTTCCGTAAATTATTCCTTAATTTTTTTTAAAAAGCCAACAGGAGAGAAGAGTTTTAAGAACAGCAAGTAAACAATGTGAAATGCCATAGAAAGGAAGACGATCATGAGAATTGAAAAGAATTTGTTTCAATTTTTTAAATTTAGTGATTTTAGAACAATTTTATTGAATCACTTTAAAAGAGTCCTTTTTTAAAGAATCCCTTTTATTTAAAAGATGGGTAGAATCCAAGATGCAAGATATTTTAGTCGTAGTTACCTAGAATGAGAAATTCGAAGAGAAAAAGCTCAGGCTTTTCTATTTCAATTAGTGCATCTCAAACTTCGATGAACATACGAATCTCCGGGGGGTCTCGTTAAAGTACAGGTATTGATTTAGGAAATCTCGAGTGGGGCCTGAGATTATACATTTCTAACAGAAACCAGGTAATGTCAATGTTGCTGGTTCATCTACTAAAATAGGTGGCAAGGACACAGATCGCTCCTGCGAGGCACAGATGCCATAATTAGAGTGCTAATTTGGTCCAGAAGTTTCCAAGATCTATGGAGTCTATTCCTACCATCAGTTCAAGAATGCCTACATGTAGACTGACAGGCCAGCCCTCTTTCTATTTGAGTGCGACCAGAACACGCGCATATGATGCTGTAAAAAATAACACTGATCTTCGCTCAGTAGCCTTGGGTTCAATCCCCAGCCTGCTTCTAACCAACTGCGATAACCTGGGTTAATTACTCCTAGGCTGCAAAATGAGAGAACAGTTCCTGTTTCTCCTCTGTAGGTTCCCGTAAAGACTACAATAGAAAACGTAAGGGAAAGTACTGCATGAACCATACCCCCAAAAAACCAGAATAGCTTAAATAAAAGTCAAGCGAAGAGTTTGAGAACCAAGCAGGACCTAAAAATAAGAGGTGGGGCTCGGGGTTTTCCCCGTGGGCGTTGAGGGATGTACCATATGGGGGGGGCGCCCCACAACAAATAACCTATTTTAAAAGCTTCTGTATTTGAAATCATGCCTCTATCATGACACCTGAATATGAACTTTTCCTTCGTTAGTTACTTCAACTGGCACTTAACTATAAGTTCAGAGACAGTATTACGCTTCTTTCTCCTGAAGTCAAAGTGCCACCCACGCACCTCGCCCTTTCTCCCATCCACCCGCGGTTTTCCTACCCCCGTCGCCTGCGGCCCCCGCCCCGGGGCAGTAGTTTGCACTGTGCTGAAGGGAGAGGTGGAACGGATTCGTCTATCTACGCACCTCGACGAGGGGGGTGTGAGGAGCTACGTTCCAGAGAACGGTAAGAAACTCCGGCCAAGACACACGGAAAATCACAGGAGAACTCGAGGCGAAGGTGCGGCGTCGGTGCAGGAGCGGAGGGGCGGGCCCGTAGCAGCCCTGCGAGCGCGCAGGTGTGCCCGCGGCCGCGCCACCCTCCCCGCAGCCTTCACGGAATGGCGCCGGCGGGAGAGGGCGGGGCCAGGCGCGCGGCGGCCGCCTCTGCTGCGGCCGGAAACAATAGTGGAGGAACCCTAGCCGCGCGGAAAGGCGGTGGTGGCCCGCGGAGCCGGACGGTAAAGACCCCGCACCCCTGCTCCTGTCCCACCTGAGCCCAGATCCCCCGTCCCATCGTCCCGCCTCCTTCGAGTTCCGAGGCCCGTGGCCCCTCGCGCTGCTGCGCGCCAGGCGCCCCGACGGACGGACCGACGGAGAGACTGACGTGGGTCCGCGACTCCCTGGGGGCGGCCGCGCGCCCCCAACGCTGAAGAACGGGCCAGGACCCGGCTCCCCGAGACCCTGAGGCTGGGCAGGCTGGCCGCCGTGGCCCTCGGACGCTTTCTTCCCTCTGGGAGGAATCCCGGAGGGATGGGACGAGGCTCTCCCGCCCGCTGGGCTCCAGGGTGCCGCGGCTCTCCCGGCTCCGGCTTGGGCCCCTCCGGCGGTGCCTGGCGGGGACCGTGAATCAGCCGCTCGGCCTTCGGTGTGGTTGCCCCAGACACGGCGGGACGCCCTCCCCAGGTGTTCGGTACCCAAGTGCATTTTGTTGCCGCCGACCTCCGTTCGATGCGAAGCTTCGCAACTCCGAGTTCGCGTGGCGCATCTGAGGTTCCCCCAATGGAAGTTAGCAAAGCAGTGTCCCGTGCAGGTCGTTTTTCCTGTTTCTCACAGCGTTAACTAGGTTGACAGAACCTGGTAGCTGAAGAGGCCTCGCTGCTAAGCCGTGTCTGATTATTCGAGGTTGGGGGACGAAGGAGGAGGACTAGAATGCCCGCAAACCTCTCTCCTTCAGGTCCCCTTAACCCAATCAACTATAGGACAAAAAAGACACTGACATAGTGTCACCTATGGCCTAGTTTTAAGTTTTACCAGCTTTGTGTCTTTCCACAGGAAAAGTGCAATGTTGAAGTGCAAGTATGGCGATGCTTGTTTGATGGAGCTTTTGCTTTAGATGAGCTGAACAGCATCGTTGTTTCCTAGAAGTTCCCAGAAAAGGGAAGGAACTACCCCAAAGGCAGGTTCTTGAATTGTGTAACTTTCCTTTTCTGTTTCTTAATAGGGGCACTATGAACGAAGAGGAGCAGTTTGTAAACATTGATTTGAATGATGACAACATTTGCAGTGTTTGTAAACTGGGAACAGACAAAGAAACACTCTCCTTCTGCCACATTTGTTTTGAGCTAAATATTGAGGGTAAGCACATGGTATAGTTTTGATTTTATGGCATGAATTTAACACAGCTGCTTTATACTGGTTGTAAGGTAAAACTAAAATATCTTCAATGATTGGAAATTGTGCTAAGTATGAATAGTGTAGAGTTTTGTTAAATATAAGATTTCTGGAAATGAAGTTGCAGTTAACAGAGTTACGAATTTCAGAGAAATCTTTGTTTTCTAAAGACCCCTGGAACAATCCCATTTTTCCTAATACAGAAATAAGTATGAGTGTTGATTGGGAAACGTGTTTTCTGGTTTGAGAGCTTATTGAATTGTCAGTTTTTAACAGACGTGTATGTTTTTCATATTAAGAAGTAACAACAATTTTTTTATTCTTTCGAGCCTATTATGCAAGTATTTGAGTGAGATGAGCCCGAACCCTTTTCTGACTGACAGTATGATCTTACTATCTGGAAAAATATTTTAAAATTTTTAGATTAACCTCTTTTCAGTGATCACACACACTGTTAGTAATTTTTAAAAACTGGAAAGGTTTTTAAAATTTTTTAATAGTGTCCCTAAGATATATGAAGAAAAATTCTCCAAATCCAAAACAAAAACAAAAACAGCCCTCTTAGAAGGATTTATTTGGGTTGGTGCAGTTAGTGTCGTCATATTAAAATTGACTTTTGGTTTAGATATTTATGAGTCATACTAAAAAAAAAAAAAACTTAATATTCTGGCCTGTAATTTGACTTTTGAGTTGTTACATATCAGTAGAGAGACTTAGTAAACCTCCAGATTATGGACAGTTTCAAAATAGTTATTTCCTTTTTTCTGAATTATATATTTGAAATTTTTCATGATCTTTATTTTCTGTTCTGTAAGTATGGGGTATGAAATGTTCTTATAGTTTTAAAAATATATAGTGGGGGATTATATACCTTGAAATTCCTGTTAGGACTTGTTATTCAGAAATTATTATAGTCACCAAACAGTATGTGATGGAAGATTATGGATTTCTTGTGTGTTACATAGAATATCTATAACTTTGGCTTTAATAAATGTAGTGATTATAGCTAATTTCAAAAGATGATATAACAGGAACAGTGGTGTAGTCCTACAATTTCAGCTACTCCAGAGGTTGAGGTGACAGGATTGCTTGAGCCTAGGAGTTCAAGTCCAGTTTGGGCAGCGTAGCAAGACCCCATCTCTAAAAGAATAAATGAAAATAAAAGGATAACTTAAAAATAAGTTTAGTTTACAGTACTTAAATCATGCTAGGGTGAAAATCTGAATTTATGTTCTTTGAAAATAGAGTTGGCTTGTATATTGTTGATACATTGTAGAATTTTAATTTTAGATGGGTAAAGACATTAGAAATTATCTAGTCCAAAGCTTGTATGTTACCTTTAAGGAAACAGCCAAAAAGTTGGACTGCCCAGGGTTGCTGTAGTGGTGATGGCAAGCTGTTATGTGCCAGGCGCTGTGCTAAACCCCTTATGTGGATTATCTTATTTAATTCAAGATAGCTTTGGAATGACTGCTGTCATTTTCTATTTTCAATGTGATAGAGATGAAGCTTAGAGACCTAAGAAATACAGTTTGAAGTCACACAGCTCATAACTGACGATCCTGGACTTTAAAGCCTGACAGTCTGGTTCTAGTATGTGTAATCTTAATACCATTGATCTACTGTCAATAGTTATTTTATATCAATAGGGCTAATGTTCTAATCCTAATTGGTTATCCTTGCTATTCTCTCAGCCACCTTTTTCTAACCAGTGTTTCCTGGCAACTCATCATTAACGGAGTTCGTACCATGATCGAATATTTCCACAGAACCCTAAATTTTTGTAATTGCTTTTCTAGCTTTTTAAAATAAGCCTTTTATCTGGTATTCAGTCATTGTATAGAGATTATACAGATATTTCCTCAGGTACCATCTCTTAACATTTCAGCTCTGATAATATCTCAGCATGTAAGCATGGAATAAGTCCTTTGTTTTTGAAATCATAGTTCCCTTCAGTGTAAAAGACAGTACGCAATTTGAATTAGAACTGTTTCATTAATACTCTATGTCTAGTCAAGGTTTTATATATTATAAAATCCCAATTTAATCTTTGTAAGAAAAATTAGAATCAAATAATTTCTTCTCTATCTGGTGTCAGTTCTCAGCTCTCACAAATACACATTTTCATTTTCACTACAGTTACCAGCTAGTGTATTACAACTGTTTTGTTTAATATGAGATTATTGTAAGCCGGCGTGGTGCCTGACGCCTATAATCCCAACACTTTGGGAGGCCAAGGCAGGTGGATCACTTGAGGTTAGGAGTTCAGGACCAGCCTGACCAACATGGAGAAACCCCGTCTCTACTACAAATACAAAATTAACCGGGCGTGGTGGCACATGCCTGTAATCTCAGCTACTCGGGAGGCTGAGGCAAGAGAATCACTTGAACCCAGGAGACAGAGGTTGCAGTGAGCTGAGATCATGCCATCGCACTCCAGCCTGGGCAACGAGAGCGAAACTCCGTCTCAAAAAAAAAAAAGATTATTTTAGAAAAGAGGGAAATGAGCATCTTGAATTGCACACAATTTTAGTTTTTGTATCAGTATACAGGACTTTAGAAATCAGTGGGAGGAAAATGTCGTAATAATTACATACTAGAAAAATAACAAGGTATATTTGTTGTCGGCAAATCTTTTAAAATGTTTTTAAAGTTTTCTTTCCTCTACCAAGTTCCCAACACAATGCCTGTCAATAGGCTAGAATGTAAGAGGGGCTTTTTAAAAATGACATTTAACTTTACTAGTTTAGTGTAAAGTTTTTTGTAGTTTGGGAGTATTGCAGTTACCTGATTTTTTAGCATACTAATTGCTAACTTTGCTCTAAGACACTCTTCTCTGAGAAGAGGCTGAGTAAAAATAAATTCTCCTGAGGAATAGTAACAGTTAAGCTAGTTTCGAGTCCATACTTGTAGTAAACAATAGTAATATTTTCTACTTTTTGGATTGTTGCTTACGTCAAGTCAACACTGGTTTCCTAATCAACTAGCCTCTTGTTTAAAAGCTGTGTGCATGCATACATTTATAAAATGAAGACAAAGGAAGGAAGAAAGAAATAACAAAAGACAATCTAATCTTGTTGAACAGATTTTGTATTGTGGGCATGGCTCTAAGTTGGCTTTTCTCTGTGACTTTACAATGATGAAAAGGAAAGAGGAGCCTAAATTCGATGTACTTCCAAGCCACAGGTGATATGCTTTGAGGACCTGAGAAACGCACTCTGAGGACTCAGGTATTTTTAAATGTTTACAAGATTAATTTTTTTTAAAACTGTTCTTCACCATTTGATATGGTTTGGATCTGTGTCCCTACCCAAATCTCATGTTGAAATGTAATCCCCAGGCAGAGACTGGTATTAGGTGATCGGATCATGGAGGTGGAATTCACATAAATGAGTTAGCACCATCCCCTCAGTGCTGTTCTCATGATAGTCAGTGAGTGAGTTATCATGAGACCTGGTTGTTTTTAAGTGTGTAGCACCTCCCCCCTCACTCTCTTCCTCCTACTCTAACCAAGTGAGGTGTTGGCTCCCTCTTTGCCTTCTGCCCTGATTGTAAGTTCCCTGAGGCCTCCGCAGAAGCTGATGCTACCGTGCTTCTTGTACGCCTGCAGAATTGTGAGCCAGTTAAACCTCTTTTCTTTATAAATTACCCTGTCTCGGGTTTTTTTTTTTTAGCAATGCAAGAATGGACTAATACACCATTAAAATAAATTGTCTACTTCTCAGATTAGGAAACAGATGCTTAAACTTCCTAAATACTTATAGCCTGCCCTTGGCCCTAAGACACTATGAACTTTTTCATACATATTAGTGATCAAATACTCTAATATGCATCATAGTTCAAATTGCTAAAATCTCTAAAGATATTTAAGGACCGACTTACTACCATTCCCTAAGGAATGGCAAAGAGGAAGGCAGCCCAGGGTGGTGAGGAGCCAGTAATGAAACTCAACTGTAAGGTAACAAAGCCCAAAGTGAGACTTCAGCAGGAAAAGATCCAGCATTTCAATACTGTTGGTTCATACTATGAGTTTTCATCTTGTGCCAAAATAGTGTATAAATAATTCTTAGAGCATTTCTCTCTTCCTATAATTGGCTTGCTTGCTTTCCCATAGAGAACCCCCCACCCCCCGTTTATTTTAAGCTAACTTAGCTTAGAACAGTTTAGCTTTTCTTCCTTTCTTTATGTTATTAAAATAAGGGTTTCACTATGTTGCTTAGGCTGGCCTTGAGCAATTCTCCCAGCTCAGTCTCCCAGGAAGCTGAGATTACAGGTGCGCATCACCGTACACCTGGCTAAAACGTTTTTATAAGATTCGACCAATTCCTGTTATACAGGTTGAGCATTCAAAATCCAAAATGTAAAACTTTTTGACACCTACATGATGCTCAAAGGAGACGCTCATTGGAGCATTTCAGATTTCAGATTTTTTTATTTGGAATGCTCAACCAGTAAGTATAATACAAATATTCCAAAATCTGAAATTTGAAACAGTTCTGGTCTCAGGCATTTCAAATAAGAGATACTCAATCTGCACCAAAGTTTCCAGTGTAAGTTGGCCTTGCTAGTTGGTAAGGATGTATCTGGCTGCTCTCTTGTGTAGTACCTCTTGGACTACTTTCTCTCGATTAGTTCTTTTTAGGAACCATTCTAGAAGGAGACCCAAAGTCAGCTCCTTAGCAATCTTTCCAGCAAGAAAAATCTGTGATCTTGGCTAAGTCATAGGTGAATTAGTGCGTGTGTTTAATCTTACTGTTCCTTGGTTCTCTGTGTCTTTACCATATACTGTTTGTGGTCAGTAGTCAGGGACCAATTTGAATCTCAATGTGACATTCTTGATTTGGTTTGGAAGTTTGAACTGGTTGTCTATTACTCGAAGAGGACATAAACTGTTCTCTGTGCCCTGCTTCTGACACACTAACATTTTTTCCACTTAAGTAAGGGTCCCCACCACTTGTGATCGGGAAGCTGTAAAGAGCTAGTTCAGTCTGGCATTAGCCTCTTTCTCATTTCCTATCCTGTAATGGCAAACATCATGTATTAACTAAAAGTTGCACTTTGAAGTATAAAGCCTAATGGGAATTCTGAACTTTAGCTTGGTGATCTTTAGTGTACTTAGTCTATTTTGAGCTGCTGTAACAGAATAGCTGAGACTCGGTAATTTATAAAGAACACAGATTTCTTGGTTCTGAAGGTTGAGGGCCCTGCATTTGGGCGACGATCTTCATGCTGCATCATCCCGTGGCAGAAGGCAGGAAGGCAAGAGAGAGCTAAACTCACTTTTATAACAAAAGTGGTTTCTTTTTTTTTTTCTTTTTGAGATGGAGTCTCACTCTTGTCACCCTGGCTGGAGTGCAGTGGTGCAATCTCGGCTCACTGCAAGCTCTGCCCCCCGGATTCACGCCATTCTCCTGCTTCAGCCACCTGAGTAGCTGGGACCACAGATGCCCACCACCACGTCCAGCTAATTTTTTGTATTTTTAGTAGAGAAAGGGTTTCACTGTGTTAGCCAAGATGGTCTCGATCTCCTGACCTCGTAATCAGCCCGCCTTGGCCTCCCAAAGTGCTGGAATTAGAGGCATGAGCCACCACACCTGGCCAAAAGTGGTTTCTTATAAAAGTTATCTCAAGATAACTAACCCACTCCTACAATAATGACATTACTTCATTCATTTGGTCAGAGCCCTCATTACCTAATCACATATTAGACCCCACCACCCCACACTGTTGCTTTAAGGATTGTTTCCAAAACATGAACTTTGAGGGACACATTCACACCACAGCAACTTGAAAGTAAAGGCGCAAGGTTAATTTTTTTCTTCCTTAACTGCCTTTTAATATCACTTAGTTTGAACAGTTTAAAAATGGCTCTGGTAGTAATACTTTATTTGAATAGGAGTAGGGATGTGTGAGAGTGAAAAGTAGACTTAATTGGTGATTAATTTAAATAATAGAATATTTTTATAGAAAAATCATTCAAACTAGGCTAACAATATCTGGTAAAGACTTGTGATTTAACTAACAATCCATATATGAGGAGCCAGTTTCCAGACTTTTATCCCTGTCCTAATGATGGTAGCCTCATTTTTTTTTCTCCTGCCTAACTTTGTTAGGCTTTCTAATTCTAAAGTCTAGGATGCGTTTAAAATTTAGATCACACATAAATTTTGGTTGTGAAGGATGTCCTCTGCAGCAGAGGAGTATGTATGTTCATAATGATGATCTTGAGTGCTTTTTAAGTCAGTGATAAAAATAATGTTCTTTTAAATCAGTGATTTAAAGTTGAAAACAAGCAGTGTGTATAACCCAGAATATCCTACTAATAAGAATATCATAATGATAAATTAAAATGATTTATTAGTATAAAAATGACTTTCTGGTTCAGAATCATAGTTCATTTATCCCAATAGTCTGACAGAGATGAAAAGAAATGTTTTATGAGATATATGAAAACAACTTAAATCTAAATTGGAAAGTCTTTACTACTTGGATCAAAATTATTCTCAAAGATAGTTTTCATGCTGACATAACCTATAATAACTGTTACTGGAGAACTGATAAAGAGACATCACCTATCCAGAAAGGATTATTTGCCTTTATGAAGTATAATAGACACTAAAAGTGTAATTTTTCTTATTGCATGCAAATAATAATGGCCTGTGAAGAAAGAAGACAAAGATAGATTTATCTCTACTCTAGAGGAAGTGAAGTATCACCCTCTAGTTGGAAGAAACTAGTCCACCTTATGCTCAGTAAATATTTAGGGAATTTATACTTTTAGGTAAGTCTCTTATCTAAACAATATTTGGATATTATTTAGCAGGTATTGTACACTTTCCATGCAGTTTTTAATTTTATTCTTAATACAACTGTATGAAGTAGGTCTGTGTTATCCCAGTTTGATGAATAAGGAAAGTGAGTAGAGAGTCTGGGTAACTATTCCAAAAATCACAAACGTTAGAGACCCAGGGTCTCTGATTCCAAAGCGTCCAGGTGCCTAAATTTCTTCTTCCAAAGAAAATGACATGTACTCTTAGAAATGTAGTAGCTATTAAGTAACTTTTAGGCAATATTGGAAATGAATTACACAAATGTGAATATTCAAGCAAGGACTAAAGTTTGGGTCCTAAGACATGCTTAATTTTTAAATAATTTCTACTCACGATATTTAATGAATACACATTCTGTGGAATAGCCAAAAATACTGATTTCTGATGACCTAAGAGAGTGGAGTGATGCAATTTCCATGGAGATTGTAGTCTAAACAAACAGTATGCCAACATAATATAGTTTTGAGAAATTTTTATTGAATTGATGTTAATCAGAGAGATGGAAGGAACTAGGAAGAAAAAGGACACACACAAGACAGTCTTGTTGCTGGTCCTTACCCAGAAGAACCATGCAGATGTCAGCTGGTAATGAAACAGTGATTCTAACACCGCTCTCTGTCCTTCCACAATCCAAGTAAGGCAGACTAGCATATTTATCCTGATTAGCCTTTCTCTCAAGAGAGAGAATAGGATTATGAGTGAGTGGAAGCAGACAGTGTGAGCACAGGTGAAGATTTCGGCACCAATCCTGAAATTGCATAGCAGCTACCTTTTGCTTATCAGCCTCAATAGCTGGTGCTGGGACAACCTGAGAGAGAGAAAAGAAAGTGTTCATTAATGTTGAGCTGCCTAGTTTCTGAATTTTTGAAGATAATGAGCATTAAACTTCTATGTTGGTAGTACATTTTAGAAATATTTAGAACATATTTAGAAATATTGTTCCTCTGTTGACAGTTCAAAATTAAAACTTAAGAAAATTTTTTCAATGTTTATTACCAAATATAAATTAAAAACAAAATAATTATATTTGTATAGCACTTTAGAGGTTGGAAGGTGATTTTGCTGTTACCTTTAATCACCATATTATGGGAAATGAGCATTAAATGTGAATTTTAAATAAGGCAAGGCATGAAAAATGTATGAGTGATTGAAATCAAAGTAGCTAAGTAAAGTTGCAGAGTTATCAAAATGTTAACCACAGTTCTGGTTGGAGTGAATTTAAATTATTCTAATTCAATTTGTCATACCATCTGTTAGGAATTTGATAAGGAGAATAAACCCATTAAACTCTGAGCTTTGGATTTATCGTTTTAACAAGGGGACAGTGTCTGTTCTTTACAAATAATTTTAAATTAATGTTGTTATCTATTTCTGGTAGCTCTTTGCTGTTACTGAGTTGTACAGTAGTAAGGCAAAACAATGATTTGTGTGTACCCGTAAATCTAAATCTCAAAATGAAAGCTCTATGGTTGATTTCACCATAATTTTAAACATATTCCTTCCATAAATACTAATCGAGCAACTACTGAGTGTCAGAAATTTTCTAGTAGCTAGAGATAATGGAGTTAGCAAAAATAAACAAATCCCCACCATCATGAGGCTTGCATGAGAGGAGGAAAAAGACAACAGAATAAGTAAATTATATAGCATATTGGAATTAATACAGGATTATTTGCCACTATGAAGTATAATAGACACTAAAACCACCTTCCAGTTTCTGAAGTGCTATACAAATATACTTAATGACATTTTTAATATCTGTCCTAAACTTATGATTACTGGTGGAATAATATCTACCGTGAACTTAAAGAATGATAATTGCTGGTCTGTTTTGAAAATTAGAGCCCATACATTGAGGAAATCTGGTTGTGTTATATGGGAGGAGTGTTTCAAGATTAACATGAAATACTCCTTCATTCATACTTTTATACTGATGTCTTCAAATATTAAAGAGGATCTTCAGTATCTGTAAGTATTTTGAACAATAGAAAATACTTCAAAGTTTTTATATTACTATTTGCTCTGAGGACATTTCTGTTACTTATTATCCTTCATAATTTTTACCATGTTAATTTGGCTGAACAAATTATTTTCCATTTATCGTGATAAATCAACATTTTCATTATTGTATCAGTCCATTCTCACGCTGCTATAAAGAACTACCTGAGACTGGGTAATTTATGAAGAAAGAGGTTTAATTTTCTCACAGCTCTGCAGGCTGTGCAGGAAGCATGGCTGAGGAGGCCGCAGAAAACTTAACAATTATACCAGAAGGTGAAGGAATGTCTTAATGGGCAAAGAAGGAGGAAGAGAGAGAAGAAGGTGCTACATAGTTTTAAACAACCAGATCTTGTAAGAACTCACTATCATGAGAACTGCAAGGGGCACATCTGCCCCTGTGATCTAATCACCTCCCACCAAGCCCCTCCTCCAATATCGGGGATTACAGTTTAACCTGAAATTTGGGTGGGGACACAAATCCAAGCCATATCATTCTGTCCCTGGCCCCTCCCAAATCTTATGTCCTTCTCACATTGCAAAATACAATCATCCCTTATCAACAGTCCCTCATAGACTTATCTCATTGTAGCATTAACTCGAAAGTCCATAGTCAAAAGTCTCATCTGAGACAAGGCAAGTCCGTTTTGAGCCTCCAAAAAAACAAGTTCTTTACTTCCAAGATACAGTGAGGTACATCACAGGCTGGGGTTGAGTGCCTGCAGGTTTTCCAGGCACACAGTGAAAGCTGTCAGTGAATCTAGCATTCTGGAGTCTGGAGTATGGTGACCCTCTTCCTACAGCTCCACTAGGTAGTGCCGCAGTGGGGACTCCTGGGGGCAGTCAAACCTCACATTTCCCATCTGCACTGTCCTAGTAGAGGTTCTCTATGAGGGCTCCACCCGTGCAGCAGATTTCTGCCTGGACATCCAGGCATTTCCATACATCCTCTGAAATCTAGGTAGAGGCTCCCAGGCCTCAACTCTTGCCCTCTACACACCTGCAAAGTTAACACCACGTGGAAGCCGTGGCTTACAGCTTGCACTCTCTGGAGCAGAGGCCTGAGACATATCTGGGGCCTTTTAGCAATGGCTGGAGCTGAAGTGGCTGGGACATGAGCAGTGTCCCAAGGTTGTGCAGGGCAGCAGGGCCCTGGGCCCAGGCCATGAAATCATTCTTTCCTCGTAGGCCTCTGGGCCTGTGATGGGAAGGGATGCAACAAAGGTCTCTGAAATGCCTTCAAGGTGTTTTCCTCATTGTCTTGGCTATTCAGCTCCTCTTTACTTATTCAGATTTCTGCAGCTGGCTTGAATTTCTCTCCAGAAAATGGGCTTTTCTTTTCTACCACATGGTCAGGCTGCAAATTTTCCAAACTTTTAAACTCTATTTCCCTTTTAAATATAAGTTCCAGTTTCAGATCATCTCTTTGTTCACATATATGCCTGTACACTGTTATAAGCAGCCAGGCCACATCTTGAACACTTTACTACTTAGATATTTCTTCCACCAGATAGCCTAAATCATCACTCTCAAGTTCAAAGTTCCACAGGTCCCTAGACCAGGGGTACAGTGCCACCAGTCTCTTTGGTAAAGCGTAGCAAGAATGACCTTTACTGCAATAAATTTATCATCTCCATCTGAGACCGCCTACTCCCGGACTTCATTGTCTATATCACTGTCAGCATTTTGGGCACAACAATTTAACAAGTGTCTAGGAAGTTCCAAACTTTCCCTTACCTCCCTGTCTTCTTCTGAGCTCTCCAAACTGTTCCAGCCTCTGCACATTATCCAGTTTCAAAGTCGCTTCCACATTTTCAGGTATCTTTACAGCAGTGCCCCATTCCCAGTACCGATTTTCTGTAATGGTTCTTGCATTGCTATAAAGAACTACCTGAGACTGGATCACGGTTCCACAGGCTGTATAGGAAGCATAGCTGGGGAGGCCTTAGAAAACTTTCAATCATGACAGAAGGTGAAGGGGAAGCAGGCACATCTTACATGGCTGGAGAAGAAGGAAGGCAGAAAGTATTATACACTTTTGAACAACCAGATTACGTGAGATTCACTATCGTGAGAACAGCAAGGGGGAAGTTTGCTCCCATGATCCAGTCACCTTCTACCAGCACCCTCCTTCAACACTGCGCATTACAATTTGACATGATATTTGGGTAGGAACACAAATCGAAACCATATCAGTTTTATTTCTACTACACAGTAGAATAAATACAGTATAGATAAAATATAATTCCTACATATTAGGAAGTTCTCCAGAAAAGTCAGTTTTAGATTACCAGGTTATGTATTAACAAAATGTATTGGATAAATATCATTCATAGATATTCTGGGAAATCTCAATTCTCAATTGAGAGTGAATATGGAATAATTTAATTTCTTTCACACTTCTTACATCCTCTGTCTTTTCTACCTCCTACTCTTTTTTTTTTTTTTTTTTTGAGATGGAGCCTCGCTCTGTTGCCCAGACTGGAGTGCAGTGGCAGGATCTTGGCTCACTGCAACCTCTACCTCCCAGGTTCAAGTGATTCTCCTGCCTCAGTCTCCCGAGTAGCTGGGATTACAGGTACCTGCCACCGTGCCCACTAATATTTTTTTTAGTAGAGATGGGGTTTCACCATGTTGGCCAGGCTGATCTAAAACTCCAGACCTCAGGGTGATCCACCCACCTTGGCCTCCCAAAGTGTTGGGATTACAGACGTGAGCCACTGCGCCCAGCCTCCCACTCTTTATGCATCTATTTGCCCTCTCCTCTGTTTTACTAACTCATCAGCTTGGCAACCTACAGTTATTTTCTACGTACCTGGCAGATTGGCCAAAAGAATGGTTAGCTAGCATATCAGAAGTGTTCATGTCTCCCATTTTAAAAGAAAAAGTCAAGGGAAAAAACCTTTTCCCTTTTTTCTTTAAGCTGTAATTCTTCAAAGAGCAGTTCATTTAGGGTCTCTTATTTCTCCTCCCAGCTTTTCTTCAGCGCCCTCTAATTTGCCACCGTCTTGCTCTCACCAGCGATCACCTAGCTATCTAGGCAATAAACAGTTCGTGTTATTGGAGTTTTCAAACTCTGACATTTACCTGTTTGTTGAAATATTCAACTCCCTCAATCCTGGCCTCTTATTTTAGTTGCTTTTATTACCATGGCTTCAACTATACCTCTGTAAGCTGGTAAAGTTAAGCTGGAACTCTACAAACTTAAATTGTGAGGCCAAATCTTTATTCTGAGCACCAGACTCATATATCCTACCTGCTAGGCCTCTCCATGTAGATATTCTTCAGATGTCGAGCGGAAGTTTCTTGAGCTAAAGTAATCTCCTTCCATATACACATGCATTTTATGTATTTCCTTTATCATTGGTTCACATGGAACCTCAGGCCCATCCTCCCAGAGATTCTGATTCACTAGAGGTCCAGCGTTGAGACTAGGAATTTGAATTTTAACAAGAATTCCAGCTGACTCTTAACGCTGGTGATCGAAGGACCAGGTTCTTCAGAAAGAGTTCTGTACCAGGGAGAGTTCTGCAGGTGCAGTGATGAGTTGCGGCTCATATCTAGCCTGAGTTCTGCTTTTCAAGCTGTGTGCCCTGTCAGGGACGGTTTTCCAGTTTGCAAAGGCAAGTTGCTGGGCTAGCAACAGTTCTGTCAACCCTCAGGACTTCTGTCCTACCCACCCTCTCCATGTAGTCTGTCTCTGAATCCTGTTGATTCTCTCCAATCTGTTCCCTTCTTGTCACTCTCTCTGCCACACCTTAGTCCAAGCCATTATTTCTTCTTACCTATATTACCTCAAAACCACTTAATTGGTTTCATAGACTTGATCCTCTCCCCCATCCCTACTCCACACTTCCAACACTTCTCATTCAGTACCACCATTAAGATTTTTAAAGTACAAATCTGATCATGCCATTTCATGTACATAAAACTCTTAAATCATTTTCTGCCATTTTCTGCAGATTATTAACTCCCTAACATGGCATTTAATTCTTGTCATGACCAGGAACCTGCTTAACTGACCACCTTCATCTTTCATTACCCTCCAGAGGCACTTTACAGCCAGTCATGCTCTCATTCCTTCAGTGTCTCCCTTTCTTTCTGTCTCACTTCTATACCTTTGCTTGTCTAGTGCCCTCTGTCTTAAACGTCATTTACTTTTCTTCCTCCTTGTTTACAGCTGCCTATCTTTTGGAGTACCTGTGTTAAATGAGAGGTGATAATAAATAACATCATTGCCTGTGTCACAGGGATGCTGCAAGGATGAGAAAAAATGATGAATATAGAAACCTTGTATAAATACAGGTAAACATAGTATGTGATGCAGATGTTACTGTTAATTTAAATAGAAATTTAGAAGAGTTTTGTTTTCATCTTATCTGAAAAGATGAAATGCTGTATTGAGGGTATTGCTGTGATTGGTTTGTATGCTGAACAGCTTCTTCATTAACAGAATAGTTGAGTGTTCTGTATACATTGAGGAGGTTTAAATTTCTCCTCAGTTAACCTTTCAGTGATGTGATTTTCAGTAGGTTTTTCTGCTCTAGCTTTCCTTATTTCCTCATATGGTAGGTGCCCAGCAAATCTGTTCAATTCAATGGTATGGATTTTATTCAGTTATCAACATATTTCCTCCACTCCCTTTGTAGTCTTTGGCTCTCCAGCAAGGGTTGCCAGCTAGAACGACTGTGGTTGTGATCTCACTTTTATGGGGAGGAGGGCTGCTTTCATTTGAGTGTTACTTTCTTTGCTAGATACATTATTAAGAGGATTCTTACAACCAAAAAAAAAAAAAAATTCAGAATTTTAGGATGTTTTAGGATGTTTTAGGAATGCATATGTTTTACCATTTTAGTGTCTTAATCTTTTTGTTTAACTTAGTTCATTGGAACATACCATACAATACCAAGAACACTGTGTTCTTTCTCAAACTAAAAAGCATTTCTTCACAGGCATTTTTTCAGTCTTTTAAGTTTTCACTACTTAAAAGGATAAAAGATTTTTTTTTCTTAAAGTTTTCTTGTTTTATTAAAAAGCAAACTATGCCTAATATAAGAAAACCAAATACAGAAAGCAAAAAGATTATTAATCATAATTCTACCTATTTACTCATACTCTTAATCGGTGTGTGCTAAGTTTTCTGCAATGCAGCATGTGGGGAGGGGGTAGAAATGGTTTTAAAACATTTTTGTGTTTAAACATTTGTTTATAAAAAATGAAATGAGGCTGTATACACCATTCAATAACCAGGTCTTTCATTTAATAGGAACATCTTTTTTCTATTAGCAGGTAAAGTTTTTACCACATCATTTTTTTGCATCCCTTTGTACCATAATTTGCTTAACCAGTTTTCATTGATGAATATTTAGCTTGTGTTCAATTTCCAGTACTAAAACCTTTTTATATATTCATCTTTTTTGCTGGTGATTAAATTCCCATTGCATGTAGCTTAAATTCTCAAAGGTAGACTACAGGTCAAATGTATGTCCCAGTTTGCAATTCTACCATTTGTTTGAATGTCTTCCGTTTACTAGTGAATTGATGCCATGAAATCTATTATGTTAAAAACTATGTTACATTATGGAAAAAACTGTATTGTACCTTAGTTCTCCAACCCCTTTGTTTATATCACAGTTTTTTTGGGTGTTTTGTTTTGTTTACTCTAGAATTGCTATGATGCACTTAGGACAAATGGTCCCAGTGTTTAAAGACATTAACCCCAACTTGAGATAGAATTCAGGCTCCTAGGTATAAGTCAGTATGTTTAGTACCCAACAACAGTTTCCTATCTTTGTCTCTGTGTATGGTAGCATCATCAAAAGAAACGACTGACCAGGAACAGTAGCTCATGCTTGTAGCACTTCGGGAGGCCAAGGTGGGAGGGTCGCTTGAGCTCAGGAGTTCAAGACCAGCCTGGACAACATAGCAAAACCCTATCTCTGCTATATATACGAAAAAATTATACAGACAGGGTGGCACATACTTGTGTAGTTCAGGTACTCAGGAGGCTGAGGTGGAAGGATTGCTTGAGCCCTTGAGCTCAGGAGGTTGAGGCTACAGTAAGCTGTGATCGTCCCACTGCACTCCAGCCTGGGCAACAGAGCAAGACTCTTGTCTCAAAAAAAAAAAAAAATGAAAGAAAAGAAAAAGAAATGCTTGTAGGTATGTGATTATAGATTAACTAAAACATATATTGTCATAATACTACATATTTTTAGTTCACATTGGTCTGAACTGTAATTTTTTATTTCTATTTTAGCATTTTGCAATATGATTAATCAATTACTGCATTTTCTATTTTTAGCTTTAGTCTTCTTATCAAATGGTTGGTGAGTTGTAGTGATCATTTCTCAACTCAGCCTTAATTTTTACCATTTACTACCTTCAGTAGTAATTGAATTATAAATGCCTCAAATTCACTAGCTAGTATATTTCCATTAGATGCTGTTATAAATCATTTATTTAAGGAATAATTAGCTAGAATTTCAGAAACACTGATTCAAATATATGCAAAGAAGTTGAGTTGCAAAACTTATGTTTGATAAATAGTTACCGATGAGCTTTTCATTTTACCTTTCTTGTTTGTAAGAAAATAGATCACTTTCTCAGAACGTAAGTTGAGCAGGTGGCAGTTCAGGAGATGAAGGGCAAAGAGACAGAGTTATCACATTTCTTGCTTTCAAACCCTAAATTTGCTTTTTCATAGTAGTGTGCCCTCATTCATCTGGTTATTATTATGAAGGCATTTTTAAGGCTATCTTTTGTTTAAGTAACATCTTTTTAACTTTGTCTATCATTAGGAAACTTGGTTGTGTTTTTGTTTTGCTGTAAGTTAGTGTCTCCATATGCCCCATGTAAGTGGATATTTAAAACTAGTAATTCAATTATAGTTAATTTGAATAGCTTTTTAGGTGTCTTACGACAATTTCTTGCACAAAAATTTTTTTAGAATAAATGTCAGTACATTCACTTAAATCCTTTAGGGGAATATGGAACATGTAGAGGGTTACTTAGGTCCATTGGATTATTGGCTTAAAACTTTTTGTAACATAATGGTAATTAAACCTTATAGCCCAAATTTCATTTATTTTACCAGAAAAACAAATTTACCTTTCTATATCATGCTGTGAGTGTAATATCCCATGTTAATTTATCAGTACACTGACTGGGCGTGGTGATTCAAGCCTGTAATCCCAGCACTTTGGGAGACCGAGGTGGGTGGATCACCTGAGGTCAGAAGTTTGAGACTAGCCTGGCCAACATGGTGAAACCCTGTGTTTATTAAAAATACAAAAATTACCCAGGTGTGGTAGTAGGTGCCTGTAATCCCAGCTACCCGGGAGGCTGAGACAGGTGAATTGCTTGAACCTGGGAGGCAGAGGTTGCAGTGAGCCGAGATTGCACCATTGCACTCCAGCCTGGGTGACGAGCAAAATTCCATCTAAAAAAAAATATATATATATATCTCAGTATGGTTTTAAAAGAAATGATGATAGCTTCTATCCATGTTCTCTTTCCAAGTACCATTTTGTTTAGTTACCTGTGGACAATCTGCCTTGTCCAATTCAGTAGCCTTGCCACATTGAATTCATTTAAATTAAAATTAAAACTTGAGTTCTTCAGTCAGACTATCTACATTTCAGATGCTAAAGTATCCTGTAGCCACAAATGGCTACTTATTGCATAGCTCAGTGATACAATGTGTCCATCACCACAGAAAGTTCTGTTGGGCATTGCTGTTAAAAAAAAAAACAAGTAGCTACATAAAGGAGTAGAATTGAGTTTGGATTAGTTTTGTGCCTTTTTAGTAATAAACAGTTGTTATGTAGGTGTGTTTCCCCAACTTTCCAACTGTTGGAATGAAAAAGTAGAATTCACTGAGAGAGTTTTTATTTTTGACATGTCATTTGCAGTGTATACATCTATCAATCAAAGATCTCAGTTCTGCTCTGGCCTCCTTGGTTGAGGGTGAGGTTTATCATTGTCTCTCTGAACTCTTAGCTCATTGAAATTTTCCTTTACAATTCATTGATTAGATTAAGCTGTGTTGATTAACTGCCTTAATCCTTAGCGCACACAGGAACTTTTAAATGGCATGCACATCTCTAAGCTGAAATCTGCCATCTAAAGACCACCTGTTGATAAATCTTTCTTTAGGGCAGTGATTCTCCAAATGTGGGAAAGCAAGTTTCTGAACCATCTGTATATTGGCTTCATGTGGTTGCCAGTATTCCATCTGCTAAGCAGTTACCTTTTATTTGTAAACGGTATGTTGGGTACTTGAATATGGCAGACTCTATTTAGTCGTTTAAGTGGCTCCTGAGTTAGCTAAAGGCATGAAGGCAAGGAAATGAGGTACTCTTTATCACAGTATTTTCTAAGGCACCTAGGATAACTGATAAAAAATTCCAAGAGGCAGAAGCCTGTCCTTTGTGGGAAGTAGATACTCCAACTATTCATCCTTCCCTTCCCGCTTTCAGTCTAATCCTCTACCTTGGTCACATGACAGAATAGACAAACTGAGCATCCTCCCACTGAGTGGCAGTGCTTGGCAATAGATATAATGGTAATAACTCTTCTTGAATTATGGCTTGGCTACTGCCTGCCCATCAAATGCATAGTAGTCTAATCGAATTGAGCGTGAAACCATCACTGGGGCAAGTAGTATTTACACTGCAGCAATCCAGCCCAGTCTCAGTACAGTACAGGTGACCTGACATGGATTTGGAGCCTGCAGAGTCACAAGTACATGTGCTTTCATTAAGGAAATAATAAGAACTATTTGGAATTAAAGAGCACATACCCATTTCAGCAGCCAGATCCTGCCAGATCCTCTCATTTTTGTTTTTAATTTTTCTCTTTAAAATGTTTGTGGGCTAAACAAAACTTACCTGCATGTGGATCCAGCTTTCAATCCATGGGAGTGCCACTTCTACCCACAGGGCTTTTCCTTTATTTGTATCAGGGATGGTTGTCTACGCCTCAAAAACAAGTAACAGTTTAATCCATTGTCTTTCCTAATAAGACGGAATTTGGCTGCCCTCCCATTTTTACAGTGAACCCTTGCTTAAAGAAGCACAAGATTAATGTTACTTAATATGGAGCAACAACGCATGCATATTCAAGTACCTATGCTCCCTTTCTTAGCATCCAATATAAGATCATCACAAAAAGAAAAACACCTTTAATCTTGGAAAATTATTTAGGCTGGGCAAAATGTGAGCCTCTATAAAAAACTTTTTTCTCTTTTTTTCATGAGACAGGGTCTCCCTCTGTTGCCCAGGCTAGATAGAGTGTAGCGGCACAATCACGGTTCCCTGCAACCTCCACCTCTCTGGCCCGAATGATCCTCCCACCTCAACCTCCCAAGTAGCTGGGACTACAGGTGCATGCACCATGCTGGGCTAATTTTTGTATTTTTTTCTAGAGACCACGTTTCACCATATTGCCCAGACAGCTCTCGAACTCCTGGTGTCAAGCAGTCCACGTGGCTTGGCCTCCTAAAGTGCTGGGATTATAGGCATGAACCACCACACCTAGCCAAAAAATATTTTGAAGCCATACTGCATGTATTGTTGCACAAATAAGTTTATCATGTTTTAAGGCAATGTGCTTAAAATTTTTTCACAGCATGTTAACAACCAGAAACTTAATGTTTTTGCCTTATTTCTACATTAAGAAAGAACAGATAAACCCACCCTTTAGCAAACCCATACTCCCAGTTCCTAATTCTGCTCTAAGTTTGAGGTAAAAGTTGGCGTGCTTGCTTTCTTAGTGCTTTCCAATCTCCTACGGATGTGATACTGCATATTACAACTTCACATCCACTGATGGTTGTATTCTATTTGCTCGCCTTCTGGAGCACCAGACTATGTTAAGCCAGTCCTGTGGTTGGGAAATGGAATATGTAATCAAATTGCAAATATAGTCTAATTGACCACAAAAACTGTAAGGGAGTCCGATGACATGATTCAAGAATGTGTGAAGTATAAAGACATTCAGCATCAGTGTAGACAGCTGAGAGACAGTGCTATTTGACAGGACCAGCTGGTGAATCATCAGGAAAAGATTGCCTAGCTTACTCATTACTACCAAGTCATAAATCAGGTCTTCTTCAAGAGGCTAGGGGTAAAACCAGAGGATCATGGGACATGTGGTAGAACTTTAAGCATTTTGGTATTTGTGGGGTTTTTTTAGTGCCATTTGGAGTATTATCTTTGTTAGGAAAAAAAATTGTTCCTACAGTCGGTGAATTAAAATCATTTAATCATTCTTTAGGAAAAAAAAATTGTTCCTACAATCAGTGAATTAAATAAAATCATTTAATCATTCTTTTAAAAGCATAACAGTGGACCAAGCACAGTGGCTTATGCCACTGTGATCCCAGGATTACATGCCACATGTAATCCCAGCACTTTGCTAGGCTGAGGCAGGTGGATCACCTGAGGTCCGGAGTTTGAGACCAGCCTGGCTAACATAGTGAAACTCCATCTCTACTAAAAACACAAAAATTAACTGGGTGGTCCAAGCTACTTGGGGGGCTGGGGCATGATAATTGCTTGAACCCAGGAGGCAGAAGTTGCAGTGAGCTGAAATTGTACCACTGCACTCCAGCCTGGGTGACAAAGCGAGATTCCATCTCAAAAAAATTAAAAAATAAGAGTAATGGTGGTAACTAGAGCTAAACATCTAAACATTTGAGTAGTCTTTGCACTTTTAGGATGGATTTAACCAAGTTTTCTTAAAGCAAATTTATTTTAAAGAGGAACTTAAAGGATAGAGTTGGGGATAGCATGCCAGATGGGTTACACGTAGGGTTTTCAAAGTATAAAATAATAGTATAAAAACTCAGATAAAATGGGAAAAGATAAAAGAAAAATAAAATTATTGAATAGGAATAGCCTCTAACCAGAAAATACTTTTAAGTTCTGGGATACGTGTGCAGAGCATGCAAGTTTTTTACATAGGTATACACATGTCATGGTGGTTTGCTGCACCCATTAACCCAACACCTACATTAGGTATTTTTCCTAATGCTATCCTACCCCTAGCCCCCCCAAACCCCGACAGGCCCCGGTGTGTGATGTTCCCTTTGATGTGTCCATGTGTTCTCATTGTTCAACTCCCAGTATGAGTAAGAACATGCAGTGTTTTGTTTTCTGTTCCTGTGTTAAACATGAACTCATCCTTTTTTATGGCTGCATAGTATTCCACGGTGTATATTTGTCACATTTTCTTTATCCAGTCTATCATTCATGGTCATTTGGGTTGGTTCCATGTCTTTGCTATTGTGAATAGTGCTGCGATAAACATACGTGTGCATGTGTCTTTATAGTAGAATGATTTGTAATCCTTTGGGTATATACCCAGTAATGAGGTTGCTGGGTGAAATGGTATTTCTGGTTCTAGATCCTTGAGGAATTACCACACTGTCTTCCACAGTTAGTCCACAGTGGTTGGACTAATTTACACTCCCACCAACAGTGTAAAAGCATTCCTGTTTCTCCACATCCTCTCCAGCATCCGTTGAGAAATCCATACTTTAAAAAAAATAAACAAATAAGATTAAAACTTTTGGTTGCCAATTAAGGTCTTAGTTCTCTCATAATGACTTTATGATTTAAAAAAAGTGACATATGGATATCTTTGAAGTGTCTTAAAGATGTTTTTATAATAGGAAGTCAATTACGTTGGCCTTCAAAATTTTTATTAACAAGCAAATTGGAGTACAATCTTGGTCGAACTGGCTTGGAAATTCTTATAACTCAGCTCCTCAAAAGTATCAGCTGATTGTGTTGCATTTAGATTCATTCCCTTTCAAAAGCTGCTTAGGAAACAAATTAGTGCTCAGAGCTGTTTATGCTTGTAAATGCAGTTAAAATTGAAAAGTCAATTGGGAAACTCACTGGAATCTCTTGATAATAGCAATGGTTGTTTCTGCTATAATAACTTGAACTGATGAGGCAGAAAAAACAAATCACGCCAAGGGTTTATAAAATGATATGTGTATTACTGATGCAAATTAAGTGAGCTACTCACATTGTTTTCTAGATTAAAAAGTAGTTTTTTTCAAGTATATGAAGTAGTCAGTGTATTATGGAAGTTTTTGTTTCCTCTGCTACTGCTGCACAGGATATTTTAAAATATGTTTATAAAACAAATGTTTCGAATTGAACTTTAAAACTCAGTCTTTAACTCAGTTTTTAAATTTCAGTATGACTGATGTAACTGAATAAATTAGAGGTACCTATCTAGATGAATGAGCTACAGTTAACATAAAACCGTCGTCTTGTATATTTTCTGTATGTAAATTTCTATTTAAAAAATGCATAATTGAGTAGAAATTCATGATTTTCTTTGGAAGATTGAATAATGCCACAGGAATGCCATTTCTGTATCAGTGCCACTGATATGTTCTTTAGACTAATAGCCCATTAGGCCAAATATAGGAGTAACTTCACTGAAAGATGCCTTTAATTACCCGCTGAGCAGCCTGGCAGAACTGCAAATTCTGGTTTCCTTGCTAGGAGGGACCTTGAGTGATAATTGGTTTGTTTTTGGTGTTTTAAAATGTATTTTTAATTTTCTTTTATGCATTTAACTACTTTTGAGTACCCACTATGTGCCAGGCATTTTGACACTGAGAATATATGAGTAAGAGATATGGTCTGTATTTTTCACAGAACCTACATTTTGTCAGGAATTACAGGCCAGGAAAGAGGCAATTGTAAAATCTAGTGTGATAAACTAACCCAGATGTTTGGGTTAAACAAGGCTTCTTAGGGGAAATGAGAAACTAGACAGGAGATAATGATGATCATGACCCACATTTGTAGTGGGAGTGGTGCTGGAGTGAAGCAGAAGGATTTCAGATGTTGTAGGTGCTAGATTTTATGTGGGGGGCGGGGGAATCTGTTAAGACAGCAAAACCTATGGGATTGTGGGGAGTGAAGAGCTTTCAAGGAGGACACCCAGGTTTCTTCCTTGAGCAGTTGGTGATGCCAGACTCAGTAAGAGGATTGGCTTTGGAGTTGCATGGTGAGAGAGGAAGAGGAGTTAATGTTCAATATGGTGAGTTCAAGGAGCCAATAGGTACATCTAAGCAGAAATTATATTACATGAATCATTAAGAAGAAACAGTAGATAAAAAAACTTTAAAAGTCCATATTATTCTTCAAATAGATATCTATTATAATGACCTGTTGTTGAAGCTCCTAGAGTACATCAGAAAATTAGTTATTTAATGTAATTTTTCATCTTGTTTTGGAGTTTCTGTATAAATACTAAAAACCCCACAAAATTTAACAATAAATATTACTTTCCATAGCCTAGTTCACAACTTTTTTTATATGCTAAAGAATTTCATTTCATATAAACTGGAGGAGAAACTTACAAATTACTATATTTACATTCAGCTAAATCATTGCTACATAGAGCTGAGGCAGTGCACTGAGAATGAGACCATTTACTGTTCTGAGGGATTAGCTAACCATCTGTTGGCAACAAGACCTAAAAGAGTTTGCAGAGAGAAGGGGAGCTCTTTAATAAATGTTCCAGTTACTAATAGGCAAGCTTCAGGTTCTCTGTGCATACCAGTGTTTCCCAGAAAGCTAAGCATTGGAATCAGATAGCAGAATGGAACCATTTTTCCTTTAGTGTATAACTTGTGATAACTACCGTTTTTGTCTTATTATCTAAAATGCATAATAATACAACTTTTAATAAAGCAGGGCTTGTGAACTTCCTTTTTATGTCAGTTTACCCATTTTTGAAGATGTATACTTTATTATTAAATAAAGCTTTGAGATTTATAATGTATGTGTTCTAATGTTGCTGGAAATTTGACCTAATCAGATAATAACTGGTAGACATGTATACATGATCACAATTGCAGTACAAGGAGCAACGTGATAAATAAAATGTGTATTCTATTTAAGTTTCTAGCAATTTCTGAGCTCATTGGAAGAAACAAGGCTCAGATATTTGAGTTTACCTCATGAAAGCCGTTGTTTACATGTGCTTATAATACGAATGTGTTTTGGAGGTGTGTTCTCACAGCTTACAGTAACTGTTGAGGGAACTGATAACCAATTTAACACTTGGTTTTGACAGTCTCATCAGGTCCCACCATTGGCTGATATTATATATTTTTTAAACATTAATATTCACAAGTATGTTAATACTTGATTTCATACCATTAAAGTGCAAATACGTCATTATCTTTCTTTTAGCCAGACTTTGGAGTTCAAATAATAAAACCACTGTGAGTTCAATTTTCAAAGCAAAGGATGAATTGCAAAATATATTTTTTTCTGATGAATCAGCTAAAACTTTTTTTAAAACTAGCTCCTGAGTGGCTCTCCGCTTACTCCATTTAAAAAGCTAAGCAGATTTAAACTGGTTAGTTCTGGCAGACATAAATTTTCAGGTCCACATTCCTGATTCACCTTCATTATAAAAGTAGTGCTGTTTGACTTTAATAATACGGCTTGAACTTATAAATATGTGTGAATATATTCTATATTTTGAAATGTATTCGATATTTGCAAATGTATTTTATATTTTTAAAACAATTGAGGTAGCATAGTTACACTCTACTAAGTTGGGAGATACAAAAAGTAATATTTGTTATTTATGATATATTGAATATTTGTGAGTTGAGGAATTACTGGCTATTGGATCTTGGCAGATTGAATTTATTGCTATATGAAAAATGATTGTGTATAATGCATTTCTTCTAGAAAATAAAATTATCTTGATAAGGTTTTAGTAACTATAAAATGGAAATGTGAAAAATGTTAGATGCTTTGATTTTCTTTAAAAATAAATCTAAATAGTTTTTTGACTTTTTGACTTTTATTAATTTGTATTTTTCTGGTTCTGGTTTATTTTTCTTCAATAAACATAGCACAATTTAAGAACATTATTTACTGTGTTTTGGGGGGGAGACTTGAGCATTTCTGTTATTGAACCTCATAATATTATAGGCACTTTTGCAAGTGTGTACTTCAGGTTTAATGAAGAAAGCACTGTAATGTAAAGGCCAAGAATCTGTAAAGGTAAATTGCTGGGTTCAGTAGTATTTTTTTATATTGTGCAGTAACATCTCTGGACTAAGATTAAAATTGAATAATTAAGTTTTTAGTTTTTGCTATCCTTAAGAATTTAATATTACTGAATACTGAATTAAATTTAAGCAGAAAGTATTAGGCCACATTGTATGTTAATACTAATGTTCTTTAGCATTTTACCTCTGTTTCGCAGACTATCAAGGACTCTGTGATTTTACTAAGATTTGTATATTCTTAAAATGACTTATAGAAAACAAAATTTCTCAAGTCTTTTGTTTCTCTTTTTTTTCCATAGGGGTACCAAAGTCTGATCTCTTGCACACCAAATCATTAAGGGGCCATAAAGACTGCTTTGAAAAGTATCATTTAATTGCAAACCAGGGTTGTCCTCGATCTAAGCTTTCAAAAAGTACTTATGAAGAAGTTAAAACCATTTTGAGTAAGAAGATAAACTGGATTGTACAGTATGCACAAAATAAGGATCTGGATTCAGATTCGGAATGTTCTAAAAACCCCCAGCAGCATCTGTTTAATTTCAGGCATAAGCCAGAAGAAAAATTACTCCCACAGTTTGACTCCCAAGTACCAAAATATTCTGCAAAATGGATAGATGGAAGTGCAGGTGGCATCTCTAACTGTACACAAAGAATTTTGGAGCAGAGGGAAAATACAGACTTTGGACTTGCTATGTTACAAGATTCAGGTGCCACTTTATGTCATAACAGTGTATTGTGGCCTCATAGTCACAACCAGGCACAGAAAAAAGAAGAGACAATCTCTAGTCCAGAGGCTGATGTCCAGACCCAGCATCCACATTACAGCAGAGAGGAATGTAAGTAAAATGGGGAGAAAAGTAACAGTTGGGTGGTTTGAGATTTTTATACATTTATATACATGTGTAATGGGTCAATAATTTTGCTGTGGAAACGTAGATTTGGTAACAGGTTCACCTTAGCAAAAATGAGGCATCTTAAAACTTTTCATTCACTGGAATTCTATCTTCTAAGCATTGAAGTTCAGCAGTTTCCATGTTTGTTTTGCCATATAAAATGATTACACTAAATGGAATCAACAAACTGAATTGGAACATCCAGGATTCGTATAGTTTAGAAGTACAGCTTCATCTATTGGCTAATACACATTGTCATGTTGCTGATCCCTACAAGACTGATGTAGGCATGTGTCTTGTTGACTGGTGGTGGCATTTCAAAAGCAAAAATCTGACATTTTACTAAAGGCCAAAGGTAATGTGTGCACTTACTGTAAAGTTAGACAGGGTGATTCATTCTCTCTACATCTATTTCTACAAAAATTTACAGAAGCTGAGGTGATTTTAATTGTCTTGAAATCATGATTTCAGAGCCAGAAGGGACCTCAGATATCTTGTTATACAACTTCTTGATTCTAAATGTGAATTATTTAAGATTGTATATCTAGATAGACAAACTGATTTTTCAAACTGCATATTATAAGCTGTGTAATGCTTAATCAAAATAAGCTTAATGGGTAGTGACTTAACACTTTTTAAAAACTGAAACAGAATAGGAGATACCAGAATTCATTGGACCTACTACTAAGTATTTTTTGGTGAAACCTTTGTTTCATTGGAGGGTGGTGGTGTACTGGGAGTGATTAAAAAAATATGTTTCTGGCCAGGCACAATGGCTGACACCTATAATCCCAGCACTTTGGGAGGCCAAGGTGCGAGGATCAGTGGAGCCCAGGAGTTCAAGACCAGCCTAGACAACATAGCAAGACCCCATCTCTACAAAAAATAAAAAAATGAGGTGTGGTGGCACACGTCTATGGTTCCAGCTTCTAGGGAGGCTGAGGTGGGAGCAATCACTTGAGCCCAGGAGGTTGAGGCAACAGTGAGCCATTGATCACACCACTGTACTCCCAACGGGGTGACAGAGTGAGACCCTGTCTCAAGACAGAATAAAAATAAAAGTTTTTTACCATGGGTTGTGGTCAGGGTTTGAAAACGTCTCCTCCACAGTTAAGAGCATTAATGGTTGAATGCTGGAGTACTGCTGAATGTTGTGTTGACAGTTAAGTGCAGATTTTAAAAAATAGGATATTGTGTTGGTGATATAAGCTGCATGTTTTCCTAGGTTGTTGTGGTAATAGTGAATACATTTTCATGTTTCAGTGAATTCGATGACTCTTGGTGAGGTAGAACAACTGAATGCAAAGCTCCTTCAGCAAATCCAGGGTAAGAATCACTCTCACTGCTTTTTTGTGTGTGAAAAATTTTGACATAGAAAATCACCTACGATAAGACACCATTGGCTTTATCTACCTTTAAATTTGGAAATGAGATATTCAAACCTGTTAGAATTTCCAGAGCAAAAAGTATAAGAAACAAACAACTTTCAATTGCAGAGGAAATACATTTTTCTTTTAGTTTCTTTCTTTTTTTTTTTTTTTTTTGACAGAATCTTGCTTTATCACGCTGGTTGGAACGCAGTGGTGATCCTCCCAAGTAGCTGGGACTTACTGTCATGTGCACCATTACACCCAGCTAATTTTCTATTTTTTATAGGGATGGGGTCTCACCATGTTACCCAGGCTGATCTCGAGATCCTGGGCTCAAACAGCCCTCCTGCCTCACCTTCCCAAAGAGCCGGCATTACGGGTGTGAGCCACTGCACCCGGCCACATTTTTCTTTTCTAAGTGAAAATGGAAACTACAACCTCTTACTAACATTTTATTGACTACCCACGATTGCACCAGGCACTGTGTGGGAGTGCTCCCAAACAGTTCTTTAAGGCATGTGATACTAGTCTTTTTTGTTAAATTATAAACAATTTCAAATATATATAAAAGTAGTGAGACTAGTATAGTGAACCCCTTAAGCCATCTTCACCAACTTCAACTGTTATCAAAGGCATAATTAATAATCATCTCTACTTGCATCCATTCCCATTGCACTACCCGTAGCATGGATTATTTTCAGCCAAATCCCAGCTAACACATTGGTTTTTGTCCATAGATTAGGATTTCTTCTAAAAGATAACTTTTTAAAAAACAGTCACAATCTCATTATCACACCATTTAAATTAATAATTCCTTAACATCATCAAGTCTGATGCTAACACTTAACAATTAATGTTCAGATTCCCCAATTATCTCCTTTTCAGTTTATTTCCTTTTAGATGAGAAAATTGTACTTCAGAGATGTTAAGTTGCTTACAGAGATCATGCATGCAATCAGTAGCAGATCAAGGATTTAAACTCCAAAGCTTAACCACACAGCCTCTCAGAATAATAAAAATAATCGCAATAATAGTTGTAGAAACTTATGAGTGCTTTACAAATATGATCTCATTTAAGTTTTACAGTAGCCTGGTGAAGTGCTTACTGTCGTTATTAATGTTACACAGGAAAGGAAACTGAAACCAAAAGTTGCTTGCCTGAGGCATGTAAGAGTAGGAACAAGGATTCAAAACTCCTGGTAGTCTGATTCCAAAGCCTTTTAGAGGGGATTCCAGACCTGAATACTAATGGGCACTTCTTGTCCGTAAATCACATTATATACTGATTGAATCTGTTCATAGATTCTAATTGAAAAAAGTGGCTTAGCTACAGTAGCAGCCACCATGTTTGCTGTGCATCTCTGGAGTCATTGCTATGACTCAAATTTCACTTGATGGAGAAAAGCCAAATTCCACTTGGCTATGTACAGTATATGACGCTTAGGATGATCAGAACTGATATGCTTTGTAGAGAACACAAGTGTTTCCTTGGTATCAAATCAGTTTCCTTGTGACACTTTGCCCAATGCATAGATTTCAGTTAGAGTTCTTGAAATATAAATCATAGCACTGGCTTTCTGCATACTACAAATGAAAGTTTTTCAATCTTTTACAGAAGTTTTTGAAGAGTTAACACACCAAGTGCAAGAAAAAGATTCCTTGGCCTCACAGCTCCATGTCCGCCACGTTGCCATCGAACAGCTTCTGAAGAACTATTCTAAGTTACCATGTCTGCAAGTAGGGCGAACAGGAATGAAGTCACACCTACCCATAAACAACTGACCTGAACAGACTTACTTAGTATGCCCTGCCCTTTATTGGTCTCCCAGACATGCAGACTTTGAAGAAGCTTGAAGAAAGTCCTGGTCCATTTTTTTATGGTCATTAAATTTGCCAAACATAAGGCAGTATTAGACATCTTTTTCAAATAAAGCAGATCATTATATTCTAGTCTTCTGGGGCTAATCATTTTGGCTCATTTGGGGACTCTTTTTTTCCCATAATTACTAAACAAATTTTATCACATGTGACTACTTAAGTACACTGTTAGAGTGTCATTTTATTAAACATTTTAATGTAATTCACCTGTCGAAACAACAGATTAACTCCTTAAACTACTAAAGATAATTTTTAAGAGGGAAATGGAATTCATATCACCTCTTATTTATTATGAGCAATATTTTAATATAAAAATTTTATATGTAAAAATGCTATTTTAGGTACTTGCCATTCTCTTTATAATTGTATATTTGAGTGGTTCTGTATATTTATTTACACTATCATGTGTGAATATGTTCACCCATATTTCAGGTCACTGCATTTTATTTTAATACAGTGTTTTTACAATGGTTACCTTGCTTTCCAAAGATAAATGTATTTTGGATTAGAAATCTATTTAGTTGAGTTGTTTTAATTTCTAATAACTCTTAAAAAGAGGAATTAGTAACTTTTTAAAGCAGTATTCAAGTAAATAAAATACATTATTTTGTTTTCTAACAAAAGCAGTTATTCGGGAAGTAAAGACTAATCTGGCTTCTCTGTCAATTTGTCTCCATGGAAATGAAAGCCGCCTCTGCTTCTTTCATTATTAGCTTCACACCAATGACCGATGTATTAGAATTTGGACAGAGTAAGTCAAGCCTCACTTCCAATTCAAATATAATATCTATCTTCAAATTGAATGTGCTGTGAAATTGTTCTGTCTTTGAAAAGAAAGTGAGGTTATTTTGTGTGCCACAAAGTTTCAAGAATACTTAAACTGTCCAAATTGTATTATCACCATCATTGAACTTAGTGCTCAAAAAAAGCGTTGTGAGGTATTTTTCTAAACTTTATAGAGAAAAACAGGATTACTTGACAGAAGAAAAGCAAAACTCCTAATTTAAAAAATATAAGCCTATATATAGAATGTTCTTGTAAGTTGCCTATGATGCTTCCAAAGAGTTTATCTAACAGATTGTCCCAAACAGCTAGATACGTTTTAATAATGTATTATAGTAAAAGCTATAACCAATGCAGAATTAAAATGGGCTCTAAATTCTGTTTTTAACTCATGTTTAGAATGTATATATGAGGTAGATCCTTGCTTGAAAGTATCTACAGAAAAACCCAGTAACTTGGCAGCTTCATGCATAAAGATATAAATGACATTTGCCTTAAATTTGGCAGCCTACCCTGGCTTGGGTCAGATTTTATTCTTAAACACAAAAAAAGTATTTAAGCAAATAAACACTTCAATCTAATTGAAAACAACTTTTTGTAATGCTAACGTGTTAAATTGGCCTGAAAGTATTAATTGATATCCATTGATTTTGTTTTGTTTTTCTTTGAAGTATAACATTACTTTTTGGGGGAATTTTTGAAAGATGCTTTCAATTTCTCTCAATTCTTTAAGTCATGCAAAATGAATTTAAAATCCAGGGAGTATGGATGCATTGCCTTAGTTTTGATGAGCTTTAAATTAAATGTGTGCAATATCAAAATATTCAAACTTACAAGTTGGGTAAATACATTTCCTGATTATGCCAGTATCTTAGTGCTTAATTGTTCCCACATTTTCAAATTTGACTTTACTCTTTTCTGGCGTAATTCAGTAAGATGGTTACCAGCCAGTGTGTTTGCGCACATTTGGGTTTGTGTTTAGATGAGTTAGGGACAGTCATAAAAGTTGGGGATATGTTGCATTTGATATCAGTAGTAGCATATTTCCAGAATATGAGCCATAAGTTGCAGTCCTGAATGCTACAGTGTTATCCAAAGAAAGGAGTTTTCTGACAAATATATAGCTTTACTAATGAGTACGGAACAAGTGGATGAGAGTGTGCATGTACTAAAGTCTTAAGTGGGGACTCTGATTTATTGCATTTAGATATTTCTACTTAAGCTCTTCAAAGGAGAGGTGCTCTTAAAAAAAACTTTGTGGTGCTGGTACTCACACTACTTTATTTGGATGAGTTCCTAGTGAAAAAAATTTTTTGAAGTATTTTGCACAGCAGTTTATCCAAATATTTGGTAAACTTACAATTTAGTCCTATGTTTTCTTAATTGAATATGCAATTACTGTGTATGCAAATATAAGTATCAGGTACAGAGTTGAGTTCTAACAAGAGAACATGAAATATCACAAATACTGTTTTCCATACTTGGCTGTTCTCTACTGTTAGTAATTTTTGAGGATGTTTTGAAGCATATCTCATGTACTACTGTTTAAAAAGTGGCAAAACAGACTGCCAGTCATTCATTACTAAATTTTCAGAGCTTATGTGATTAAGGGGAGTGAGATAAGACTAATCATTTTCACGTTCAGTTTTATGATTTGACAAGTTAAATTGAGTTTTAAAAATCAGAAAAGTGTTTTTGACCACACAGATTCTCTTTAAAGTTTTAAATCAGTTCAGCCTTATAATTAAGCTAAAAATCAATTATGTTTACTCTGAGATTTTCATCTTATCCTTTGATCCTCATATTAATATCTAAATTAGTCTTTTTTAAAAGGCATACACTTGAGTGTCCAGTAATAGATGATTCAGGCAGCAGAATAGTGTTTTGTTGTGTTGTTTACTGTGAATAGTGGTAGAGCAAAGACACGTTCTTAGGTTTTCAAAATACATGTTCATTTTACCACAAAGTGCCCATTTTTATATACATTTAAGGATTATTTTTTCAATGTCAACTTCATGTTAGAAAGTGATTTCAGAAATATAGTAAAAATATATAGTCAAATATATCTTGACAGGCATCTTGAGATACGGATTTTCATTTTACCATCTTTTTTGTTTGTTTGTTTTTGTTTTGAGACAGAGTCTTGCTCTGTTGCCCAGGCTGGAGTAAAGTGGCGCGATCTCAGCTCACTGCAAGCTCTGCCTCCCAGGTTCACGCCATTCTTCTGCCTCAGCCTCCCGAGTAACTGGGACTACAGGCGCCCGCCACCACGCCCAGCTAATTTCTTTTTGTATTTTTAGTAGAGACGGGGTTTCACTGTGTTAGCCAGGATGGTCTCGATCTCCTGACCTTGTGATCCGCCCGCCTCAGCCTCCCAAAGTGCTGGGATTACAGGTGTGAGCCCTTGTGCCCAGCCATTTTACCATATTCTTTATGACTGAAAATGGTTTTGTGTTTTATGTTGTTTATATATTTTTTACCTTAGTGTTTACACTGGTAAGGCTTGTCAGTACATTTTTGTGGTTTTTTTTAAAGTAAGCTTTTAGATCTGTTTGTGTTTTAATGTTTCCCAGTTTGGGTTTTGTTTTGTTCTGGAAGAATCTGCTTTTGTTATTAAATTATAAAATGTAAAATGTAAATGCTCTAAAGTAGGAATTTTTAAAGAGTAAGTTATTTGTGTAGCTTAATTGGAGGTTCAGGTTAGTGACCATAACGTGGGTTACTTGTACATGAAAATTTTAAATGGTACCATGTAAAATTCTTGTCACTTGTTCTGACTTATGCCAGTTCATTTACTGACAAATGTTACTAACAGCTTATTAAGAAGTGTGATACGCTATAAAAAATGTTAATACTTTTTGTTCAGATGTAAAGCAAAGATAATTGATATCATTTCAGTGTGTGATTGTATTTTTAACTTTAGGATGCTGGGAGTAATTATTTCAGGAAATTTGTGGTGAAAATTAGTAAGAGATAAAACCCTCAACAGTTTATTCTTACCAAGTAAAGTTTTGTGGTCATGGGGCAGGGAAGAGTTTATTTACCAGAATACTAGAGCCCTCACACGAAATAAAGGTAACTTGGAGGAGGGCTATAATGCTTGCATCTCAGGATTTTATTTCACTTCATCCTTTCATAATTGCCCTTAGTATGGTGCAGTCTAACCTATTAAGCAACTTCTGGCTATGGTAACATTGATATGAACCATATTATGTCAAGTCTCCAAAATACCTAGTTTGTAACATATGCTTTCCCTGTTCTTTTTAGTTTGAGTCCACATTACTAATACATTTTAATAATATTTAATTATTTCACAGTTTTAAGTTTACTAAAGTAAACAAAAAATCATGAAGATAAGTATTGCCCTCCCCCAAAAAAGGTTTAAAGATTAGTTGAACTTCCCTCAACTACACCTAAATAAAGCAAAGGGGAATTTTAGTAAGTGTGTATCTTGTCTCTTTCAGACACATCTAGAATGTTTTTCTTTCACCATACCTCCAAAAGAGGCAGTTTGGAAAGTACTAAGTAGTAACTTTTGTTCAATTCCATTTTGTGTGTGTGTTTGTGTGTGTGTGTGTGTTAACCTTGCTTTAAAACAGTAGCATATACTATGGTCATTGAACTTAATCTCTCTGGTGTTAGAAATTTACTTTACAAAATTGTGTTAAGACTTGGAAAAAGAAAATGAAACTGCTGTGGTAAAAACCAAGTTCGTTTCAAAAAAGTATTGACAATTATTGGGCTGTTATATTTTCTTTGAAAACTGCAATAATTTATATATTTGTATTGCTCTGCTTTGGAACTGTATATATGCTTGTCTACTATTTTTAATTTTACAATAAAATAAGTATTTTGTTATCTGCTAGCTTGAGTGAATGTTTTTAAAAGTAGCTATTTTTTTAAAATGGTGGGTCTATATGAAGGGTTTTGCTTTTGCAGGTTTAGGGAGTCTATACTTAGAATGATCTTATCTGACAATTTCTTAATTTCTTGTAATAATCTTAACTTGGCTTTGATACTTAATATTCTCTGTCTCCCAACAATACAGAAGCAGGAAATAAGATGCCTGTGACTTACTAGATGTGTATGCAATTTTTTTTTAATTGGGGCGTAATTTATATACAGTAAGCACACAGGCATTTTACTGTATCGTTTGAGTTTTAACAAATGTATGCAACTGTAGAGCCATCACTCCGTTTGGTTGCCTTCACGGTCACTTTCCATTTTCCTTCCACTGATTGTTCTGATCCTTTTTTGAGATAGAGTGGAGTCTCTCTGTTGCCCAGGCTGGAGTGCGGTGACACGATTTCAACTCACTGAGCCCTCCACCTCCTGGGTTCAAGCGATTCTCCTGCCTCAGCCTCCTGAGTAGCTGGGATTACAGGTGCACACCACCACGCCCGGCTAATTTTTGCGTTTTTAGTAGAGACAGGGTTTTGCCTTGTTGCCCAGGCTGGTCTTGAACTCCTGATCTCAGGTGATCTGCCTGCCTCAGCCTCCCAAAGTGGTGAGATTATGGGCGTGAGCCACCACGCCTGGCCTGATTGTTCTGATCTTTATTACTGTACTTTGCATTTGCCTGCATTAAAAAGTTTACATAAATGAAGTCATTTTTTCATTCCACTGTATGTTCTTAAAATTCATCCATGTTAGCTCAAGGATCAGTAATAGTTCATAGTTCATTTCCTTTTTTTTTTTTTTTATGGCTGAGTACTGCTCCTTTGTATAAATATATTATAATTTAATTATTCACCTGTTGATGGACATTTGAGTTGTTTTTAGTTTGGGGCTTATCTGAGTATGAGTATTTTTATATCAGCTTTAAAACATTAAAATAGGACTACAACAAAATATTCAAGGTCACTTTTAGTTAGCATTATGAATCTGAATATTACATTACCAGTTTTTTTTTCCACAAATGATTTTTAAAGTCATTTATATGATGCTTTTATGGCAACAAGCAGTTTTAAAACTAGGAAACAGATGATTTTACAAAAGTTCAGAGGCAAATTACAAAATAAGGACTGCTTGAGAATTGAAACATTTCATGGGGTACTAGAATAATCTGTCCTTTTTAAAAGTCTCTTCAAAGTCTAATAATCATACTGCTTTGTTTTTCAGGAGAGGAAATGGAGACCAAGAGTCTGGTTTGGAAAGAGTACCAGACCACAAATGAAGTTCTCCTGTTTAGTTTAACTGAGTGACATTAAGAGAAATACATTGTAACTTTTCTAAGCCTGAATTTGTTAGGCTTTCCTCATGCTGTTTCCCAGCCTTCTTGGGAATTTTCAAGCTATTTGTAAAATGGTTTGCTCTCCCCTAATTTTTAATGTCATGATAGGACCGGAAATTCTTTGCAGGTGTCTTAGAGGCTGACAAGTCGTACATGGATGGTGGATAAGAATAGGAAGGGGAACTGCAGGCAAAACAAGACCTGTTTTATATATCGATACTCTAAATTCATAAAAAGCTTTGAAAGGTTTTACTTTTAGAATCTGATAAAAGCGATGCATTGGATCCTTGCAAGTTTACGTCTTTGGGTTTTATTTTCTATTTTTGATTTTGGTATTGTGGTGTTTTGCTGTTCTTCCACATCTGAATCCCTCTCTAGTGTTTGGATGGCACAAGTCACCACCTCTAGAAGCAAAAACTTCAACCTCCTGTGTATCTGAGGCACCTCGCCCTGACTGGTGAAACAAAGAAACTGAATAGAAGACCTGTGTTGAAGGCATTAGTGGCTAACTATCAATAGGGACAACAGCCGTTATCCCATATCCAGTAAGTACAACAGGTAAGTTCCCGACATCTGGTGTTTGAATAGCCATTGCCTTGTGTACTTTAAACTGTGATCCTAGTAGTTGATGACATCACCTTTGTTCCTGCCTGGTTTCCCAGCCTTCTAGGTGATCCCTTCCCATTGAATAAAGTCCTTTATAGCCAAAGTCAACTAGTTGCTTTCTCTAGCTTGCAACTCAGAGCTTGTTAAACCTAACCTCTTCCACTGGATCTATGTCCTGTGTTCTACTCTGAGATCTTATGAAATTTGTTTCCAAAAGTGAACTGCTAAGAGCCAATGCATATCTAAACTAACCCTCAGCCACATGGGCTGCCTTTTGAGTCAACTGAATCTGATGGGAATATTCTGAAGAGAAATTAAACCTCTTGGTAATGCCTATGTCAGTTTTCCTGTTAAGAATGTGCTTTAGGATGGGCACGGTGGCTTATGCCTATAATCCCAGCATTTTGGGAGGCCAAGGCTAGTAGATTGCTTAAGTCCACGAGTTGGAGACCAGCCTGGGCAATGTAGCAAGACTCTGTACGAAAAATACAAAAATTAGCCTGGCATGGTGGCACTGGCATGTACTCCCAGCTAGTTGGTGGGGCAGAGACTGAGGTGGGAGGATCGCTTGAGACCTCCCGGGCTGTGAGTGAGCCGTGATTGTGCCACTGCACTCTAGCCTGAGTAACAGAGCAAGACCTTGTCTCAAAAAAAAGAAAAGAGAAAAAAAGGAAACCACTGCTCCAAACCATAAACTGCCCCAGAATTTACTTCCCAAAAGATGTGGTAATGCTACTTTCCTGCTAAGAGACCTTTCTAGATTATCACTCCTACAAAATAAAAGCCAGTCCCCACAGTTTAGCATTTAAAGCCTTCACCATTTGGCATCCACTTATTTACCATTTTAAGTCTTTCATCAATTTTCAGATTTTGTTATGTTGCCAGAAACTCCACCAAGCCCTGTCAGTCTTTGGTTCCAAGGGATATAAAAGCCAACAAGACTCTGTTGGTCAACTGGAAAGTATTCTGCCAAGAGATTAAAAGAATAAGGATTGAATAATGTTCATTGTATTTAGCAACCAGAAATTCAGGGAGTACAGTTTTAATGGACCTGTGGGAGCAAAAGTAGATCACAACAGATTACAGTATGGATGCAAGGTAGTACCATGATTGGAATGTGTTCCCTCAAGTTCATGTGTTGGAAACTTAATCCCAAAAGCAACAGCCTCAAGAAGTGGGGTCTACTAAGAGGTGATTAAGTTATGAAGGCTCTGCCCTCATGGATGTATAATGTTATGGAAGGAGTGGGTTAGTTATCATGAGAGTGCATTTGTTATAAAAGCAAGTTCAGCCCCCTCTTGTTTTCTCACATCTTCTCTTGCTCTTTCCACCATGTTATCACACAGCATGAAGTCTTGCTGTCTTGCCAGATGCTATCATCATGGCCTTGGACTTCCCAGCCTCCAGAACTGTAAGCCAAATCAGTAACTGTTTGTTATTAATTATCCATTCTGTAGTACTGTGTTACAGCAACATAAAATGGACTAAGGTAGGCTTGTGGATTTGAGGTATGATGTCTTTAAAATTTTATGAAGTGAAGTTAAGGCAAAGAGGATGTTGGGTTCAAGGTTATTTTTTTAAGGTTGGAAAGTACTTGAATATGAATAAATACTAAGAGGACAGATCCAGTAGAAAGGCTAACGATAGAGAGGTAGCAATAATCAAAGGAGTCCAGGTTAAAGAGACAGAACAGAGTATCACATGGAGAATGACTTGTCTTTGAAGAGGTTTAGGATCACCTCAGGTTTTGACACTAGAGAGAAGGTAAACCTGCAGATGAACATATTTGAATCAGATTTGTTGGAGAGTAAGTTGAGAAAGTACTTAAATGGCTGCGTCTATTTTCTGTGAGAAAGAAGAAAAAGACAATGGGGTCGGAGACTCAAGGGAAGTGGTAAAGTGCTGAATAGCTACTACTTGAGGAATGAGGAGGTTCCTGACCGTCAGAGGAGGGGATTAGAAGAGGTAGAAATGAGGAACCATGACTCACCATTGGTTAAGGTTGCTTGAATTTGCTTTCTGATTTTGTTGCTGTAAAGAAGAGGTGCTTAGAAGAGTGAAAATGAGTGACCATGACCGTTTAGCAGAGGTGGAAATGAGAGACCGTGACTCACCATTGGCTGAGGTTGTCAGAATTTGCATTTGGATTTTATTGCTGTAAAGAACAAGAGGGAGTATTTTTGAAATGGGAGTAAACGAAACTGAAAGCACTACTGAAAATAGATTAGAATCTGAAACTGAGATAAATTTGTGGCTCAAAAAGAAAATTTACAAAAACCAATAGATGAAATTTCAAGTGTGGGATAAATGAGAAATATGAAAAGCTACTGCAAATGGCATGTGGGAAAAATATGAATCCTATCATCTTCACTTAGTTTTTTCAAGCAATAATTTTATTTGTTCTCTCAGTATTTGGTGCAATGGCAAAGGTGGACTAAGACTCTGTTGTGAAAACCAAGCCCTTATAGGTCAGTTGGTATCAAGCTTCACCAGAGGGAAGTCAAGAAATCTTTAACCTAGATGAGAAGAGGTTTATAAGAGGATGGTCAGTACAGTGTACAGAATGTAGAAGAAAACCACAGCATAGCTAACACAAGAGTTTCAGACCTGTAACTTCAAAGCCAAGAAAAGGCAGTGTGAATAGAGAAGGGCTATTCTAGAGGAAAGAGGCAACTGAACTGAAAAGTAATTAAGGCAGAAGAGGAAGTTGTAATGAGCAAGATGATTGCTAAACCAACATGCAAGAACTTCTAATCTTCTGCCACAACTAAGCACCTCTTTACCTCTCTTAGCCTCTGTTTTCTCATCTATAAAAAATGAAATTGAACTTTATGATCTTTAGGGACCTTCCAACTCTAACATTCTGCGAGTATAATGAATTTAAGAAACCTACAATGGAAAACTCCCAAGCCCCTGTATGAATAGCAGAACTGAGCTGAAAGGGCACAAAGAAAACGTGGTTTCATTTTAAGAGGAAACTGTGAGGTGCTGTTATAGCAAGCTTTTGCTGTGATCACCTGTGACAAAAGAGAAAAGAGGGCTGAGTCAGCCTGGCTCCTATTATAAGCAGCTACACAATCCTCTGCATGCTGTTTAAGAGCATCTATGTTGTAGAAAGAAAAAGAGGTCTATATATTTTGGCATCTTGTTACTCTTTCACATTCTCGTATCAGGGGAAACTATTGGGAGAGAATGTTCTCTTAGGAGTAACAGTGGGACGGTTCTCCCACACAATCAGAAGTTGGGTCACCTCCAGGACAGTTCCTAAAGGCTGGCTCTTGTGTGTGAAAAATGAGACAGGTAAAGGCAATGTGGTAAGCTAGTTAATAGGATAGAATTTATTCATCAATAAAATTGTTCTTTTTTCTGAGATTATGTCTTTCCTATGGGGATAGTAAATTGTTCTTTCTTTCATGAAGTGATGACAATAGATGGTAGATTTTCATTTTTGTTTATTTGTTTAGTTTTAAGTCCTTACTTGGTGAAATTAAAACCACAATCTTGTATTGGTCTATTAGTCAGGGTTCTCCAGAGAAACAAAACAAAGCATGTATATATGTAGAGAGAGAAAGATTGGTTTAATTCCCTAAATCAGCTCTGGGGGCTGGCAAATCTGAAACCTGCAGGGCAGGCTGGATGGGTGGAAACACCGAGAGTTGATGCTGCAGTCTTGAGTCTGAAGGCAGTTCAGAGGCAGAATTCCTTCCTCTTCAGGGGAACTCAGTCTTTTCAGACCTTCAACTGATAGGATGAGGCCCACCCACATTACAGAGAGTAATCTGCTTTACTCAAAGTCTGATTTAAATGTTAATCATATCTAAAAACTACTTTCAAAGCAACACCTAGACTGATTTTGACCAAACAACTGGGCATCATATTTTGTTTTATTTCAATTTTATTTTAATACTCCATGAATTTAACAAGTCTGGAAACCATGAATCTGGCATTATTTTATGCAGACAGTTGTCTCTGAGCAGCACAATCCTAAATCCTCTAATGGGGTCACCACCATCTCCAAAGAAAGAAGTGCCAGATCTAATTAAACTAAAGAGCTTCTGCACAGCAAAAGAAACTACCATCAGAGTGAACAGGCAACCTACAGAATGGGAGAAAATTTTTGCAATCTACTCATCTGACAAAGGGCTAATATCCAGAACCTACAAAGAACTCAAACAAATTTACAAGAAAAAAACAAACAACCCCATCAAAAAGTGGGCGAAGGATATGAACAGACATTTCTTAAAAGAAGACATTCATACAGCCAACAGACACATGAAAAAATGCTCATCATCACTCACCATCAGAGAAATGCAAATCAAAACCACAATGAGATACCATCTCACACCAGTTAGAATGGCAATCATTAAAAAGTCAGGAAACAACAGGTGCTGGAGAGGATGTGGAGAAATAGGAACACTTTTACACTGTTGGTGGGATTGTAAACTAGTACAACCATTATGGAAAACAGTATGGCGATTCCTCAAGGATCTAGAACTAGAAGTACCATATAACCCAGCCATCCCATTACTGGGTATATACCCAAAGGATTATAAATCATGCTGCTATAAAGACACATGCACACGTATGTTTATTGTGGCACTATTCACAATAGCAAAGACTTGGAATCAACCCCAATGTCCATCAGTGACAGACTGGATTAAGAAAATGTGGCACATATACACCATGGAATACTATGCAGCCATAAAAAAGGATGAGTTTGTGTCCTTTGTAGGGACATGGATGCAGCTGGAAACCATCATTCTCAGCAAACTATCGCAAGAACAGAAAACCAAACACCGCATGTTCTCACTCATAGGTGGCAACTGAACAATGAGATCACTTGGACTCGGGAAGGGGAACATTACACACCGGGGCCTATCATGGGGAGGGGAGAGGGGGGAGCGATTGCACTGGGAGTTATACCTGATGTAAATGACGAGTTGATGGGTGCTGATGAGTTGATGGGTGCAGCACACCAACATGGCACAAGTATACGTATGTAACAAACCTACACGTTATGCACATGTACCCTAGAATTTAAAGTATAATAATAATTTTTTAAAAAAATGGAACTAGATAGAGATGCTGATTGTACATTGGGAATGTGCTAAATGCCACTGCACTGTACACTTCAATATGGCCAATTTATATTATGTGCACTTTACCTCAATAAAAAACTCACAGATTAAAAAAAAAAGAAAAAAGAAAGAAGTGCCCGTAAGAGGCTCTTACACTATTCTGAATTTTTCCATGTGTTCTAAAAGGACTTAGAGGAACAGCTTATTAATTTTTTAGAATAATCCTTTGCATAATAAAATTACAAGTTCTTTCATTTGTGGTATTATTTTTTCCTCTTAATCTAGTGTTCAATCAGAAATTATTTGAAGACTGAGTGTTATACAAAAAGTAAAAGATTCAATGCCTCTAATAATTCAATATCCAATAATTTTAGATAAATTATTAAAGAGTAGTAGAATGTTGAACATTTGATTCATTCCTCTCTTATTCTCCTTGCCCCCTCCCTTTGTACCCCATCCAGAAAGTCATCTTGTATAAGAGAAGGATCCTACTGAATCCCATCTACCGCCAACCCACAGTATATGTTTCCTTGAAAAAATTTACGTAGTCCCAGCTATTAGAAGAGCTCTAGAGTTCCCCAAGACTAACTGGGTAAATAACCAAGTTGCTGGACATCTTGCTGTGGACGAGCTTGTTCCTTTTTGTCCTGATCAGATAGCTCGGAAACTAGAAAAGACAGCACCTGGGCCTCCTGCTACGTTTCTCTTCACCGTTCCTGCCTACTGCTTCTCACAAAAGCCACAGAAACATGTTAGGACCCAGTGCACTGCTGTTGCCCTATAGAGACAACAGGGCACCTCCCTTGCTTCAAAGAAAATGCAGAGGGAGTTGAGCTAGTGACGTGCAAAGCCACATTTCCTTTGCTGCCTCCATCTCTTCTCATCTTCATACCTGTGTGAATAAAGTATGGGGAAATAGACTCACATCTTGCAGGACTACACTGCTTTTCATCAAAGTATGGAAGAAATTTCTAGCCCAGATGGACACAGATTGGTCTCATCTCAGATGGCAAAGTGAACCAGCATGTGGGATATATAAATATCATAGGAAAGTACTAAAAATATAGAGCTAGAGGGACCTTCAGGAGTCTTGTAGCTTTTGTTTGATTTGATTTGGTTTGGTTTGGTTTTAGCAGAGGTCTTTGTTTAAAAAAAAAAAAATCCTTCAAGAATTAAAAAATGTGAAATGTACAGGAAATAGAGCTGCTGCTGCTCTACTCGAAGGACAATGGAGATTACTCGACGAAAGTCCCCTTTGTATGCCTCTCAGTGACAATCCCCTAGTTTCCCAAACCTTCTATCATGAGCCTCTGAGGCAGCTATGAGAGACCAGCAGGCCCCTGGTTACCTACAAAGCACCTTTTAGAAACTGCTTGTCTACTCTAATACCTTTAGGTGGCCTAAGTCAGTTAAGAAACTTCCAAACATTCGATACCTTGTTAGCCACAGAGCCAAAGACAAGCACCAAATCTCCTGATTCCATTTCCAAAGCGCCCATGACCTGATACCACTTCCAACTGGGCTTCCAATTTTTATTTTTATTTTTATTACACAAGATCTTCTTTCTAATGAAATTGTAAGCTATTTCTCCACACTCTGCTGGACCAGCCTGAAACAGCCAGGAGAGGTCTACACAGTTGGAAAAGAATAGGCAACACAAATTTTCTAGGAAATCCAGAAGTATCTTAGATGTCTTCATCCTGAAAGTCAATCAAGATAGACTATGGGAAGAGTAATACCAGTAGAACTTGGCATAACAAATGCTGCTTGACATCAAAAAGCCAGTTTCAGCAAAATTTGTTTATAGGAAATTTCAAAGCTTATACATGTCTATTGCAATTACCTGCGGGGTGGGGTGGGAATCGCTTACCCTGCTGCTCTTGACTAGCTCTTCAAAGTAAAGCAGCTCAAGTTATACATTACTGTAGTTATATGTTCGAGGGCCTGTGGGTACTGTGTGACTAGGATTTTCTGGTCAACAGAAGAAAATCACAGCAATGTGTACAAAAGCCACCAGATGTCCCTTATCACTTTAGCATCTCTTGTGCAGAAATATATTTTTTGGCACCATATCCTGGAACCAAAGAGAAGGCTAAGGTAAATGGAATAGCAGATAAGCTCATAAGAAGCCAATTCCAGTCTCATAGCTGAACGAATTTGAAATGGAAGCCCAGTTAGATACAAAGAATTTTAGAACAAGATCTGAAACTTAGTTAAGTAGCCCTCTTAGTCATTACCACTAACATGGTGCACATTAGAAGTAAAAGGAAGACTTATCCGATTACCAGTGCTTGGTTTCCTGTTGTGCTAATGAGCAGGAAAACAGACCACTGCTAAGAACGACTTCATGCCTGTGAGCAGCCTGCAGCTTAGCCACATGTCTGGGTATGCTGAATTGTTCTGATCAGTCAACTTAGGTAAAATCTCATTACTGGTAGATGCCAGAAATAGCACCAGCAAAATCCCCTAAGAAAACCCCAAGATGGAGTTTATGCTATTCCTTCCCCTTTCCTTCTGGAACAATTCCATCCTAGAGCTATCAGGTTCAACAAGCAAGGTTAGGGTTAATCCTCATTCACAGGGGCATGGTGAGGTGTGTTTGAGCTGGAGCAAACCAGGAGGGCCTAGCATGGGGTGGGTGGGGAGGTCTGATGCAGGCTGTCGGATCTAGAGTGGGAGGAGGAGGACACCCATGGGGGCAGCGGGGAGCGGGAGATTGGGGATGGGGTGCCAGAGCCTTAGTGGGTGGAGGAAGCATCAGCAGGGGGAAAGGTTATTAAACAAAAATGAGGCAGATGTCTCAATTAGTAGAGGTTTATTAAGCCAAAGTTTGAGGGTGACCCAGGAAAAACACAAGTCACAGGAGTACCTGTAACCTGGGCTTTCCGAAGAGGGTTTGGGGAACTCATTACTTAAGGGGAAAAGGGAAGGAGGTTAGTCAGTGAAACAAACAGTTACATCCTTGTGAGGCTCTAACTAGCGCTAAATGAATCTATGTTTTACATAAAAGGTGAACACTTTGAAAAGAGGAAGGAAAGAGTCAATTATGCATCCATCTCAGGGTAGGCGCAGGAGTGGTTCATGTCTTGTGCTTGTTCTGTACCTTGGAAGATAAGCTTGTAATTGATATGGTCAGGGTGAGATTTAACAGAACTCGGTTTTAGGAGTTAAACTTAGGTGGTAGATCCAAGGTTACAATTTGGCATGTTTTGGTTTTATAGGGAAATATGTATCCTGAAAGATTTTGGGGCTAACAAGGAACTTCCTTGAGAGCAATCTGTGAGGGGGGCCATCTGGGGAGGTACATGGCCTTTTGCCATGTTGGGAACCTGGCTTACATATAATGCTATGACACAAGATTGTGAAATGACAGCTATCTGTTTGGGGAAAAAGAAAGGCAATATTTGCATGACTCAGTTCCCAAGCTTAACTTTCCTTTTGCAATAGTAAAGTTGAGGTCCCAATATTCTGATTTCTTTTATGGGGACAACGTGGCAACACGATTGATTATATAGGAAGGAATTTAAACAAGTAAATATATTAAGAATTTGGGGAGTTCAGTTTCTCATTCCCCAAGGAGTCACAAACATGAAAGAGAAGAGAACCAGAATGAACTCTGAGTCTGGTTGCAATTGAAGATAATGGAGTAAATGCATGATTTTTAATAGATAGATAAGATACAAATCTAGATACACACAGATGTAAATGTGCCTCTGTGCTTGGCCACTGAGAAGAGGGTCTGGGAGAATGACCCCCAACAAAAGCAATGAGTAACAACTAGAACCCAAATACTGCTTTGTAAAAACTGTTCTCCACTAAACCAGGACCGCTTTTGGAGAAACGATTGACTTTGGGGTACAAGGTAAGTCTGGAATATCTTTGTTCCAGAAAGTACAGAAATACTAAAAAGAGATGGGGACATGTCAAAATAACAGAGAACCATATTGAAGGAGTCCTCACTAGCCAAATCAGAGGCAATTAAGCACCCAAATACTTAGTGAATCCGTTGAATAAACCAGGAAAATCTTGTGATGAAATGAATCCATAAATTGAGTTTTTCATAAGACATGAATTATTTACATAATCTCAAAATACGTCCTTCCAAATAATTATTAATTACAAAAGGGAAAGAATAACTTGTTGGCGGAGAAGCCTGACAGACTTGACTCTAATCAAGTGATCAAAGTTGATGTTAGGCAGTGAGGATGAGAACGGGGTAAGAAAAGATGTAGGACTGCTAAATATTTTCCTTAAGAAAATACAATTTGGGCTGGACACGGTGGCTCATGCCTGTAATCCCAGCACTTTGGAAGGCTGAGGCAGGCAGATCACCTGAGGTCAGAAGTTCAAGACCAGCCTGGCCAACATGGTGAAACCCATCTCTACTAAAAATACAAAATTAGCTGGGCGTGGTGGCAGGCACCTGTAATCCCAGCCACTTGGGAGGCTGAGGCAGGAGAATCGCTTGAACCCAGGAGAGGGAGGTTGTAGTGAGCCGAGATTGAGCCACTGAACTCCAGCCTAGGCAACAAGAGCAAAACTCCATCTCGGGAAAAAGAATAAAAAAGAAACAACCAAAAAAAAGAAAACACAATTTGACCTTTAAAGACAACATAAATATATAACTGAAGTAAAAATATGTATATATAATATATTGAAATTTTTTAAAAATCTTTGTTATTCTTAGGTCTTATTCATTGAAAGCTAGAAAACAAATAACAAATATTATCGATTAAGACTATCCAATCATAACACAGTGCTTGAAACAAAATATAAATGGAAAAGCTTTTACTAAGAAAAAAAAAATAATATAATGGCCCCCAAATTGAGAAATCCTTGATACTTCATCAAATCATTGATCCTTAGAGTTTCCAATGTTAGCAAGTTGAAAAAAGCTACTTTAAATTGCTAAAATAAATACTATCATTAGTGTTTACAAATTCTTGATCCTTGATCATCAAAGTTTCAAATGTTAGCAGTTTGAAATCATTAGTTATGATAAGTGATAAAATACTATCGAGCATTTGTGAAGTTTTACTCAAAGGCAAGCATTGTTCCTAATGTTTTATAGACATCATCACATTTAGTTTTCACAATTTCTCTATGAGGTAGGTACAATTATCTCCATTCTATGGATGAGGAAACAGGTGCAGAGAATTTCAGAATCTAGCCCATCATACTATCAGAGGGGTGAACCCAGGTAGTTTAACTCTTAGGCCTGTGTATTTAATCATTACACTGACTGTTTTAATCCTTAATTCTAACACTTAGTTCTATTCCTTCTCACATTGAATCAGTCATCTATGATCTATTAATGTTGTCCCCCAAATCATGTCAGTCCCTGTGCACTTTGGCTGGAGTCATAGATTATTTTTAAAAGTAGAGGTTTATTTTAGAGATAATCTTCCTTATCTAATTTCCTCATATTGCAGACTTGCTGCAGTTTTACATCCAGTTCACTGATCAACTATCAAACTGAAAGATAGCTTGTCACTGCATCTGCAGGGACTCACTTGCCTTGGGGAAAAATACATGTCACACATTTACATTTTGGCCTTAAAGTGAGGAAACTTTATGGTTTTCAGAACAGAGTCAGATTCTTGAAAATGAAAACGATAAATCCAATGCTGATGGTGATCAATGCTGAATACCTTGCCTCACTTATGAAAACATACGGCTTCTGGAGGTGTGTTCCTGGTCCTGGGGCTGGTGATTGTGATCATCATAACTACTGATGAGTTGCCAAATTCCAAAGTCCCCCACAGATGGCTTGTGTAAACAGCCTGTAATAAGCTATCCTGTGGAGACATTTCTTAGCACCAGGGATCTTAAAACTTTCACCAGTAGAGGCTCCAACATTTGAATGGAGAAGTCACTCTGGGACAATGTGGTGAGAGTGGTCGCTAAGCAGAGATCACTTGGGAGCCACCTACAATCATCTAAATGGCCCCCCCTCAATGAAGGGAGGCAGAGACATTTCTGTGAAGTGAGACTGCCCATATGTTGACATACATACATACATTTGCCAAAATGATGTATTTGAGCCAGCATATTAGGTTCTTTTTTTGCTTTTCTGGGTGGCAGTAGTACAAAAGAAGGAGCACAGGACTAAAAGTCCAAAGGACATGGGAATAAATGATAATAATACATAATAATCAAATGCTATACAAAAATCACCAAGCGCCATGAGTTGTTCTAATACTTTACAAGCATTAAGTTAGTTCATCCTCTTACCAAACCTAAAAAGTGGGAACTATTACTTTACAGTTGGGAAACTAAGGCACACATTTGCGTTGACCAAATTATTCTATTCTAAGGGGTGGAACTGGGATTTGAGACAGACCTTCTGGCTAACAGAGTGTAGCTCTAACTTCCATTAACTCTAGTATCTATCGACAAAATGTTCTTATCGCCGCTTACAACTTATACCATTTCTTTGGGTTTTTAAGCATCAGCAAATTTGCCTTACAAGCTGCCCTTGTGCTAAATAGTTAATCTGTATGAAAGGAGAAATTATACATTCAAATAGTCATGTGATATTAATTAAACGAACCAGATCATAGATGGAATTTGCTGTTCATAGATGATCTTTTAGTTTAAAAAGTAGGAGACTATAAAAGTGCTGTTTCTTCAGCTATCATTCAAAGGCCTATTCATAAATCTATCCCTGGGTCATAAAAACTCCCATTTTATAACAGACACATAAACAGATGCCTCCCATAATTCAGTGATTGTGCACCCCATTCTATTCATTACCAACAAAGTGTAAAATGCTTCTCTTAAAAAACAGACAACAGGAGTGGCTGGCAAGATGGCCAAACAGGAACAGCTCCGGTCTGCAGCTCCCAGAGAGATCAGTGCAGAAGGCAGGTGATTTCTGCATTTCCAGCTGAGGTACCCGGCTCATCTCATTAAGACTGGTTAGACAGTGGGTGCAGCTATGGAGGGTGAGCTGAAGCAGGGTGGGGCGTCACCTCAGCTGGGAAGTGCAAGGTGTCGGGGAACTCCTTCCCCTAGCCATGGGAAGTCACGAGGGACTGTACCATGAGAAACGGTGCACTCTGGCCCAGATACTACGCTTTTCCCACAATCTTTGCAACCCAAAGACCAGGAGATTCCCTCTGGTGCCTACACTACCAGGGCCCAGGGTTTCAAGCACAAAACTAGGCGGCTGTTTGGAAAGACACTGAGCTAGCTGTAGTAATTTTTCATACCCCATTGGCACCTGGAATGCCAGTAAGACAGAACCGTTCACTGCCCTGGAAAGGGAGCTGAAGCCAGGGAGCCAAGCGGTCTAGTTCAGCAGATCCCACTCCCACAGAGCCCAGCAAGCTAAAATCCACTGGCTTGAAATTCTCGCTGCCAGCACAGCAGTCTGAAGTCGACCTGGGACACTCAAGCTTGGTGGAGGGAGGAGCGTCCGCCATTACTGAGGGTTCAGTAGGTGGTGTCCCCTCATAGTGTAAACAAAGCCTCTCAGAAGTTCAAACTGAGTGGAGCCCACCACAGCTCAGCAAAGCTTTTATAGCCAGCCTGCCTCTCTAGATTCCTCCTCTCTGGTCAGGGCATCTCAAAAGAAAGGCAGCAGCCCCAGTCAGGAGCTTACAGATAAAACTCCCATCTCCCTGGGACAGAGCACCTGGGGGAAGGGGCGACTGTGGGTACAGCTTCAACAGACTTAAACGTTCCTGCCTGCCGGCTCTTAAGAGAGCAGTGGACCTCCCAGCACCGTGCTCAAGCTCTGCTAAGGAACAGATGGCCTCAAGTGGGTCCCTGACCCCTGTGCCTCCTGACTGGGAGACACCTCCCAGCAGGGGTCAACAAACACCTCATACAGGAGAGCTCCAGCTAGCATCTGGCAGGTGCCCCTCTGGGACAGTTTCCAGAGGAAGGAGCAGGCAACAATCTTTGCTCTTCTGCAGCCTCTGCTGGTAATACCCGGGCAAACAGGGTCTGGAGTGGACCCCCAGCAAACTCCAGCAGACCTGCAGCAGAGGGGCTGACTGTTAGAAGGAAAACTAACAAACAGAAAGGAATAGCATCAATAAAACGGACATTCACATGGAAACCCCATCTGAAGGTCAGCAACATCAAAGACCAAAGGTAGATAAATCCATGAAGATGAGGAAAAACCAGCACAAAAAAGCTGAAAATTCCAAAAACCAGAACGCCTCTTCTCCACCAAAGGATCACAACTCCTCTCTAGCAAAGGAACAAAACTGGACAGAGAATGAGTTTGATGAATTGACAGAAGTAGGCTTCAGAAGGTGGGTAATAACAAACTCCTCCAAGCTAAAGGAGCATGTTCTAACCCAATGCAAGGAAGCTGAGAACCTTGAAAAAAGGTTAGAGGAATTGCTAACTAGAATAACCAGTTAAGAGAAGAACATAAATGACCTGACGGAGCTGAAAAACACAGCACAAGAACTTTGTGAGCATACACAAGTATCAATAGCCAAATCCATCAAGCAGAAGAAAAGATATGAGATTGAAGATCAACTTAATGAAATAAAGTATGAAGATTAGACAAAAAGGAATGAAAAGGAACAAACAAAGCCTCCAAGAAATATGGGACTATGTGAAAAGACCAAACCCACATTTGATTGGTGTACCAGAAAGTGACAGGGAGAATGGAACCAAGTTGGAAAACACTGTTCAGGAGAACTTCCCCAACCTAGCAACACAGGCCAACATTCAAATTCAGGATATACAGAGAACACCACAAAGATACTCCTTGAGAAGAGCAACCCCAAGACACATAATTGTCAGATTCACCAAAGTTGAAATGAAGGAAAAAAATTTAAGGGTAGCCAGAGAGAAAGGTCAGGTTGCCCACAAAGGGAAGCCCATCACACTAACAGGAGATCTCTGCAGAAACCCTATAAGCCAGAAGAGAGTGGGCACCAATATTCAACATTCTTAAAAGAATTTTCAAGCCAGAATTTCATATCAAGCCAAACTAAGCTTCATAAGCAAAGGAGAAATAAAATCCTTTACAGACAAGCAAATGCTGAAATATTTTGTCACCACCTGGCCTGCCTTACAGAACCTCCTAAAGGAAGCACTAAATATAGAAAGGAAAAAGTGGTACCAGCCACTGTAAAAACATACCAAATTGTAAAGACCATCAACACTATGAAGAAACTGCATCAACTAATGGGCAAAAAAACCATCTAGCATCATAATGACAAGATCAAATTCACACATAACAATATTGACCTTAAATGTAAATGGGCTAAATGCCCCAATTAAAAGACACAGACTGGCAAATTGGATAAAAAGTCAAGACCCATTGGTGTGGTATATTCAGGAGACCCATCTCACATGCAAAGACAAGCATAGGCTCAAAACAAAGGGATGCAGGAATATTTACCAAGCAAAAGAAAAGCAAAAAAAAAAAAAAAAAAAAAAAAAAAAAAAGCAGAGGTTGCAATCCTAGTCTCTAATAAAACTGACTTTAAACCAACAAAGATTAAAAAAAAAAAATTACAAAGAAGGCCATTATGTAATGATAAAGGCATCAATGCAACAAGAAGAGCTAACTATCCTAAATACATAGGCACCCAATACAGGAGCACCCAGGTTCGTAAAGCAAGTTCTTAAAGACCTACAAAGAGACTTAGACTCCCACATAATAATGGTGGGAGACTTTAACACCCCACTGTCAATATTAGACCAACGAGACAGAAAATTAACAAGGATATTCAGGACCTGAACTCAGCCCTGGACCAAGCAGACCTAATAGACATCTACAGAACACTCCACCCCAAATCAACAGAATATACATTCTTCTCAGCACTACATCACACTTATTCTAAAATTGACCACATAATTGGAAGTAAAACCATCCTCAGGAAATGCAGAAGAACAGAAATCGTAACAAATAGTCTCTCAGACCACAGTGCAATCAAATTAGAACTCAGGATTAAGAAACTCACTCAAAACCACACAACTACATGGAAACTGAACAACCAGTTCCTGAATGACTACTGGGTAAAAAACAAAATTAAGGTAGAAATAAACAAGTTCTTTGAAACCAATGAAAACAAAGACACAACATACCAGAATTTCTGGGACACAGCTAAAGCACTGTTTAGAGGGAAATTTATAGCACTAAATGCCCATAGGAGAAAGCAGAAAAGATCTAAAATCAACACCTTAACATCACAATTAAGATAACTAGAGAAGCAAGGGCAGATAAATTCAAAAGCTAGCAGAAGACAAGAAATAACTAAGATCAGAGCAGAACTGAAGGAGATAGAGACACAAAAAACTCCTCAAAAAATCAATGAATAGCCAGGAGCTGGTTTTTTGAAAAGATTAACAAAATAGAATGCTAGCAAGACTAATAAAGAAGAAAAGAGAGATGAATCAAATAGATGCAATAAAAAATGATAAAGGGGATATCATCACTGACCCCACAGAAATACGAACTACCATCAGAGAGTGCTATAAAAACCTCTATGCAAATAAACTAGAAAATCTAGAAGAAATGGATAAATTCCTGGACACATACACCCTCCCAAGACTAAACCAGGAAGAAGTTGAATTCCTGAATAGACCAATAACAAGTTCTGAAATTGAGGCAGTAATTAATAGCCTACCAACCAAAACAAGCCCAGGACCAACCAGACGGATTCACAGTCGAATTCTACCAGAGGTACAAAGAGGAGCTAGTACCATTCCTTCTGAAACTATTCCAAACAATAGAAAAAGAGGGACTCCTCCCTAACTAATTTTATGAGGTAAGCGTCATCCTGATACAAAACCTGACAGAGACGCAGCAAAAAAAGAAAATTTCAGGACAATATACCATGAACATCGACATGAAAACCCTCAATAAAATACTGGCAAACTGAAACCAGCAACAGATCAAAAAGCTTATCCACCATGATGGAATCGGCTTCATCCCTGGGATGCAAGGCTGGTTCAACATATGCAAATCAATCAATGTAATCCATCACATAAACAGAACCAATGACAAAAACCACATGATTATCTCAATAGATACAGAAAAGGCCTTTGATAAAATTCAACACCCGTTCATGCTAAAAAAACCTAAATTAGCTATCGATGAAAAGAATCACAAAATAATAAGAGCTATTTATGACAAACCCACAGACAATATCATACTGAATGGGCAAAAACTGGAAGCATTCCCTCTGAAAACTGGCACAAGACAAGGATGCCCTCTCTCACCACTCCTGTTCAACATAGTATTGGAAGTTCTGGCCAGGGCAATCAGGCAAGAGAAAGAAATAAAGGGTATTCAAATAGGAAGAAAGGAAGTCAAATTGTCCTGTTTGCTGATAACATGATTGTCTATTTAGAAAACCCCATCCTCTCAGCCCAAAATCTCCTTAAGCTGATAAGCAACTTCAGCAAAGCCTCAGGATACAAAATCAACATGCGAAAATCAAAAATCACAAGCATTCCTATATACCAATAATAGAAAAACAGAGAGCCAAATCATGAGTGAACTCCCATTCACAATTGCTACAAAGTGAATAAAATACCTGAAAATACAACTTACAAGGGATGTGAAGGACCTCTTCAGGAAGAACTATGAACCACTGCTCAAGGAAATAAGAGGACACAAACAAATGGAGAAACATTGCATGCTCATGGATAAGAGGAATCAATATCGTGAAAATGGCCATATTGCCCAAAGTAATTTATCGATTCAATGCCATCCCCATCAAGCTACCATTGACTTTCTTCACAGAATTAGAAAAAGCTACTTTAAATTTCATATAGAACCAAAATAGAGCCCACATAGCCTAGACAATCCTAGGCAAAAAGAACAAAGCTGGAGGCATCACACTACCTGACTTCAAATTATGCTATAAGGCTACAGTAACCAAAACAGCATGGTAGTGGTACCAAAACAGATATAGAGACCAATGGAACATAACAGAGGCCTCAGAAATAATGCCACACATCTACAACCATCGGATCTTTGACAAAGGTGATAAAAACAAGCAATAGGGAAAGGATCCCCTATTTAATAAATGGTGTTGGGAAAACTGGCTAGCCATATGCCGAAAACTGAAACTGGACCCCTTCCTTACACCTTATATGAAAATTAACTCAAGATGGATTAAAGACTTAAATGTAAGACCTAAAACCATAAAAACCCTAGAAGAAAACCTAGGCAATACCATTCAGGACATGGGCATGGGCAAAGACTTCATGACTGAAACACCAAAAGCAATGGCAACAAAAGCCAAAATTGACAAATGGGATCTAATTAAACTAAAGGGCTTCTGCATAGCACAAGAAACTATCAGCAGAGTGAACAGACAACCTACAGAATGGGAAAAAAATTTTGCAATCTATCCATCTGACAAAGGGCTAATGTTCAGAATCTACAAAGAACTTAAACAAATTTTAAGAAAAAAACAACCCCATCAAAACATAGGTGAAGGATATGAACAGATGCTTCTCAAAAGAACACATTTATGCAGCCAATAAACATAGAAAAAAAGCACATCATCACTGGTCATTAGAGAAATGCAAATCAAAACCACAATGAGACACCATCTCATGCAAATTAGAATGACGATCACTAAAAAGGAAACAACATGTTGGAGAGGATGTGGAGAAATAGGAACACTTTTACATTGTTGGTGGGAGTGTAAATTAGTTCAACCATTGTAGACAGTGTGGTGATTCCTCAAGCATCTAGAACCAGAAATACCATTTGACCCAGGAATCCATTACTGGGTATATACTCAAAGGATTATAAATCATTCTACTATAAAGACACATGCACACATTGGTTAATGCAGCACTATTCACAATAGTAAAGACTTGGAACCAACCCAAAGGCCCATCAATGATAGACTGGATAAAGAAAATGTGGCACATATACACCAGGTGTATATGTGAATACTATGCAGCCATATAAAAGGATGAGTTCGTGTCCTTTGCAGGGACATTGATGAAGCTGGAAACCATCATTCTCAGCAAACTAACAGGAACAGAAAACCAAACACCACATGTTCTCACTCATAAGTGGGAGTTGAACAATGAGAACACATGGACACATGGAGGGGAACATCACACACCGGGGCCTGTCAGGGGTTGGGGGGCTAGGGGAGGGATAACATTAGGAGAAATAGCGAATGTAGATGATGGGTTGATGGGTGCAGCAAACCACCATGGCACGTGTATACCTATGTAACAAACCTGCATGTTCTACACATGTGTTCCAGAACTTAAAGTATAATTGAAAAAAAAAAAACAACAACAGAAAAACAAAAACTATGCTGAAATCACTGTATGCTTAACCCCACTGGTATCCAAGAGTGTGTTCTCTTCTGTGGGTAAACTCTAGAAGCACTGTTCAACTCAATCATAACTCTTGCAATATTGTATCACTTGACATTAACAATCAACACAAATAATATTCAGAAATTAAACCAAGTGAAATCAGTGGAGTGTCCTGAATGAGGCAGGCCCCAGGAGGTTTGCAGCGCTTGAGTGTCCAGCACACTATTCTCAGCAAAAATGCCTGTAATGTCAATTTGCTTTGTAGTTTCACAGCTCCACTTCCACCAAAATTCAACTTCAGGTTTCCGTTTCTTAACCCAGAGCAGGAATATATCCAACTGTAGCTGTTTCTCTGCCTGCAGACTGTATGGGGACAGTGAACGAGAGTATGTTGTGCTATTAAATCCTAACCAGGCAGTAAATTACAAGGAGGAAAACAAAAGCAAATTCTGCTGAGTAGGAAGATTTTTTTTATGTGAATGATTGTACCTTATTCTGAGTGAGCAAATAAAATAGTGAAATATTTCTTAAGAATTTATCATCCTAATTCTTTTTTCTTTTGCCTTTAGTTTAGCAATAAAAGGAGTATTTGAAAGAAATAGTTTCCACATGGGGGAAAGTAAGTTGACAGGACAGTAGTAGCCTAGCAGTTGAAAGAGTTACCAAATGAAACCTGTTTCACTAACTATAGATTTTTTAAAATCCGTGGACAGACATGCAGAGGAGAGACTCAAACTCAAATATTTCAACATTCTCAGTGTTCCTGAGACTATGGAGTGTTGGCAGCATCGTCTCTTCAGCAATGCGTGCTTCAAAGTTTTCAGGGGGAGATGGTGAGGAAGGAGGGAGGCAGAGCAATGCTAGAAAACAGACAAAAACCAGTCTTTGCCCCATTTGGGGGGTGACCAATGATGATTCTTGGGGACACTGAGAGTGTTTGCCTCATATCAAACCTATTTCTATGGTTTTTCCAGCCCACTCCTTCTCCCAAAATGGGAGCAGAATTTGGCAGACGAAGTTCACAGCATCTTTGTACCAAATAGGAAAGCACAGAACTCAGTAGCTTTCTTGCTTTCTTTGATAATGACACAAACCATCCACCATTGCAAGTGTCATGTTATGGAAACAAACAATAAACCCATGCCTGTGGTATTCCCAGACCTATCCACCCACTCCCCAACATTCAAAATAATATTGAGGGAATAAAATGGAAGCAGTGTCATCATGAGATGGGAATTAGTGTTTTAATTTGGTAGATAGAGAACTTGAGGTTCTAAGAACTTGCTGTTTTCAAGTTCACAAAAGTTCAAGTCCTCCAGGGGTTCTATTGTAGCGATTTTGAGAACATAGAAAAGTTGTTCAAGGTTAGGGACATTCATTCCAAGAATTCTAGATCCTAGGGAGCCTCCCTCTTTACCAAGTTCTCAGACTCTGAAGAATTGGAAGGATTAAACTTTACACCTAATTTTTTTCTTCAAATAAGGTCAAATTAAATTTTTCCTAAAATTGTAACAGTCATAGAAGTCCTCAATGTCACATGATTTCTTTAGAAACAGATTCCCTTCCACCCTCTAGAGAGATGGTTAGGGAAGCTGTTTGCATGACAAATGACTACCAGCAAATATTTTCATCAGAAGACAAGAGAATCTCAACTAGAAATTCAGGAAATCAAGGATATGGAAAGTTCTATATGTTTCCAAGATAGCTCACCTTTAATTTTTGCGGAGAAAACAAATTTGCTCTTGCTCGAGAGAGTTCTATAAAACAAAGCTTTTCCAATGATTTTTTTTTTTTAAAGAAAGTGGAAAAAAAGCAGAAACTAGTATATGGGGATAGTGAGGAAAGAAATTGTGTTCCTTAATAAAAATATTAATGAGCAGTCTGCTCACCACAACAAATGTAAATATGCAGTCAAAACAAACATGTCTTGAAATGGGAGACAGCCAAGCATCTGAAAGGAAAAAAAAACAAAACAGGGAAATAGAAACGTGCTGCTCCCAAACATTTCTTAGGCCATCTCCTAAATCCCAGTATTTTCCATTTTGCCAGGTCTGGAGGGAACATTAGACATTCTTCCATTCTGACCAACACGCTCAGAAGGAGCAGTGTGAAGCTGTGTCCAGGGAGCCCATCCACCACTTCTGGAGACACTCGCTTTTCAGGTGGACACCCTTTGTGGAATCTGTCTCAGCTCCCCAGGCAGAGAGCAGGGGCTCCTCCTCTATATTCCAGAGCCCTTCTTCCCAGCACTCTTTTGGTACGTGCCACAATTGCATTGTTATTCTTTCATGATCACTAGCTGATAAGACGGTAAGAACCGTTGGCCAATGTATTGCAATGGACTGAATCTTTGTGACCTCCTCTCCAAAATTCTTATGTTGAAATCCTAATCCTTAATACGGTGGTATTAGGAGGTACGGCCTTTTGGAGGTGATTAGGTCATGAGGGTGGAGCCCTTATGAATAAGAATAGTGCCCTTATAAAAATGACCCCAGGCCGGACGCAGTGGCTGAAGCCTGTAATCCCAGCACTTTGGGAGGCCGAGACGGGTGGATCACGAGGTCAGGAGATCGAGACCATCTGGGCTAACACGGTGAAACCCCATCTCTACTAAAAATACAAAAAACTAGCCGGGCGTGGTGGCGGCGCCTGTAGTCCCAGCTACTCGGGAGGCTGAGGCAGGAGAATGGCGGGAACCCGGGAGGCGGAGCTTGCAGTGAGCCAAGATCACGCCACTGCACTCCAGCCTGGGCCACAGAGCGAGACTCTGTCTCAAAAAATAATAATAATAAAAATAAATAAAAAATAAATACATGAAAATAAAAACGATCCCAGAGAGCTCTCTCCTCTTCCTGCCAGAAGTTGGCAGTCTGTAACCCAGAAGAGCATCCCTCACTGGAACGCGACCATGATGGCACCCTGATCTCAACTTCCAGCCTCCAGAACTGTGGGATATAAATTTGTTATTTAGAAGCCCCCCCAGTCTATGGCACTTTGTTACAGCCATTCAAGCTAAGATAGTGGGTGTTATGATCCTGACTCATACATGAGTGTCAGCACATGGATTGCTCAATGAGATGTTACATTGATGCATGAGGAAAATAAGATCCAGACGTGTTCATTGACTTACCCAGTCACGCAGCTGTGTATCAAATTAAATCTCCTCAAAAGCCTTAAAAAAAAATTCTGGATATATAATCCAGCAAAGGGTTTTATCCTAACACGAAAAACAACATAATATACTCAATCTTAGCCAAAAGGCCAAAAAGTGATGAAAAACTCCATAATGAAGCTGGCATAACCATAGTCCAGAACCCAGATGTGTGCTTCAGATTAGCTGTGTTCTTTTTAATATTTAAACAGTAACCCTGCGCTCACTGAGCTCAACAATGTGGAGAGAATTTGAAGCTTCTGAGTGAATGCAAAAAGCAATTCCATTGAGGTTTTCAACATGCGTATACCACCCTGTGCTGGGAATGAGGACACAAAGATGAATGAGGCGGATCTTGGCCCCTGAGGAGCTTGTCATCTACTGAGCACTTAATGAAGGCGCCAGGGATTCCTTTTTTTTTTTTAATAAATACAATTTTCAAGAAAAAAAGTTTCCGCAGAAAAATAGTAGATATAATTTATTTTTTGAAAAGTTAAAGAGAGGTTGAGGAAGAAGACACACTAAAGGAAGAGAACAAGAGTGATTCCAAGTTCTGGTACCCTGCCTAGGGAGGCCTTGCTGCTCTCAGGCAGCCTGGAGCTTGTCAGTGCTCTTTATTGCTTTGGGACAAATGGGGGTGTTGTCAGTGTCCTTGTACTTGTCATTCTTAATCCATCATATGCCCTATATGCTGAATGACATGCCAAAACTTCATGGGGAATTTCCTGCTTTGTGTTCCAGGAAACTCCCAAATTCCCAGCTGATGCTGATGCTGCAGGTTCAGATACCAGATGCTAAGGCACCCTCCTTCCCCACCCCAGAAAAGCAACTCTCTCAAAATGTGGAGACAAAGAAGAACCAGGAAAGCCATCTCTAACACCATCTTCCTACTTCGCTATCTACTCGTGCACCATCCAACTCCTCCCACCTTTGCCCAGTCCCTTTTCCTGCCATCTACTGTCTCTTCCAGAATGGCTGAAAGCCCTTACACAGCCAAGTTCACAGCAAATTCATGGACATGCAACCTGGGCAGCCACACAGAGTCCTGTGCTCAGTAGACCCCATGCTTAATGTTCTCCTGTTGTCATCTTGAAATCCTTAATCAAGTTTTTATTATTGTTTTAATTAGAATATATTTATTTATAAATTAGATTATAAGACTATATTTTAAAATTATTTATAATTTAATTATAACTATTATTTTCCCCTCATTGTTATTTTCCCTGATGTCTCACAAATTATGTTCTAATGACCCCATCCTTTTAAAATCTAAGCATCAGGACTGCACAGGTTTTATATCAGCACAGTGCCTGAGCTGTATGTGGTTTTTGCTATCCCAGGCATTATCACAGCAGAGTACTGAAGTCCAAATAGTGGCTGAGCTGCAGGTGCTACTGTTCTTCCTCTGGGAGTTAAGAACCATGGTGAAAGAATTTTTTGGGGATTCCATAACAGGTTCAAGGGAGCAACAATTTCCAAACAATGCCAGCCATGAAGCTTGGTCTTCCTGTCAGTCACAATCCATTGATGCATTGGCAGAGTCGGATCTGTTCCTGAGGTCTACCAAACATCCTCCTGGGTAAACAGATCAGAGCTACTTAAACAAAACTGACTTGGCAACAATCCTGTTAGCACACACACAATTACAATAGACTGCTATACAATCACAACGGCTCTCAAAATCTGGTGGCTGAACCTGCAGCATCAACACCCCCTGGGGATTTGTTAGAAATGTACAGTCTCGGATCTACCAAATCAGATTCTGGGGATGGGGCCTAACAACCTGTGTTTTACCAAGCTACCAACGTGATTCTGATGTCACTAAGAACCACTGGCTTATACACGAAAGAAACAAGAGTTTCCAGCTGCAAAAATGTAGTATCAATTATGATTAATGTCCTTCACCATTTGACCTACTGAGGAAACACATATTGATTCATTCAGTCATTTACTTCCATCAAAATTATTTTATCCATATATTAAATACATGTAGGAGTGTGCGTGCGTGTGTGTGTGTGTGTGTGTGTGTGTGTGTGTGTTTAAGTCTCTGAAGTGAGCCAGGCACTGCAATGGATGGTATGTGTTGTAAAAGGGTTTATAATCCAATGCAGGGGAATGAAAGAGTCAAATTTATAAACATGAATAACTGCCTGGAATTCTGGGTGAGAAGTACTGGAAAATATAATATGTGTTTGACCCAGGGAAGAGATTACATAGAACTTGTTGAAGCATAGTCAGGGAAAACTTAAGGAAAGTTTTCTTCTACAACTACTGATAATTCTACAATTCTAGTTATTCTACAACTAGGATTTTGATGACTAGACATGGGGAAGAGAAATGTCCAGGCACAGGAAGAGCATAAAGGCATGAGGTAGAAAAGAATAGAGTGTGTTTCTAGATAAGCATATAATTCCATTGCCTTGGAGTGTGAATTCTGTGAGAAGGATTAATGTGGGAATAAACCAGAGTAACAGTGTGGGTTTCTGTTACTCCAGCTTCTGGAGTAAGGGCCTTGAGTGTGAGGCAGAATTTGGACTTCCCAGAATGAGAGTGAGAACTGTGTTCTGAGCCCCTGTTTGTTGGGGGCGGCGGGGCGGTAGCTCAGCTTCCTGTTCAGTTTTGGCCACATTTTGACTGCGTGATTCCAGGGAAAAGCATCTAAGCAATTTGTGATGCCATTCTGACAAAGAGAAAAATGTATTTGTCTGTTTATTTCACAGGTAAAGTGAGATAGGCAGAAACAAGTTTACAGGCATTTGGAGACAGAGCCACGTTGCTGGCCCACCTCGTGAGACTAGGGGATTCTTCAGGCCCTTGCCAGGTGATGCATAGCATGCTATTCCTAAATCGACTTTTTAATCTTTCACATCAGATGCCTTCTTGAGGACAGGTTTTTGTGGGGTTTTTTTGGTGATATATTTTGTTCATTTTTTTTTAAGTCAAGAGTAATTTGTAGTTTGGAAAGTTTTCCTCAGCAAGGGTGTGTTTAATCTTCCACTTTTAGCCACCAGACTTCCAGCTCATCTCTCTCCACCCTCATCTCCTGCACGGTGTTATGGATGGGGTAATAGGCAGCTGCCAGCCTGTCTAAATCCAGGGACAAGAGACATCTATGACAACACGATGGGCCCTGAGGCAAGGGAGGAATGTCATTTGGTAACTACCTTTCTAGCTATTTCTGCCTGATTCATTACACTCACTCTTTCGCAAAGAAATATGCACAAACAGATTACAATGAGCAAAACATCCCATTAAAAAATATGTATGTGCTTGGAAAAAAATTGATTTCTTTTGAATGTTAGTTCTTGAGGGCAAAACCATCTATGATGCTGTACAGCACTCAAATGACATAAGTAATTTGATGCTTTGAGGGCCTCATTTAAAAAGCAGTACAAAAATAGCCAGGGGAATGTAAAACAGTGCTACTTCTATGGACAGCAAGTTGGCAATACCCATCAAAACCTAAAATCCAGTAAAATGTGAACCAAAAGTTACAGGACTTTATCGTACTGACAACTTGGCTCTGTAAAAGGTTAGCCAATAAAGTATTGTTTGTAATAACAATTTTTAAAAAGAATTAGAAGCAAACCAGAATGATGTGAATAGGGAACTGGTTAAATAAAGTATAAGCATAGAGTACTTGGCAATCAGAGCAAAGAATAAGGAAGCACTTTATCCCCTTCTATCTGGAGAAAGCTTCGTAATTTACAGTTTGTGACAAATGAAAATGACAGCACAATGTGATCAGTATTTTACAATTAAAAAATCAGAAAAAAACGTCTGTAATCTCAGTACTCTGGGAGGCCAAGGTGGGAGGATCACTTGAGTTCAGGAATTGGAAGCTACAGTGAGCTATGACTGCACCACTGCACTCCAGCCTGGGTGACAGAGTGAGACCCTGACTCAAAAAGAAGACAAATCAGAAAAAAAGAGTTTATACGTATTTTTATTTTATTTTATTTTATTTTTGAGATGGAGTCTCGCTCTGTCTCCCAGGCTGGAGTGCAGTGGCACGATCTCAGCTCACTGCAAGCTCCACCTCCCAGGTTCCCGCCATTCTCCTGCCTCAGCCTCCTGAGTAGCTGGGACCACAGACACCGCCACCACGCCCGGCTAGACGGGATTTCACCGTGTTAGCCAGGATGGTCTCGACCTCCTGACCTCGTGATCCGCCCACCTCGGCCTCCCAAAGTGCTGGGATTACAGACATGAGCCACCACGCCTGGGCTATACGTATTTTTATGTACAAAAAAATACACCAAAATATATGGCTACAAAAAAAAACATAACCTTGGCAGCTTCCAAGGAAGACAACTAAGGGGCTAGAACGTGAGTTGGGAGAGACTACATTGCATACCTTTTTTATTCTTTTAGATTTAGAGCTGCATAAATGTATTATTAAAAGGTAAGTGTATTAAAATGAGAATTTTAAACAGATTTTTAAAAATAACTTCGGCAACAGAACAAGACCCCAACTCTAAATAAATTGCCTAAAATATAAACTAGAAATTCTAGTTTCCCTTAATCATTCTGAAGGACTTCAGTTTTGAAGTCACTTTTCCTAAAAGCTCAACATAACTTTTACATTTAAAAAAAAAAATTTTAAAAATAGGATGGTCCTGCTAAGAAAAATGGGATGATCCAAGTATCCTTCTTTACCTTTACCCCAAAGAGACAAAGCCATAAGCCAGTTCCTTAGTTCATTCGGGCTGCTACAACAAAATACAATAAACTCTGTGGCTTTTAAACTACAGAAATGTATTTCTCACCGTTCTGGAGGCCGGCCAGTCCAAGAGCAAGATGTTGGCAGATTTTGTGTCAATGGGGGTCTGCTTCCCGGTTCATAAACAGCATCTTTGCACAGCATCCTCACATGGTGGAAGGGGTGAAGAGTCTCTCTCTGACTCCTTTTATATGAGCAGCAATTCCATTTGTGAGGTCTCCACCCCCATGACCTAATCACCTCCCAAAGGTCCCTCTTTCATATACCATCACCTTGGAGGTTAAGATTGACACAGGAATTTTAGGGAGACATAAACTTTCAGACCACAGCAGTCGAGGAAGAAAATCACTGACAGCGATCATGAAAAAGGAGGACAATATGTAAAAGTGTGAAAGGGAAGGGTACATTAAGCCCAGTGATTTATTTTTATTTCTCTTGTTTCAGAAAAATCGTCGTTGGACTTAGTAAATTATATGCAACACAAAAATGCAATGTCTATGAAAATAAACCAGTTGCTGAATAACAATTAACTATTCACTAAGTGAATACACAATATTTTTATAATGAAATCAAAGAGAAAGTCAGTACACGTGACCTCTTAAAGACGACACATGCCCTGTAATGAATAAACAACATCTTCACGCTAACGATTATCAGTTCCCAGAGAGGTTACTTAGAATATATTTAAATGTAGGCAGAAGTCATAATAACAGAACATAACTGAGTAAAAGCCATCGTACAAGGGACCAAAACAAAGGAATTCAAATGAGCAGCCCTGTGATGATCTGTTTAAGGATGCATTTCAGACCATCAGAGAACATACAGGACTACGAACTCTTTTAAACTGTCTTCCATAAATGTTACTCTTCTCAGCGGACTGTTGCATGATACCGAGCGGCTGTGAATTAACGTTATACTTCCCGACAAGGGCCTGGAGGTATTAACAGGTGCTGCTGTGGGACTGAATGACGGGTTTCAATCATCAGCACAGTTAGCACTGAGTGAACGTCCTTTAACAAAAGCTGAAGAGCCTTTCCGTCTGAGATGGGAATAGAAGATGTAGCTACTTCTGCATGAAAGTGAACCAATGAGAGGGCCAAGCTTTCAGGCGCGGTGGCTCAAGCCTGTAATCCCAGCACTTTGGGAGGCCGAGGCGGGCGGATCACGAGGTCAGGAGATCGAGACCATCCTGGCTAACACAGTGAAACCCCGTCTCTACGAAAAAAAATACAAAAAAACTAGCCGGGCGAGGTGGCGGGCGCCTGTAGTCCCAGCTACACGGGAGGCTGAGGCAGGAGAATGGCGTGAACCCGGAAGGTGGAGCTTGCAGTGAGCCGAGATCGCGCCACTGCACTCCAGCCTGGGCGACTAAGCAAGACTCCGTCTCAAAAAAAAAAAAAAAAAAAAAAAAAAAAAAAAAAAAAAAAAAAAGAACATTTTAGGCTCGTTTCAACATATGCATAATGAGAAATTGGTCAAAATTTGACCAAAGTTGAATACTTTTGTCTGAAATAAATAAAGCCAAGCAAGTGTTATCAAAAGTCCACCTTAGTCACCTTTTTAAAGCCAGAACAGCACCCAGAGAACATTTAGATTTGAGCAAATGACTTTATGGTGAAGGACCAAAAATAAACTGGTTAGAAGATATATGTCTTGATAACTAAATCAGTTGACTTGCAGTACATGGGTGTAAGCAAAAAAACAGTTAAATGTTAGCAGATGCTTAAATAAGAAAGCTGATTTGGCTATATTTTAGCTGAAGTTATTCTTTCTGGCAATATATCAGTTAGAATAAGCTTCACCCTCATTTAACAGAAGAACCAAAATAACAGTGGCTGAAACAAAACAAGAGAATTTTATTTCTCTCTTATATAAAAGAAGTCTAAAGATAGGCAATTCAGGACTGGTGCAATGGCTCCATAATTATCAGGGACCAAGGTTCCTCCTCCCCTTTTTCTGAATGTGCTGGTTGGTTTCCATCTTCAAGATCATCTACATGGTCCAAGATGGCCAGCCATGGCCTTTGCAAACATGCCTGCTTCACAAGTACAAAGAGGGGAGAAGAAAGGGGGCACGACTCTCAACTGACTGTTGGGGAACTATAATTTAAAAAACAAATATTCTCTCAATCCAGAAATCCTCACCACAAAAGTGATAGATGAAGAAAAGCCCTTTTATTTTTGAATAAGCGTGAAACCAGAATGTAATGCATATCACAGGCAATCTGATAAGAGATTACACAGAGAGAAATCTCACCCTTCACACACCCGAGCACATACAACCTGTTGCATAAAGTTCTCAGGATAAATCATAACTAGTCTTTAAGAGAGAGGTCTGGACAGCACCATTTTATTATACTTGGTTTATCCTAAATCTACCTGGTAATTGTGGTGACCATCTGCGTAAATTAACTGGCTTTATACAAAGGAAAACTAAACTTCTCATATTGTTTGGACAGGAGGTAGTTTTACAACTTGCAGTCAGGCTAAAATTACTCCCCTACTCTCCTACTGAAACTAGGAGATAGGAAGCTATCTTCCTTGAATGTTTACATTCAAAGAAGAAGGTTCCTTCCTGAGTTCTTGAGAAAGGCATTCTAGGGTCAAGTTGACAAAGGTCTATCTGCTTTTCGAAACAATTTACATACATTTCTAAAAGAGCAGAAAGCACTTGCAGTTATAAGTTTCCAAAGTAAACGCTCTTAAGAAAAAGGAGGAGAGTGATGTTATCTTCCCTTATTTTTAAGAGGGAGAATCTAAGACTCTTTAGTCTGTATTTGTTTAAGATGAGTCAATTCCCTTTAAGGAACATTTTTAGAAACCTCACATAAAAATTTCCCTTTGGGCCAGGCACGGTGGCTCACACCTGTAATCCCAGACCTTTGGGATTATATATTTCAAGACATCATGTCATACATGATAAATACATACAATTTTATCTGCAAATTTTAAAAAATAAATTTTTTAATGTCGTGATGGAGAGAATGTTTTCCTAGAAATGAACTTGTTTTAAGCCACTGTGTGGTATCAGCTGACCCAGTAAGAGGCCATTCTTACTGCTGCACTACATAGGAGTTGCTTCTATTGACGTGAGGAACCAGTGATCATCCCATTTACAATAGTGCAGGGGCAGAAAGAGGTGATACAGTTTCTCACCCATCATAAGGGTCACAGCTGACACTCCTCTAACAAAAGGCAGGTTAACAAGAGAAAAGCGTAACAAATGTATTTAACCGAAGTTTGGGGTAACACAGGAACCTTCAGAAATGAAGACCCAGAGACCCAGGGCTCAGGTCCAATGAAGAGTAGATGGCGGTGGAGAAATGTGATTAGACAATGGACACGATCTCATGGTAATAGACTGAGAGGGTGCCTCAATTCATTTGTGTTGCGGTAAAGAAATACCTGAGGCTAGGTAATTTATGAAGAAAACGTGGCTCACAGCTCTGCTGGCTGCGCAAGAAGCATAGCACTAGCGTCTGCTCTGGCAAGAGCGTCAAGCTGCTTCCACTCTCGGCAGAAAGCAAAGGGGACCCAAAGTGTGCAGAGGTCACACAGCAGGACAGGAGGCAAGAGGGAGAGAGGAGGCGTTATCAGGCTCTTTTCCACAACCAGTTCTTTTGGGAACTAAGAGTGAGAACTCACTCACTCCTATGAGAATGGAACCAAGTCATTCACGAGGGATCCACCCTCATGGCCCAAACACCTCTTACCACACTCCACTTTCAACATTGGAATCAAATTTCAACATGAGACTCAGTGGAGCCAAACAAAGCATATCCAAACCTCAGCAGCGGGAAACGAGCAGGCCTCTCTGTTCAGATACTTCTTGATTTCTCTGTGAAAGATGCCTTTTTCTCAGATATAGGGGAGGACCTGCATCTAATAAGGGTCTTAAGGGAGTAGGCAGAGAGTGACATTTATAGGTTTTATGATTGATTTGGGGTAAAGGGATTCAAGTTTTTATCGCCTACCTTGGGGAAGAGGAATTCTGGTTTTTAAGACTCACTTAGATTTCGGGGAGACAGAGGAACAGGGGAATGGGAGAAGGTCAGAAAAAGCTTGCTTCTGAGGCCTTTCCAATTTCCTTCAGTCCAAAGTATTCAGCCTGTCAAGGTGCCATACTCTGAGGTATTATGTTCCAATCCCCAGCAATAGCAACAAAAATTATAGAATACTAAGAAATTATCTTAATAAGAAATGAACAAGAGCTAAAGGTAGACAATTTTAAAACCCTCTCAAGGACACAAAAGAAGAATCTATCAAAACCAGGCATGGTAGTGCATACCTGTAATCCCAGCTACTCAGGAGGCTGAGGCAGGAGAATCACTTGTACCTGGGAGGCAGAGGCTGCAGCAAGCTGAGATCGAGCCACTGCACTCCAGCCTGGGCAACAGAGCGAGAATCCATCTCAAGACAAAAGAAAAAACAAAAAAAAAGAAAGTCATACTTTTTGTCAGAATGAGAAAAAAATTGACACCATAAAAATTTTAATTATCTACAGTTTTTCATTCTCTTAATATGACTTCAATAAAATAAGATTTTTTAAACCAGACAAGTTAACACTGACATTCATTTGAAAAGATAAATAAGCAAAAACAACCAGGAAAATTATAACAATGAAGAGCAACGCGGGAGGATTGGCCCTTCTAGATATGGACCTATAACAACACCTTAACAGTTAAACAGCTGACACATGAATAAACAGACAAGCCAAGTCACAGAATAGGATGTCTAAAACTAGACCAGCAGGCCAGGCTTGGTGGCTCACTCCTATAATCCCAGCACTTTTGGAGCCCAAGGTGGGAAGATTGCTTGAGCCCAGGAGTTTGAGACCAGCCTGGGCAACATGCTGAAACCCTTTCTCTACTAAAAATACAAAAGTTAGCCTGGCGTGGTGATGTGGGCCTGTTGTCCCAGCTACTTGGAAGGCTGAGGTGGGAGAATCACCTGAGCTCAGAAAGTCGAGGGTGCAGTGAGCCAAGATCGTGCCACTGCACACTCTAGGCTGGGTGACAGAGCAAAATCTTGTCTCAAAAAAATAAAAATAAAAATAAACAGCCTGGGCACAGTGGGTCATGTCTGTAATCCCAGCACTTTGGGAGGCAGAGGTGGGAGCGTTCCTTGAACCCAGGAGTTGGAGACCAGCTGGGGCAACATAGAGAGACCATCACTACAAAAAATGTAAAAATTAGCCAGTCATGCTGGCACATGCCTGTGGTCCCAGCTACTCAGGAGGCTGAGTGGGGAGGATCACTTGAGCCCAGAAGGTAGAGACTGCAGTGAGTTGTAATTACGCCTCTGCACTTCAGTCTGGGTGACAAAGTGAGACCCCTTCTCAAAAATCAATCAATCGATAATAAGCAAATTTAGTAAATGTTAAGGATGGCAATTCACATCAACAGGGAAGACAGAATGTTTAATATATGCTGTTGGGACAACTGGGTAGCCATTTGGAAAAATGGTAAAATAGAAACAAATTTTACAATGTACACCTGGAAAAAATTTTAAAGAATAAAAAATTGGGATTAAAAAAGGAAGCCACCAGGTGCAGTGGCTCACACTCATAATCCCAGCACTTTGGGAGCACAAGGTTGGTGGGACATTTGAGCTCAGGAGTTCAAGACCAGCCTGGGAAATAGAGTGAGACCCCGTCTCTAGAACAAATTTTAAAAGTTAGCTAGGCACGGCCACACCTGTAGTCCCAGCTACTTTGGAGGTTGAGGTGGGAGGATTGCTTGAGCCCGGGGAGTCAAGGTTGCAATGAGCCATGATTGTGCCACTGTGACACAGCTAGATCCTGTATCAAAAAAAAAAAAAAAGTCATCAACGTACTAAAAAAAAAAAATAGGCAGACATTTCCAACTGTGAATCCATTATTGAGAAGCTATACAAAATGGATAAACTCAACTCTATAATCAAAACTTTTGTGTAAAAACCAAACCGAAAAATAAAAAATAAACACCTATAAGCAAAAATAAAATTAAATGACAAATTGGAAAGGATATTGCAAGTTTATATTGTAGACAAAGAATATCTCTAAAATATAAAGTATGTTTCAACAATAAGAAAAAGCTATTTAAAGTAATAAATAAGTGATAAAGAATAATTCACAAAAAAGGAAATATAAAAGGATCTTAACTATATGAAAAAGATGTATAATCTCACCCATAAGTGATACAGATTAAAACTACATTGAGTTGCTCATGTTTTCCTGTTAAATGGATAAAAACTCAAAAGTTTGATAATACACTGTGTTGATTAAACTGTGGAAAAAGTCAACACTCCCACAATGCCAGTGGGGCTGTAACTTGGCATATTTACTAATGGAATGTAATTAGACATCTACAAGAATAAAAACATTCATAATATACCTTTGGAATTGGCAATTCCAATTTCAAAATTTCATTCTACAGAAGTACTTGGGCATATGTCAAATAATATATGTCACAGTTATTATGTCATATAAAGCATAATTTGTAATTACATAAAATTGGAAACAACTCAAAATTCTATGCAACTATAAAAGGAATACAGAGGCTATTTACAGACTATTATATAATTATCTTCCAGATATAGTAATAAATACAAAATAAAACAAGATGTAGAATAATCGGTATAGGATGCTGCCTGCCATTTGCGTAAAAAGGGTAGAAAAGTAACATTAGTATCTGCTTATATATTAACGGAGTTCATGTCTATTTCTCTCCCATTCCCTATTTGTATTCCTGTCTCCCTCCCTCACCTCCAACCTCTTCCAGACACACACACACACACACACTACATATGTACATACATACATACAAGGCACATGTATATATGTTCGCATATGTACGTGTTGTAGGAGCAGAAAGGTATGATACCTTTTCTCACCAATGATCAGGCTGACACTTCTATAACAAAAGACAGGTTAACAAAGAAAAAGCATAACAAGTTTATTAATCAAAGTTTTATATGACATGAGAGTCTTCAGAAATGAGAACCCAAAGACTCAGAGAAAACTGTTTCTTTTTATGCTTAGTTTTGACGAAGCATGGACAGCAGTGTGGAAATGTGATTGCACCAAAGGGTAAGATTTAATGGTAGTAGACGGAGGCAGGATACCCAGCCCGGCCTGTCTGTTCAGATTCTTCTTGACTTCTCCATGTAGCAATCCATCCTCCCGGGTATGGGACAGGACCTCTCAGGAATGAGGGTCTTCAAGAGAGAAGGGATAGAGTGACCTTCCTAGGTTTTATGACTTGGTTTGGAAGAGAGGGGTTCTAGTTTCTATGATCCGCCTTGGGCAAGAGAAATTCTGGTTACTGTAATTCAGTTTGGGGGAGGAAGAGGGGTGGAAGACTGGAGAGCAGCGGAGGGGCAGAGAGACCTTGGTTCTGAGGCCTTTCCAATGTCCTTCAGTTTAAAGTACTGAGCATGCCAAAGTACCATACTTTGGGGTATTGCGCTTTGAACTCTGACAATCTACGTATATACATACATGCATGCATATACACACACGTACATTTAAAATCTCTAAGTTAATGGAATAAATGTTACCCTATTGGAAAGATGGTGCTAACTAAGGCAGCATAGGATGGGGTGGAAAGGAGCCTGCTCACTGTATAGATTTTATAGGTGTTTCTAACTAGGTGGATTCATTAATTTTTTTTTTTTTTTTTTTTTTTTTCTGAGGCAGCGTTCCCTCTGTCGCCCAGGCTGGAGTGCGATCTCGGCTCACTGCAAGCTCCACCTCCCGGGTTCACGCCATTCTCCTGCCTCAGCCTCCCAAGTAGCTGGGACTACAGGCGCCCGCCACCACGCCCGGCTAATTTTTTGTATTTTTTTTAGTAGAGACGGGGTTTCACCGTGTTAGCCAGGATGGTCTCGATCTCCTGACTTCATGATCTGCCTACCTTGGCCTCCCAAAATGCTGGGATTACAGGCATGAGCCATCGTGCCCGGCCGGATTCATTAATATTTTTAAAGTAACAATTAAAAATTTTAAAAAACAGGAAGTGTGTCTAGTTGGCACATGCAACTGAGGCCACAATGAAGTCTGTTATGAGTTAAAATTGAAAAACAGTCCATTAAAATCATAAATGCCTACATTTCTCCTGAAACATTCCTACACCTGATTGTTTAAATGGCCAGTAGGAGAAGCTCTGTGCCTAAAGCCTTTTCATTGAATATTTATCTGGGAAGCTCAGACTTGGAGTGTATCAGGAAGGGAACAGGCATATGATTTGGATGCAGCACCATTTAGTTAACATATTTATAATTTAGTAAAAGGGCTGACCTACTACCAAATGTGCTCAATTACTTTCTCAATTCAATCAGATGGAGTCGCATTGGTGGAGTGGATCTTAAAATTTTTTTTTTTTTTTGGATAGGATCTGGCCACTCGTATTTAGAATATTCCCAGGGTACATTCTTTGAGACTTTTAAATTATGTATGAAATAGAAAGGAGCATAAATAGGACCCTGTCGGAAAGCAGCTTAGAATCTAGAAAGTTCTGGCAATGCAATTAATTGTATTTAGTAAAAGCCTTCTGAAAACAGACTTTAGAGACCCTTATAATTTATAATTCAGGTAACCATTTCAAAGAATTCGCCCACACTACTAGATCCTATCATCTTTCTTTGTGAATTATTTATACACGAGTTTCTGTTTTCTAAGTCAACACAAAAATTCCACATGAAAAACGTGAATGCAGTAGGATGCCTGTGCAGGAGCCAACAGGATGCTTGACGTGGTTTTAAAATAAATTAGGGAAAGTCACCAGGAAGCAAGCAAGTCTTCTCCATTGCAGGAAGGATTTGAGTGATCTTTCTTAATTAGTAAATGTAGAGAGAATAAGCCTGATGGCATGGGTGCAGGGCTCCGGAGCGTGAAAAACAGTTTTTGTTATTCCAGCAAAGGTCTAGTGATTGAAGGAAACACAAGGTAACCAAAGCTGTCACTTGGGAGGAAATGGATCTATTTACATAAATAATCTAGAGCCTTCTGGGAAGGAGGATATCAACAGTCCAACTCTTTTCCCAGAACCTTGAAGTTAGGAAAATTCTGTCAGGGTCAACAGTCACCTGGAGGGGAGGTCAGTCTGGCTGGGGACCAGGGTCTAAGAAAGAATTTGGTGCTGCATCCAAATCATATGCCTGTTCCCTTCCTGATATACTCCAAGTCTGAGCTTCCCAGATAAAGGTGTAGGAAGTTGTTGTCGGGCGAGGGGGAAACACTGGTTTGTTGAGCACAGTGGGAAATTGATGCACAGGCCAGGCCCAGAATCTGGCCTCAGCAATTGTGTTTGGAAAACAAGCCCTAAGCCCGGGAGGTGCACCAAGAGAATTTTGTGGTACTATCAGTGTCTGACGGTGCCTGGAAAATCTGGTGTTTGCAAATAGGACCTACCTGGCTGGAGCGGGTCATTAAGAAGGTTCTAGATTGCCTGCTAATAGGGCAATGGGAAACCAGAGAGGTGACCTGAACAAATACGAAGATGTAAGTATCTTCCCTTAGTTTAGGAAGCCACTTAATGTAGCAGTGCAAGCTTGAAAACATCGATGTTGGGTTTTTTACATCAGCTCACTCAGCTAGCTGCGCTTCTTCCTTTCCCAGGTATTGAGAAAGGGTCAAACTCCAGTGCCTTCAGGCATGAGGCTAGCAAAACAATTATCATATAATAAGGAACTCTTGTGTTGCAGCTCAAAAAAGGATACCCTCAAATATGCTGCTTTAAACCTCAAACCGAGAGCACCTAGAAAGCAGCAAATGCAGGTGAGGGCTTTCTCTGATCTTGCCTTATCTGACTGAGGGAAGCTCCCCCAGAAAAATAGCAACCACGAAAGATTAACTCACAGAAAGAGAATAATAGTCTGAAACTTCCTTCAGAGAAACTTGTACCACTGGCTATCACCTATTCTTCTGAGGGCTGCTGCCAAAGAGACTTGATCTGCATGAGACAGCCTTTCTCACTGTGCAGTTCCTCCTTTTGCCCCCAGAGCTTGTTGCCACCACCTTCAGGGCACCCCAGCATCCATTCCTTTCCGTGTGGCGTAACAACTTCAGTCCTCTGGTCTTTCTTTAACTCTTACATTTTGTGAGGCTTCTGTTCAGTTGCAAGTAATGAATTATATGCTTTTTCGTCTGTCAATCCGTCTACTATCAGTTTATTCCTGAGACCCAAATTATGACCCTTAAGAGAGTACAGAGAAAGTTTAAAACTGGACAGTGTACTTCTCTTCCAAGGGAATCTCAATTTAATGATGTTTTACAATCTGAGCTGATTAAGACAAAAAAAATTAATTTGTCTGAAGCTTGAATTCAGCCCCTCAACTGTTAACTTGGATACTCTACAACCCCAATGTGGCTACAACCGGTTTTAAATTATTCAAATCTGTTTCTGGAAAGATAAAAACGGCCTTCCCATGGTCACTAAGGAAGAATTTTAAAGGATCTTATAAGGAACTGTAAACACTTTATTAAGCTATAAGTCAGCTCTAAGGTCTAGATCCTAAAGACCCGGAGATGACTAAGACAAGTTCCCTCCTCAGTGAGCTCCTGGACACATATTCAACACTGCCAACCTCATTTGTTCAGTTTTCTGTCCCCTTGAATCATTAGAAATGCTTCCCCGAAACACTGTTGGATAAATCCAATTTTACCTTCTTTAAAGCCAGGTTTTACGTAATATTTATGAGACATTTTTACTGTAAGAATTAGAAGCCATTGATACTGTTGCCCACTTTCCCATGGTGGGGTTAAACACGTTACCCCAAAGCCAAAGGAATTTAAGAAAATCACAGAAGTAGGACGGTCACTCTGATCTTGCCCTACCCTTTTTCTCTGGAGCAGGTCATAACACCCTCCCTATACCCAAAAGAAGGGAACATCCTTATGTCTGACGACACGGGGACACAAAAAGAATCTGAACAAATAGACTTTACTACGTTTCCTTCCGTTGATTACGTTTAGTTTAAACCCTCTTTGTCCTATCATATTTCTCCATGACTCTCTACTCTTGATCAAACCTACTGTAAAAAGCACTCAGGTTTAATTGTTTCTTCAAGTCTTCATTTCCTTATGAAGGCTCCCATATCATGTAAAACTTTACTTGGTATGACTTTTCTCTTGTTAATGTTAGGGCTCAGAAAACAACACCCCAAAATGAGGGCCTCAACAGCAGCCTCAGAAGCAAAAGTTTTTCTCTGCCCTGCTACCTCTCAGTCCCATTTTCCCGGGAGACCAGCCATAGAAACTAGATTCCCTCTTCCCCACGGTGGGTCTTAGAAACCGGAACCTCTTCTCCCCAAAGTTAGTTACAAAGCCTCAAACGATTATTCTAATTTTCCCTCTGCCTTTCTGTGTAAAAACTGACCACAAAGAAGTTATCTGACCTACCTTGTTTGACTAAAGGTCATAAGATCCCCCGTTCCAGAAAGGATCCTGCCCCATACCCGGAAGAAAGGAATGTGTGCTCAGAGAGGCTGAGAAGAATCTAGACAGACAGGGCTCGCTGGGTTTCCCCACTCAGCCTATTTACATTAGATTCTATCCTTTTTGTCGAATTACATTTCTTTTTTTTTTTTTTTTTTTTGAGACAAACTCTCACTCTGTCACCCAGGCTGGAGTGTAGTGGCACAATCTCAGCTCACTGCAACCTCCACCTCCCAGGTTCAAGCAATCCTCCTGCCTCAGCCTCCTGAGTAGCTGGGATTATAGGCGCCCGCCACTACACCAGCTAATTTTTATATTTTTAGTAGAGACAGGATTTCACTATTTTGGCTAGCCTAGTCCCGAACTCCTTTTTTTTTTTTTTTTTAAAGACAGAGTCTTGCTCTATCACCCAGGCTAGAGTGCAGTGGTGCAATCTCGGCTCACTGCAAGCTCTGCCTCCCGGGTTCAGGCCATTCTCCTGCCTCAGCCTCCACAGTGACTGGGACTACAGGTGCACACTGCCACGCCCGCCTATTTTTTTTTTTTTTTTTTTTTTGTATTTTTAGTAGAGACAGAGTTTCACCATGTTAGCTAGGATGGTCTCAATCTCCTAACCTCATGATCCATCTGCCTCAGCCTCCCAAAGTGCTGGGAATACAGGCATGAGCCACCACCACGCCTGGCCCCTAACTCCTGACCTCAAGTGATCCACCCTCCTTGGACTCCCAAATTGCTGGGATTACAGGCATGAGCCACCACGCCTGGCCATCCAATCACATTTCTACATGGCTATCTAACTTTGTTAAATCTAAATATAAAAATGGACAATATCCTCTATCTTTGGCTCTTCATTCTGAAGACTCATGTATACTCATTAAGTAAATTTGAAGCTGGGCGCAGTGGATCACACCTGTATTGCCACCACTTTTGGGAGACCGAAGCAGGAGGATCCCTTGAGCCCAGAAGTTCAAGACTAGCCTGGGCAGCGTAGGGAGACCCCATATCTAGAAAAAATATAAAAAATTAGTCAGGCATGGTCCCTGTGGCCTGAGCTACTTGAGAGGCTGAGGTGAGAGGATCACTGAAGCCCAGGAGGTTGAGGCTGCAGTGAGCCAAGATCATGCCATTGCACTCCAACCTGGACAACAGAGCAAGACACTGTCTTAAAATAAATAAATAAATGAATAAATTAATAAATAATCAATCTGCCTCATGTCAGAGGTTTTGAGCAAAAATTTAGGGGGCCAAGGGCCTTGGCTCCTATAGTTTGATGTTATAAACGGGATCACCAAACCTGCTGTGCTCTTCTAGAAGCTACAAAGAAGACAACCCAAGAACCTGACAAGCCAGCAAAAGGATAAGAATTTTTCTACCAGTCAGACTCCCAGCCGCTCTCTATATATAATCTGGTTGAGCAACCAATGAAAATTACCACTTGTCTCCTCTGCAAAGTTTTCATCAGTGAAAGAAAAACATTTGTATTCGTATGACTGGTCTTGATATAGTGACTCTGGTGTACCTTTTGGTACTTTGTGGTATGATTATTCATATTGTCTGAAATGACTTTTAATGAGTTTTTTGGTTAGAAACATTGCTGATTCTTTCAATGTTTAGTTTTCCAGGGTAAAGAGAACTTTTTTTTTCTTTTTTTTTACTATTATACTTTTTTTTTCTTTTAAGCTATTTATAACTTATGACAAATTGGGTAAAATACACTTTTGCAAGCAAAATGAAAGCATTTTTCTTTCTCTCTACCATATTTCTCCAGAATTGGAAACAATTTGTGAGTATTCTTAATTTATGACAATATAGTTATTTGCATAAATTCAATAAGAATCTGTTTTCTTTTGTAACAGGACACAATTGGAAACACTGGTTATTTTACCAAGGCTTTGACTGGAGTGGCATGTGACCAGACTGCTTTGAGGAATTGAAGTGAATTAATAAAAAGCCCCTTCAAAACACTAGCACGTACCTTGTCTAAGCAATTTCTTTACAAAGTTTCTGACCTGTGGTAAGTAAAGAATGTCAATTTCTTGACAGATCCATGAAGCTCAAGTTATTTTGGGAACTCAAGAAGAGAAGAATTTACCCAATTTACAGATAAATTCTCAGCTTGGCTAGCCTAGAGAGTCTTTTAAAAGTCTAATTTGAGATTTCTTATTTTAAAAGTCCCAGCAAAGTCAATTTAAAGGAGCCTATATAGCGAATCACTATTCTTGCTGCACTTTATGCAAATCATCAGACCAAGTTTAATAAGAGTAAAACGTGTTTTGCAAATAAATTGGTTGTATTATGTACAACCTTGGTAAAAATGGGGAACCAGAGAGAGAGAAATTATGCTTCAGAAAAAAAGCTATATAGTACAGTTATTATTAAATTATAGCCTCATCTATTACTTTTTAGTTTTTATTGTTTATCTACAATTTGGATTCAATCCTGAACTCTCCTGTAGCTACAAGTCTATAACTATTGTATCCCATTTTTCCCCATATGTCTGACTTGGAATCACTGAAATTAAAACTGCTTTTTTCCTAAAGCCCCAAAAGCTGAAGCTAGACAACTTGATATAAATTTTAAGAGAAATCACTATAGCAACTAAATATATGAACAGTCTTCATGTTTGTTGATGTATTGACTTTGCAGAAAGTTTCCTGGAATATCTCATGTAAACTGCAAACCAGATTGCCACTATCTTCTCTGACTTCATCTGAACATGCTTCAAGCTCGACATCTAAAAATCCTCTCAACCGTCAACAGTCAACTGACCTCTAGACTAAAAAACTGAGTTTATAGTTTGTTCTAACCATTAACTTTGGTTTTTCTTTGATATACATAGACGTGCCTCTTACTGAATATCCAATTGCTCAGATCACATAGAGGACTGACATTGGGGGAAGCCCATCAACAACAGCACTGCTTGATTCAACTGTTAACTATTTAACTGGACTGGCCTAGTCTCTGGGTTGAAAAACTGGTTTAATGGCCTATAAGACAATCCAGCAACTCTATTTCTGGACTATGAAACTTCTAGGGGAAATTTCACAATGGGGAACGTTGTGGATCAGAAAACAGCAGCCCAAAATGAAGGCCTCAGAAGCAGCCTCAGAAGCAAGTTTTTCTCTGCCCTTCTCCTGCTATCTCTCAGTCCCATTCTTTCCCAAGGCTCGCCATAGAAACTAGAATCCTTCTTCCTTCCGGTGGGTCTTACAGCCAGAACTCTTCTCCCCCAAATTAGTCATAAAACCTAAAACTATTATTCTAATATTCCCTCCACCTTTCTATGTAAAACTAGCCATAAAGAAAGTATCTGACCTACCTTGTTTGACTGTAGGTCATAAGATCCCATTCCAGAGAGGGTCATTCCCCATACTGAGAAGAAAGGAATGCTTGCTTAGAGAGGTTGAGAAGAATCTATTCAGGGCTTGCTGGTTTTCCCACTCTGTCTATTAACATTAGAGTACTCTTTTTGTTCAATCCTGTTTCTATATGGCTGTCCATACTTTGTTAAACTTAAGCATAAAAATGGACAATTTCTTCTGTATCTTTTGGTCTTCATTCTGAAAGCTCTCGTGTATACATGTTAATAAATTTGTATGCCTTTTCTTTTATTAATCAATCTGCCTTATGTTGGTAATTTTCAGCAAATCTTTTTGGGGCCAAGGGCCTTATAGGGGCCTCACCTATGAACCTAAGATGAGTAGAAAAAGAGATATTTTCTCCCCCTACACCTACCCACACCTTACTCTGTTTGTCTCTTCCGTCACTTAAACCTTTAGACACCCACACATGCCAGCTTAGCTCTCTGACTATGTCTTCAGAACTATGCACCCAGAAGAGTTTCCGGGACATGGTGTGTTTTTCATGCACTCCATAATTTGAACTGAGTTCTGCTGGCCTGGAATTCTGGTTACCCTTCCTGGCCTTTTTCTGTGTAAGTCTCTTGATATACACTGGAATCTCTGAACATTAAATCCAGACCTAGTTTCCTGGATTCTGAATCTTGCCTTCTCTCTAGCTTGGCATGATATTTTGACTTTGATTTCCTTTCTGTAAGCACGTTGCCCCTCCCGTCCTTTTCTCTTCTGTGAGCAGATGTTTCTGTACTAAGAAGTAATTTCTTGTCTGCACTCTCAGCTCCTCTCATTCCCTCCCTGCCCTGCTTCTTCTCAGTTTGTCCCGTCTTCTTGCTACTCATAATTTTCCTGATACTTTTGAAGGTACCTTTCCATAGAGCTGCTTTTATTAAGTGAAGAAATTGTAAGTGTAAAGGTAGAATAGTAAAAGACACAAATCATGTACTGAAACTTCATCTTTTAGAGAAAATGTAATCCTCATAATTCTTTTAAAAGGATAAGGCATCAATTGGAAGATTTTGGCTGCAGAATAAAAATCCTCCCTATACCTAGCTTGTTCTCCCCACTCTGTTCCTCCATTTTAGTCCCCAAATGACCAGTTTTTCCTTTCATCAAAGACAAAATATCCGTATAATTGTATGGTTATATGATAGACCATTTTCAGTCACTTAATCACTTAATTCTTACCAAAGAAGTTTCTCTCTATTTCCTCTAACAATTTATTTCCTGTATGATTTCCACTTTGAGTATCTCATTTTAATTAATGAAATTCATATTCATTCCTGAAGTCACGGGACCTCCCCAACCACCTGTACCTTCTGTTTCATATCCAATTACTTCTTACTAAATTCCCAAAGAGCATAGTGATTTAGGCTCAACAGACAACATTTCGTTTAAAAATAAATTTTTAAGCATAGATAACCTGAAAAAGCATTGAATATTTCTAAATCTGCTTTCCAAATGTATGTGTTTTAGAGATGGGAGTGGTAAAAGGGAAAGGTCAAACTCAATATTATTCCCAGTCATCTTGATTCTGCATTTGTCACATGATTATCCGTTGGCAAAATTCTAGAATTCCAACACTTTTGTAAACATGGGACAAGGCTACTCAAATGCCAGTTGACCAAACCTTGTGTTTTACTTTTGAGTTGATTGCTATACTATTTTGCAAACTCTGAAAATGATGCCCTAAAGCATGGCACTTTGGTATGCTGAGCACTTTGAACTAAAGAAAATGGAAAGACCTCAGAAGCAGCGCGGAATCAAAATCTCTCTGACCTTCTCCTGTCTCCCAACCCTCTTTCTGCTCTAAAGCAAGTAATAGAAACCAGAATTCCTCTTTCCTTTTTTAATTTTTTTATTTTAAAAATATATATTTAAATAGAGAAAGGATCTCACCATGTTGCTCAGGCTGGTTCTGAACTATTGACCTTAAGTCATCCTCCCGCCTTAGCCTCCCAAAGTGTTGGGATTACAGGCATGAGCCATCACACCAACCCCAGGATTTCTCTTACTTAAGGTGTCATAGAAACTAGAACCTCTCTTCAAAGCAAACCATAAAACCTAGAAAGGTTACTCTCTGCCTTCTCCCTTCTGCCTTGAAGACCCTCATTCCAGAGGAGTTCTGCCCTATACGGTGGGTTTCAGGGGAAATGCTACCTAGAGACATCTAGAAGAATCTGAACAGATAGACCTTGGTCTATTACCACTTGATTGTACTATTTTTGTTCAATCACATTTCTACATGGCTATCCATTCTTCATCAAACCTAAGCATAAAAGTAAGCCATTTTCCCCGGCTCATTGAGTCATTATTTCTGAAGTGTCCTGTGTCACATAAAACTTTGGTTAAATAAAGTTGTTATGCTTTTCTCTTGTTAACCTGTTTTTGTTATAGGAGTGTTGATTGTTACTCTTATAATTGATTTAAAAAAAAAAAAAAAAGGTATCACATCTTTCTTCCCCTACACTACTCATACAATAGTAGTTTTGCTTGTTTCAAAACTGATACGTTTCTTAAAATCATAATCCATTTTGTTACTAAATTAATATATATACTACATAAATATGAATAGTGCCGGAGGCCCGGGCAATTCCAGTTTTTCACAAATTACCATCCACCCTTCCTAAGTCAGTGTTTAATAGACTTTCCACGCAACTATTATTGTGTGATGATTTCGTTCTAAGGCAGAGGAAAAAAACCATTCAACCCTCCACACAGATGAATAAGGTGGTTTACCATGTGAATTCCTAAAGCAAAACACATTCAGAGTTCCAGTTCATGCTGTATCTAGAACGTCCATAAGCCCAGAGTTACGAAACTCAACTCCGCTCCAGCATCAAGAAGAGAGGGGTGACAAGACCAGTTAGTGCCAGCAGTGGCACTAGGAAAGGGAGAGGTGGCAGGCATGTGTGAAGGGTATGAACAACCACAGGATTTTGTCAGCTGGATCAACAGAATAAGAAAGTCCCCCTCCAGCCTGGGCGACAGAGCGAAACTCCGCCTCAAAAAAAAAAAAAAAAGAAAAAAAAAGAAAGTCCCCAACATCAGGGAGGGAGGGGAGCACCATGACAGCAGCAACAGGAAAGTGCACATAAGAGATGTGTTAAATCAAACTAAATTTAAGCTTTAAAAGTCTCCATATGAGCCCTACAAGACAAACTGCGACTTAACTTAGTAGGGAAACAAACTGAAAATCTGACTTAGGAATTTGCCTTTGTAACAAATAGCTGAGTCTCGGCCAATCAAGGCAGCCAAGCTTCAGTCAATGACAGGTGGCCAACTATTCAAACCCAGTTCAACAGGCAAATACCAAGCTTTAACTAGCTGAGCTAGCTGTCTGCACACCTCCTTCCATCTTCTGTTCTTCAGTGACCTTTTTTTTTTGTCCGTAAACATTAACCAGCCATGTGGCAGCCTCAGAAGTCTTTCAGAACCTGTTCTGGTTCTGAGGATTGCCCGACGCACAAAGAGTTCTTTGCTTGATTAAATGCTGTTACCTTTAATTTGTCTAAAGCTTTTCTTTTTACAGATGTTTATAAGATAGATGTTCATAAGCAAGAGAATGTAACTCTATTTGCCTTTAAATACTTGTTATGAAGAAGTTATATTTGGAAAGTTCTAAGAAAGCTGCAATCACTTACTGTTGCCGGAAACTGCCTTGTGGCCTGGCATCCTGGGAATTTGCTTGGTTTTTTGTGGCTGCCATCCAAAACTGGGAACCACAAGTCAAAGGTAAATATAAGCTAAAATTACATTACTTCCCTTCCTTGTTTATGCATTTCTGCTGAATGGGGACATTTTAGCAGTAATATTGCATTTGTTAGGAGGATAGACTGTCACAGCAAGTCAATCATAGCTGTAATAAAAACACAGAAACATTCTTATGCGTTTTTCCACAATTCACTATGTCAGTTGGGATAAAACTCAGACTCCTAGTTACATAACACTATAAATAGGTGTAATTGCACTTCATCTCTAATGTGAGTAGATATACACAGAGATGACAGAAATGTGTTAGTTATATTCAATAGCTTCCAAAGAACAACATCTAGATTTCTAGCTCCAAAAGGAAATTTTTCAAGATTAAACTTAAAACCAGTTTTATAACTTAAAATGAAAACTATTCCTCTGGAAATAGTCAAGGGAAAATACATAATGTTTTCAAAGGGAAGAGACTCATAATCAAACATATCAACATTCACGAAAATGGAAGGCAAAGGAATAGAAATGTTAAGTGTAGACACATTGGAGTCTTCAACATAAGAGTCAAGTGTTTAGAAGAAACCTTTATCACATCTAAATCAGAGATTCTAAATCTTTTTAAAATTTCTACCAATATTGATAATTGTACTTTTCTCTTCATGTATAATTCATCGTTCTGGAAGCATGGAACCCTTCTCACAGTTGTTACAGTTAACTGCATTTGGATATCAATTTAAGAATATAACTACTGGCCGAGCACTGGTGACTCATGCCTGTAATCCCAGCACTTTGGTAGGCTGAGGTGGGCGGATCACAAGGTCAAGAGATCGAGACCATCCTGGCCAGCATTGTGAAAAGTTGTCTCTACTAAAAAGACAAAAATTAGCTGGGCGTGGTGGCGCACACCTGTAATCCCAGCTACTCGGGAGACTGAGGCAGGAAAAATGCTTGAACCCAGGAGGTGGAGGTTGCAGTGAGCCGAGATCATGCCACTGCACTCCAGCCTGGGTGACAGTGTGAGACTTTGTCTCAAAAAAAGGAAAAAAAAGAATATAACTACTTATGCTACTTATGCAGACATGTAACAAAATCAAGGTTGTTGGTTACAGCTAGTCATTTTTCTGTGAGTAATCCCAGGCATGCTTAATTCTCTATGGAAGTATCATAACTTGTTAAACTACAACACCCAGTGCCTTCTACTATGGGCCCTCGCTTAGGGTAGATAAAAGGAATAGAGAAAATTAAATTCTGAGTATACTTTCAAAAAGAAACTGCTACATTTTCCTACAGGTTGCAGCTATTTTACAGTACAATATAGAGCAGTCATCAATATGTGTATAGTAAAAGAAAACTTGTGCACTAAGAAGAAAAACCAGGGCAAACGCAGTGGCTCACGCCTATAGTCCCAGCACTTTGGGAGGCTGAGATGGGAGGATCACTTGATCCCAGGAGTTCAAGGATAGTGAGACCCAGTCTCTACAAAGCATTAAAAATTAGCTGGGCCTGATGGTATATACCTATAGTACTAGCTATTCAGGAAGCTGAAGTAAGAGAATCACTTCAAGAGTTGGAGGCTTCGGTGAGCCATGATCACACCACTGCACTCCAGTCTGGACAACAGAAAGAGACCCTGTCCCAGAAACAACAACAACAGGTAATAGATCCTTCCACTATTTACTTGCCATATTTTGTAACTCAAGTGAATCTTCCGTTCCTCTGTAATGTGGTTCATGAGAGGTTCTAGGATGTGTACATCTTTGAAATGGTTAAGAAATTTATTTACAAACTATTTAACAAGGAGTTAAATACCAAGGGAAATACAAGCCCATGAATAATCACAAAAAGGATGATTTACTAAAGGGAAAGTTAGAGTTCTATGGACACACAGTGGAGAAAACCAACCTAAATTAGTAGAAGAGGAGGTCAGGAAGATTTTCCTGGGGATTGAATGAGACCATAGCATCCTAAAAGAGGAAAAGGAGGGGGATTTGGAGAGTGTTGACTGAGGGCCTTGAGAAGAGAAAGCAAAACCAGGGAATCCTCCAGGGACTAAAAGGAGTGACTGCAGCGTCAGTGATGGAGAGAGATGGGAAGGACAAGGGGGGAAAGCAGGTGGAGAGATGGCAAATAAGGACAGCGGGAGGGAATGCAATGAGATCTGACCAGGGAAATAAGGGTGAACCAGATCGAGCAGGGCTACATCTATTATCAGCAATTTTCTCCAGAATTTTGACTGCCCTCAAGGAAAGAAAAATGAAGCCAATGAAAAGCTTAAAGCATGTAGAACTGATACAAAGAGAATTATGTCTCAGTAATATCACTCTAGCTTTGTTGGAGATTGTGAATTAGTCCAGGAGAAAAGCAGTAGTGGCTTGCACCAGACCCTGCCAATAGAGATAGAAAGAAATGGATGGAATAGACATGCATTTAAGAAGGTTCAGCAGAGTGTGGTGAAGACTGGGCTGTGAGGCTGAAGTAAGAGAGAGCTGGGCAGGGGGATTATTGGAAGTAGAGAAATAATGGTCAGTAAAAAGATACATGGTCAGAGGAAAGCCAAGTGTAGAGAAAGGAGTGTGTGGACAAAGATTAAGTTGAAATACACCAAGTGCCCTCTGAGATGTTGTCTTTGGAGGCCAGGACAAGATTTGCAGAGCCAGACCTTAAAAGAAAGACAGATACTGAGAGCTACCCACAGACTGGATTTGAGCGTTTAGCTGAAAGAGCTCTTGAAAGAATGGACCCCAAAATTTAATCAAAATTAAGCTCTCTTCAGTCATAGTTTTCTCAATTTCGATTTTCTTCTTAAGTATAGGAAAGAGAGAGAGAGAGAGAGAGTGTGTGTGTGTGTGTGTGTGTGTGTGTGTTCTGATGGGAATTTTGCATAATCAAGACCTTAGATAGCCAGAAATAATTAAAATTTTTTGAAATTTTTTTGAAAGTCTAATGCCTTTCAAAATGATTATCTTTGTTTGAAATAGTAAAAACAAAATTTGCTAGCAGGCCTTTTCCCAGATCTTGCTCACCTTGAAAAGTAAATAAAGAAAGAAGTAGGTTAATTCCTGTCCCAATCAAAATACTGCTTTCTCCTTTTTGTATCTGGGGAGTCAAACTATAGGTCAGCATCCAAGAAAAGATTTTAGTCTCCCTGTTCATCTAGACTTTTCCTTAAGATTCTAAATTCACCAAGTCCCATCTCTTTTCTCATCTATAATTCACATTTGCTTTTGTAATAGTCCTCTGTTCCTCTTTCCCTCTCTCTCTTCTTACCTCCCTCCCTCACTCTGAAAAAAATAAAACAATAACAATAAAACCATCCCAATGTGTTGAGGATTTGCTGATCAGTTCACTGTGGTATGAAGCTGTCAATGGACAGGTTTTCTAAAATACACTCTTTTCTGTTCAACTGGACTAGACACTGGTCTATCTGTCATCAAGTTCCAGACTCACAACCCTGTGCTTTTTAGACATCTTTCCAGAATGAATGCGACAAAGAAGCAGCAGAGAGCAACTCATTCTTCTCCAGAGGTACCAGGACAAAGACAGGAGGCTGAACGCATTGTCGTGATTCTCAAAGGTACCTTATAGAGCTTCAGTAAGTAATTCTGCTCTATGACAGGAGCATGCTAACTAGAACAGCAGTCAGAGTCGATTGAAATTGAAAAAGGAGGTTTTTTCCTCTCTCACACACACACTGCATTTTTATTCTGAATTACCCTTTTCATTAAAAATAAAATCCTCCCCCAGTATGGGTTGGATCTGTGTCCCCATCTAAATCTCATGTTGAAATGTAATCTCCAATGCTGGAGGTGGGGCCTGGTGGGCGGTGATTAGCTCATGGGGGCAGTGTCTCATGGTTTATCGCCATCCCCCTTGGAGCTGTCATTGCGATAGTGAGATCTGCTTGTTTAAAAGTGTGTGGCACCTCCCTCCTCTCTCTCTTCCTCCTGCTCTGGCTGTGTGAAGTGCTGGCACCCCTTTTGCTTTCTGCCGTGACAGGAATCTTCCTGAGGCCTCCCCAGAAGCAAAAGCTGCCATGCTTCCTGGACTGGTCTGCAGAACCATGAGCCAATTAAACCTCTTTTCTTTATAAATTACCCAGCCTCAGGTATTTCTTTACAGCAATGTGAGAACAGACTAATACACCTCCCCCCACCTTGATCACCCCAGTCTAATCATGAAAACACAAACTCAAACAGAGGAACCTTCTATCAAATACCTGGCCAGTACTCCCTGAATTTCTCATGATCATGACAAATACAGACAGACTGAGAAAGTATTCAGAACAGAACAGACTAAAAGACATGGCAACAAATGCAATGTTATCTCCTGCATGGGATCCTGGAAGAGAAAAAGGGCATTCATGGAAAAACTAGTGAAATCCAAATAACCTAAGTAGCAGTAAAGTACCAATGCTGGTTTTTAGTTCTGACAAATCTGTCATGAGAATGTAAATGGTTAACATCAGAGGAACTGATTGAGGGGTATACAGAAACTCAGTACTTATTTTGCTAATTCTCTGTTAATCTTAGCTTATTCCAAAATAAAAAGTTTATGTAAAAAGTAGGAAATAAAACCTTCATCTTATTTTCTCCCCTCTGGTAGCTGCAATACTAAAATATAAAATAACATTTTATATGATGCAATGTATTCATCTCTGATCTATATTATTTTATCTAATACTCAGAGCTGCGACACGTGTTACCAGGCTTGATTTATCGCCCTTATTTTATATGCGAGGAAATGGAAGCTCTGAGAGGTGGTGACTTGCCAATATTTCACTGTGTTGGTTAGGGCACAAGCTAAGCTATTTTTACAAGAAGATCTCAAAAATGCAATAGCTCTAAAAAAAATTATTCCTTATTTTTCTCTCCTGAAACAGTCAAAAGATGTCATGAAATTGAGGGCCCAGGCTCCTATCTTGCGGTTCCCTTGGGTTTGCCCGTGTCATTAGGTAAAAACCGGATCCACCACATCTGCACGCCAGCCCAGAGGGAAGGGGAAAGGAGGTTAGGAAGCAGCGTCTTATTGTTGAGGACATTGCACACAATTGCCCACATAATTTTAATTTGCAACCCATTAACCAAAGTTAGCCTCATGGCTACTCCTAACCTAAAGAAGACGGAAATGTAGTCTAGCTGTGGGGCTACAACTCAAGAAGTAAAAGAGATAATTATAGGGACAAGTAACCAAATCTACCACATTTCCAGGCACTTTAGAAGTAGAAGCGGGCTTTTAATCAAGACCTTCTGATTTCAAGTTTGATGCTATTTCTCTTGCCTGTTGAATATACATTTGCACTCTATTCATCTACATATAAAAGTAAAACAAACAGTAAATGCAGCTAATTTTCTATTTTACTTAATATCTTTTTATAACTAAATTTGCCACTTAATAAAAACATTGACTTATTGATCATTTCTTTTTGGGTCACATCCCTCTGATGTTCACGTATTTTGTGACATCAATTTAAATATGTAAATACCTTCTAGAACGCATATCTAATGTAGCACTGGCTTTAACATTTCTCTTAAAGCTAGAGAAAGACTAAGGTACTAGGCAGAAAGCCAAAGAAGCCAACAGAGCACAGAGCAGCTGTGCTGTGCTCTGTTGGCTTCTTTTGTCAATTGCTATGTGACCGTAGAAAAACTATTTATCTGATCTTTTCAAGATTCAATCCAGGTTTTGTAGGAACTAAAGATTATACGTGATTTAGAGACTCTCTTTAAGAAAAATACCCAATTATTAATCTAAAATTAAGTATGAAGGGAAATACTTATATGATAAATAAAATCAGAGCAATTAAAAAAATTAAATACAGAAAACTAGCTGGGTGTAGCCAGGTGCGGTGGCTCACACCTGTAATCCCAGTACTTTGGGAGGCTGAGGCCAGCAGGTCATGAGGTCAGGAGATCGAGACCATCCTGGGTAACACAGTGAAACCCCATCTCTACTAAAAATACAAAAAAATTAGCCGGGCGTGGTGGCGGGCACCTGTAGTCCCAGCTACTTGGGAGGCTGAGGCAGGAGAATGGCAGGAACCCGGGAGGTGGAGCTTGCAGTGAGCCGAGATCACACCACTGCACTCCAGCCTGGGCGACAGAGTGAGACTCGGTCTCAAAAACAAAAACAAACAAACAAAAAATTAGCCAGGTGTGGTGGTAATGGGTCTATGGTCCCAGCTACTCAGGAGGCTGAGGTGGGAAATCACTTTAGCCCCTGAGATCAAGGCTGCAGTGAGCCAAGATCATGCCACTGCACTCCAGCCTGGGTGTCAGAGTGAGACCCTGTCTCAAGATAGATAGATAGATAGATAGATAGATAGATAGATAGATAGATAGATAGATATTTTAAAATAAAAAATTTAGAAGTTGATAAAAGTCACAAATACCAAAAAACTCTGAAATATAAGATGTTTTTATTCTGCCTGACATATAATACTTTTCTCCCTACACTATTTGCTACATACTCATTGATATCTTCATATGGTGACAGTTTTGTAATATTTTCTAAAAGGTGTTTAAAACTAGCTTTAACATGACTGACTAAAATTGCTTTTCTACTATTATAGTTGGGATGTATTTTTAAAAAGTAACTTCACATTTAGGTGTACTTGTATTACTATGACTCGTTTTACTTTATAAACACAAAAATTATAGTAAATTCTGTTTTGTCGGATCCCCATCAAAAAAAGAAAAAAGGGTACTTATCATTACAATGTGCTGCAAAAGAGAAGCTCCACTTTGATGAGGATTCAAAAACAAGTGAATTCTTTGCTTGCAATTTTGCACATTTGATGACTGGAAAAATTTTCCCCAAATTAGTTTCTAATGCCTTCCATTCCAAGCTTTTTTTCTCTTCTGCTAACAGAACCAGATTCCATGAGACACATCTGGGAATTACTCCCACCTCAGAACAACTAGCCACAACTTAACCATACATGGAAGTGACCAGAAGCCCCCAAACATATTCTGCTCTGTCCAAATGCATCCCCAACTCAACTTCCCCCAGACAATTGCCAAAAATGCCCAACATCACCCAGCATGAGATGAACCATGATGAAGGGGAAGTCAGAAAGGAAGGAGACTGCACCAGTCTGAAGACTATAGTTCCTCTCGTGAAGTTTACAAAAATATGTGATGATATAATCACATTCTTAGGACCCCTCCCAGAGTCTTAGCTGGATCCTGTGCTACTGAAAACAGCATGGTACTGACATAAAAATAGACACATTGACCAATGGAACAGGACAGAGAGCACAGAAATAAACCCACGCATTTGTAGTCAACTGATTTTCAACAGAGGTGCCAAGAACACCCCACGGAAAAAGGATAGTCTCTTCAATAAATGGCGTTGAGAAAACTGGACACTCAAATGCAGAGAAATGAAATTGGACCCTTGTCTTACACCACATACAAAATTCAACTCAGAATGGATTAAAGACTTAAACATAAGACCTGAAGCTATAAAGCTACTAGAAGGAAACATAGGGGAAAAGCTCCACCACATTGATCTGGGCAATGATTTCTTGGATACACAGAAGCAACAAAAGCAGAAACAAACAAATAGGATTGCATCAAATTTACAAGCTTAAGCTTTTTTTCCCTTTTTTTTACATATGAAAAAATGATAATATTGGACTATCTTATGGAAACGCTCCAGTGGGGTACACATAAGTAAACAGTTTGAAGATGAAATACTCTTGGGAAAATCGGTACAGGTCGACTTGCCACCTCCCAAACCTATCATCCCAGTAAATGTAAACATAAGTAACTTTCTGGTTTATCACACTATCTGTGCTCTTTTCTTTTTATCCGCACCGGTTTTTTTGTTTTTGTTTTTGTTTTTGTTTTTTTTGAGACAGTCTTGCTCTGTGGCCCAGGCTGGAGTGCAGTGGCATGATCTCGGCTCACTGCAACCTCTGCCTCCCGGGTTCAAGCAATTCTCTTGCCTCAGCCTCCTGAATAGCTGGGATTACAGGCATGCACCACCACCGCCAGGCTAATTTTTGTATTTTTATTAGAGACAGGGTTTCACCGTGTTGGCCAGGAAGGTATTGATCTCCTGACCTCGTGATCCGCCCGACTTGGCCCCAAAGTGCTGGGATTAAAGGTGCGAGCCACTGTGCCTGGCCTTTATCCCCACTTTTATGTAGAATCCTATGATCTCCTTCCTCCCACCTGGCTTATATTTTTTCTTTTTATTTTCTGCTTTTCCTCTTCCCTCTTTTTTCCACCCTCCCGCCCCTCTCCTCCCACCCAATCTCCAATTCCTGTTGTTTGTATCCACTTATGTGCTAGCAGAGCTGCTCCCTTGGCCTTTTCTAAGCTGCTTTTCATACCTTTAAAACCTCCAGAGGCTGGGAAACGCCATCCATCCAGAAGAGAAATGTAGCCACGTGATGCCTCACTCACCAGATGGGATTTCAGGGTGACCTTGTCTGATTACCAGCCTCAACTTATGAAATGCAGCCAATGATGAAATTCATGGCAAGCAAATTCCCTGTTCAAGGTGGGCCAACAGCATGATGGATGGGCCAGCAGTGATGGACAGCTCCTCTGAATTTTGGTTCGTGGGTTTCCTCCAGCAAGGACTGAGTTGTTCCAGAGATAACACTCTACCAGGGGCTGGGCTCTGGGCTGAATGCTTGCTTAGGGATAACACCCTCATTACTCAGTAAAGCAAATTATTATTGACAATGTAAGATTTTAATTCATTTTGGTAATGTTTAAATTAAGCAGACAGCCTGGCATATGGATCAAGATTCCTAGAACTGTAAAAGATTCTCTCTTCCAAAGTATTAGTGAAACATAGAATTAAAGTAAAATGAAAGATGTATATATAGGATTTATATATAGAAGCTTCTTAATCCTATTTGTCATCTGTTCGTTCTTTTTGGGAAATAACTATGACAACTCACTATAATCTTAATCCTGCATAGTGGTTTGGTTTATATTTTAATACAGGACCCTATTTTAGTATTAGGAAATGAATTAGAAATCTAAATATGAAAAAAGTTGGGTGACTTTAATACACCTAATAACATTATCTCATTAATCCTCACGTTGTTTCTGAAAGATGTATGCAGTGTATTTTATCTCCATTTTATAGAATGTGAAACCAAGATATCCCAAAGCGTTTTAACATACTTAAGGTCACACAGTGGCTCAGTGATACAGTCAGAAATAGAAGCTAGTTTTTCTAACAAGAAGGTCACTGGAAATTAATCAGAAACACAGCAGGTCCACTCTTTCTTTGATGGCTAGAAAATTCGTCTGAAGTTGAATACTGATTTGGGAAGGAATATAGTCTTCACGGCTGGCGACTTATCATCTTTAGAAGATTTTCAGTCCAAAAACCTGTAACATAACCTGTAATCCTCACTTAGATTCGGTACATTACAGCAAAGATAGCTTAAAAAAAAAAAAAAAAAAAAAGCCTATAAAGAAAATCTTATTCTTCCCCACCTATCTCATTTATAAAATTCAGAGAGTCATTCCTATGAAAAACAGAATCCATAGATTCCAATAAAAAAAAAAATACGTAGCTAGCTGGGTATGGTGGCATGCACCTACAGCTCCAGCTACTTGGGAGGCTGGGGTGGGAGGATCTCTTGAGCCCAGAAGTTCAAGCCTGGAGTGAACTATGATCACACCACTGCACTCCAGCCTAGGAAACAGAGCAAGACCCCATCACAAAAAAAAAAACCAAAGAAACAAAGGAAGGAAGGACAGAAAGAAAGAAAGAAGGAAACGAAGGAAGGAAGGAAGGAAGGAAGGAAGGAAGGAAGGAAGGAAGGAAGGAAGGAAGGAAGGGAGGGTGGGTGGGAGGCAGGGAGGGAGGGAGGGAGGGAGGGAGGCAGGGAGGGAGAGAGGGAGGGAGGGAGGCAGGCAGGGAGGGAGGCAGGCAGGGAGGGAGGGAGGCAGGCAGGGAGGGAGGCAGGCAGGGAGGGAGGGAGGAAGGCAGGGAGGGAGGGAGGAAGGCAGGGAGGCAGGGAGGCAGGGAGGGAGGCAGGCAGGCAAGAAGTTCCAATTCATAGTTCCAGACTCGGGAACTTCTAAGAAGACAGTTTTGGAAATAGGACTCAATTACATCCTAGGGCTTCTGTTCCTGGTTCTGGAGCTGACATCATCAAGGATGAATAATAATAAAGGCCACATCTACATAAAAAGGTTATGGCAAAAATCATTCATTTATCCTCAGTGCTTGGCTTAGCCAGATGACCAGGTAATTAATGCATAATCATTGACTGTAAAGGGGAAGGGTATGCGAATAATTAATGATACTCATGTGTGTCATTCTCACTCTGCCCCAACTTAACTCCACCTGGAGACAATCCTAATATTCCTGGAGTATTTCAGGATTTTTCCACCACTTAAATGTTTTTTCAACCAGATTTCTTCCACCTTCCTTCAACAAAAATAATTTCTCTGGCTGGGTGTGGTGGCTCATGCCTGTAATCCCAACTCTTTAGGAGGCCAAGGTGGGCGGATCACTTGAGGTCAGGAGTTTGAGACCAGCCTGGCCAACATGATGAAACCTCGTCTCTACTAAAAATACAAAAATTAGCTGGGTGTGATGGCACACACCTATAATCCCAGCTACTCAGGAGGGTGAGGCAGGAGCATCACTTGAACCCAGGAGGCGGAGGTTGCAGTGGGCCGAGATTGCACCACTGCATTCCAGCCTGGGCAAAAGAGTAAGACTCCATCTCAAAAAAAAAAAAAAAAGGAATTTCTCATATTTATAAATACCAATGTCATACATTTGCAACTGCCATCACATTGTTTTGATTGAACAGATAACCACCAGTTCAATGCTTTTCCAATTTTATTGAGTATAATGATCACCAAGGGTATATGTTAAACACAGATTCTCAGGCCCCCAGTGATTCTGATTCCAATAGAAGGATGGTACTCACCATTAAACAAGACCCAGGCATGACCTTATTCTACAGATAAAGATATTAAGGCTCCAAACAGTTTCTCACCCAAGGCAACCGATTCATCCATTTAGTCAGTCACGCAGCCATTCAACAAAAACTGATTATGAGTATACATGCTCCAATGCTATTGGTTTGCACAGAACTGGAGCTTGGCGTGGTCCCCAGTCCATTGCTATTTCTACTTTGTCTGCTGCCATATGCTATCGAACTTCAAAACAACACGCAAGACTGGCAGGGGGTGGACTTAAGAAAGGTTTTATGGAGCAGGTAGTATTTGGAATCAACTTTAAAGGGTGGATAAAATTTCAGCCAGCACAATGTAACAGGGAACTGGGCCACCAAAGATATTGACAATGGTACAAGGGCTTATGTTCAGAACCGCAGATTGCACCCAGAAGACCAAATAAGTGAATCAAAAATAGCACAGCGGTGATACAGCTCAGGGTGCCCCACTCAGCATGTTTCAGAAGGATACATGTATCTCCTAAGCAGTTCTCGCTGCCACCTTTAAGTTGGTTGGAATTCCCACTGGGAACAGGAGAATCCTAACAGCAGTAGCCTGAGCCCTCCCTGGCCAGGTATCCTCGTGTCTCCAGTGTCAGCTCCAGGATTTCCAGGGGCAAGGACTTCTTCCTCACTAACAACTTACTGATGCAGAAGGATAGGGAATGAGAAGGGAAAAGCTGCATGAGAAACCAAACAAGCAGTATAAATATGACATGAAAAGTCCTCAGGATGCTGGTGTCTCTTGATCATCTCTCATCAAAATGTGTAAGCATCGAGTTATTTCTCAGGGCTCTTTGGTTTTCAGCATGGGTTGCCTACAAGAATCACCTAAGGAGCTTTTTAAAAAACACTGATGCCCTGGCACCCTCACAGAACAACCAACTCAGAAGCTCTAGGGTGGAGTCCAGGCATCAGTACATGTTAAAGCTCACCTGGTGGTTCTAACATGTATCCAGGATTATGAAGCATTGACTTCAAAAGGCTGAGCTTGAAGACCACAAATGCCGTATAAATGTGCTGGAGGCAATGAACTGAGATGCAGTAGCTTTGAATAGAGTAATTTCAACCTGCTACAAGGAGGCTTAGGAAGAAAGGCCTAAGTAATCCCAAGAGAAGGGTGCCAGTATGAGCCAACCAATGTGGCACCTAGTGTTCTTATCTCTGTAGGACCAATGTGTGCCTGGCTAGATTAATTGATTTTTTTTTTTTCTTTTTTTGAGACGGAGTCTCGCTCTGTCGCCCAAGCTGCAGTGCAGTGGCGCCATCTCGGCTCACTGTTAGCTCCGCCTCCCGGGTTCACGCCATTCTCCTGCCTCAGCCTCCCAAGTATCTGGGACTACAGGCACCTGCCACGACGCCCGGCTAATTTTTTTTATTTTTAGTAGAGACGGGGTTTCACCATGTTAGCCAGGATGGTCTCAATCTCCTGACTTCGGGATCCACCTGTCTAGGCCTCCCAAAGTGCTGGGATTACAGGCATGAGCCACCGCGCCCGGCCGAATTGATTTTAACAGTAAATAAATAAGTAAACAAAATCTATCATACCAACTTTTCAAATAAGGAAACTGAGTCACACAAAGGTAAAATTACCCAAGGCTCTTGCTCAAAAATAAGCATGAATGGGTGCAGCACACCAACATGGCACAAGTATACATATGTAGCAAACCTGCACGTTGTGCACATGTACCCTACAACTTGAAGTTTAATAATAATAAATAAATTTAAAAAAAAATAAGCATGAACATTTACTAAATTGAATTGACTTTGATACACGCAAGAGAACATATTTGAATTATAGGACATTACCATTTTTGTAGGTCAAAATTGTTGCATACAGGGAATTCCATGTGGCTTATCCTAATACATTGCCATCCCATCTTGTCTTTACATGTGTTTCTTACTCAGTTGTTGCTGCTCAGATGTTTATGCAGGAAGTATAACTGAGTCTTTTCTTTCTGTTGCTCTGGAATCTTTTTCCAGATAACCAAACCAAAATACTCTATATTAAAATAGCAACTTGTCTTTCTTTCTATTTGTTTCAATCAGTTCTACTTGACAAAGAGTTTAAACCAAAAGAGGCTGGGTAAAAAGTGGCCCTCCTTGACAACTCAATTAGACTAATGAGGCTTTATAGGACTCAACCTTAGCAGGAAGAGCTGAGATTGACTAACCAGCCTCCAAGCTTCTGTGAGAACAAGGACAGATCTTGCAGCAAAGTCACAGAAAAAAAGTCTGTAACCTTAATCTCTAACTTCTTTAATAAAAGCAGGATCCAAGAGTAAGTTTTCTCCCCTTAGAATGTTTGTGAATCAGAGAATCCTAAAGGAAACTATGCTGGCTCTCCCATCAGTTCAATAAGTAAGCTATGCTAAGGAAAGTTTAATTTGATTGTTGTCTAATTAGCACCAGACCGCATTGAATGGTACCATTTTTTACTGTCCCACCAGATTGCTTTGAGTAAGTTCCATGACACCAAGGCTGTCTCTGTTTTATTCAGCTCCTCATAACCAATGACTGGCACTGTACCCTATATGAGATAGAGGTCAATAAATACTCTGGAAAGGATAAATATTATTATTAAAGTAGGAGTTGATGTAGTCATAGTACGAACAATTGCTGGTTTTCTAATCCCAACTTAACAAAAACTGGTGATGTGATTCTGAACAAGTTATTTAAATTCTCTGTGCCTCCTTTTACCTAATGAGTAAAAGAGGGGATTGGAATCAAATCCCTCTTCATCTCTATAATTCTAATGCACATAAGAAAGTGTGATTGAGTTACTCTTGTGAACAGTGTAGTTAACATTTCTATTCTATTTCCCTGTGTGTTCATTCATTTTCTCCATACTTACCTAAAAGCACACCAGGGAAGGGCAGGGAATGCAGAATTAGGAAGCAAATTACAAAGAATTCTCAGGATTCTGCTTGAAGTATCTTTGCTGCTTTGACTAAGTGAGATTTTACAACAGCAAGGCTCATAGGAACAAAGCCTCTGTATGCACAAGTTACGTTTTCTTTGTGCATTGTCTGAGTTCATTTAGGAATAATTTCTCAATCCTATTGCCTTCCACAAGGTCTACATCATGTTCATTGCAATTTAGTATAAATTCTATTGTCTCTTTGTAAAAACAATAGCAATTTTTCATTGAAAAGTAGTTTCTCCCCAGTGGAAGGAGATCGGATAATAGCATCTTCTTAGCAAGGTCAGACTTTTGGAGCTTTGCTTCAAATGAATAAACTTATTGTCTCCAAGAACTGAAAATCTAACCCTCTGTCCTTGTGGAGAGATACAGCTCCCAAAGGGTAAATGGCCTAAGCCCTAGGATTGCACTGTGTTCTGAAAGGAGGGAAGGAGGCCCCAAACACCACAGCTTTTAACCCTCTATTCCTTTCTATAAGGTTATATATAAGTTGAATCAAAAGGACTATAATCCAAGGGAAAGGGAAAAGAGGGGAGAAAACAACAAAGAAGAGTACCTGGCACTCTCCATATCTACTCATCTAACAGAAAAAAAGGCTGCCAACTCCAAACATACATCTTTATATATGTCCAGTCAGATAACAGAAAGAGAACTTAGCCTCTTAGTTTCTCAGCGAAGTTCGAACTACATATATAAATCGGCAATACATTTTGGGACACTTAGTTGTAGCACTTATTAAACAATTATGAAGAACATACCACCAGGTTGGGAGGCCAAGGCAGGTGGATCGCTTGAGTTTAGGAGATCAAGATCAGCCTGGGAAACATGGTGAAATGCTGTCTCTACAAAAAATACAAAAATTAGCCATGTGTAGTTGTGCGTGCCTATAGTCTCAGCTACTTAGGAGGTTGAGGTGCGAGGATCACTTGAACCTGGGAATTTGAAGCTGCAGTGAGCCGTGATTATGCCACTCCAACCTGGGTGACAGAACACGACCTTGTCTCCAAAAAACAAAAGAAAAAGAAAAAGAAATAAAATACCACCATCATCTTGGTCAGTGATTTAGAATGCTACATACCTGAAGTTTCCGTGATTTGTTGCTATGTAATAGATCAATTCAAAGCTTAGCAGCTTAAAGCAGTACTTGTTTTATTATATCTTAAGATCTTGTGTCAGGAATTCAGGCAGGACTCACCTGGGTGCTTTTACCACTCTGTGCGGCATTGACTGAGGTTGCTCAGGTATTTGGCTGGCAGGTATGTTGTGCAGAGGGTCCAATGTCTGACACCCTGGCAGGGATGACTGGCAGGCTGGGCTCAGCTGGGGCTGTGGACCAGAGCACCCATGCTGGCCTCTCTGGCATGAGGCCTCAGGTAGTTGCACTTCTTACGTGGCTTACGGCTCTTAAAGAAAGTTTCCTAAGAACCAGAATAGAACCTGCTTATTTCTTAAAGGCTAGGCTCAACAGGTAGTATAATATTATTTCCGCCATTTTCTACTGTCAAAGCAGTCACCGAACCACACATTTTCAAGGCAGAAGGCCATAGACATCCGACCCCCATCCAATTTCCTGATGGAAAGAAAGTCAAATAACTCGTAACCATCCTTAACGTGCCATATCTGCCAAGGTTCCTCCAAGGTCACACTTCTTGGAAGGACCAAATCTGTAATACGGCAAGTCAACCTACAAAAAAGTACAAGAGGCCTGCCAGAAGGGAGGGGTGGGAAACATGAAAACCAATGCCAGGATGGTGGGGTGTGAAAGTAAAGAGAAAAAGTCTGCAGTGTGAGTACCATGGAATCCCAAGTCTGTTACACTAATATTGGAGACAGGAATGCCCTGAGTGGAGAGAAGACGTGCAGAGTTAAGCACAGAAGATTAAGATAGATAAGTGTGATACTAGGAAATGTCAGTGATTTTTGTCCTCTGATCCTCCTGGTGAGGAAACTGGGGTCACAATTGTTTTCAGGAGATGAGGGATCTGAAAAACAGAAAGATATAGAAGTAGAATTACAACCTTTAGAGATCTGTTATCAAATTATCAAAGGTTTCCTGCTCAAGAACTTAATGAAAACAACTTTAATATGTTCTAAAGAAACTTTAATAACTCTTACACTTTTTTCCCCTGATATAAGTGAGTATGCATGAGCCATACAGGTTCCCCTTCCAAATTGAGGCACTCATTCCCCCAGGCACCGGGAGTGGTGGCAGCCGGTGGTTCTCAGCCCAGAGTTTCTCCCTGGGACTCATTCTGTTCTGAAGGGAGCTGCTCCGATAGGCAGCCCTCATCTAACCACTGGTCCTCCTTATGAAATTGCCTGATGCCTTTTTCGGTGACTGCATCGCCGTCTAACTCCTCCCTTTGTACAATCGTACCTCTTCTCCCCTATAAGAGTTGAACCCAAGAGCACTCCCTAATAAGATTCTGCACACAAATTCTCATCTCAGACTTTGTTTCCCAAGAAACTCATTCTAAAACATAAGTATAGCAGCAGTTGGGTAGCAACAGCAATGAAAGGTGTCTGTGTCTACTTTGGAAGTCCTGGGAGTGACCAGGTTAGACTGAACTAGCCGTTTAAGGGACTTGCTGATTACACTGCCCCATTAGGGAAGCATTGGAATAGCAACCACATAACCAAGGGAAATGGCTCTGAATGTTTCCTTGGAGTGGAGCCTTGTTCTTTATTCTATTCATGTGTTGGCAAACTGGCTCTATAGGGAAAAATGGGGCCCCGACATGTATATATATAATTTCTTTGCCAATTTCTGTGGTGTAGATTTTCCTACTTTGGCTGATTTCAAGCTACCAGCAGTTTAACTGGGCTTATCAATATCCTAAATATTTAACAATCATCTCTTGGGGATCTCCAGCAGGCTGTGCCATGTAAGCATACTGTCCTTCTCAGACCTGCTTGGACCAGGAGAGCATCAAGCTCACAGGCAGCAGATATGATGATATGGGCCTGTTAGTGGCCTAGGCTTGTGGTGTGAGACTCAGAAAAAGACAATATTGTGATTAAACAAAGAAATAAAATTTGAATGCAAGGTATATGGAGAATACAAGCAGCAGCCACCAGGGAGCAAAAGCTAAGAAGGCAGCCGGCAGATGCAGCGATGCCACAGAAACCAGAGAGCAATGGAAACTGTGAGCAAGCAGTTCATCGTGGGAGAGCACAAGCAGTGGCAAAAACAGAAATTGAAAGATACTCCAAGTAATGCAGGGATAGGAAGAACAGCTGAGCTGTCTTAGTGGTAGAGCCATACAGCAAACAGCAATCAACTTGCAATATTGACACAGTGACAAGAGCTGCCTCAAGAGCTGCATTTAACTCCAGGCAACCTTGTAGTGCTCTGTTGTCTGAGTAGACTGCCTACCCAGCTAAGATCCCATCTACCTAACTTCCACATGCAACCTTACAATCAAGCCCCCGCTATTTGAAGTAACCAGAGAGACTCTCTCTTGCTTGCAAAGACATGATTTTATTAACCCCCAGGTCACCATCTGAGCTCAGCAGCCACAAGGCAGTAACAAAGCCAGAGTGTGTGCAAAGGTTATTAACAACATCAGAAGCAACCCAGAATAGAAGCAGCATCATCTCTGCAACAGTCAGGGGAAACCAAAGCCATTTTCTTACAGAGAGTCTAAACATCCACAGGGCAACTTAATTAAATCATCCTTTTACCCTGTTAGTAAAGGAAAGGGCTGTTAAGAACTCGGTACCACTGATTCATTCATTCAACAAATATTTATTTATTCATCCATTTATTTTTAAGAAAACCACACACAGGGGTAAAATGCCTCCAGCCAAAGAAGGCAAGGGATAGAAGTGTCTTACCACTAGGGAATGTATCCAAGTCATGTGGCACCAAAGTATGTTAGCAGCAGCAAATTCAAAGAGTCTGCAACAAACTCGATTTTTGCCTCCTAGGAGGAAAGAATTCGGCGGACGGGCATAAAACAGAGGAAAAGATCAAGGCAGGAGTGAAAGTTTATTAAAAAGTTTTGACCAGAAATGGCAGGAAGTAACGTACAATTGGAAGAGGACCAAGTGGGCAACTTGAGAGATCCAAGTGCCTCAACAAATATTTATTAAGTGTCTCATCTGAGAACCCTATACTGTGTGGGTTCTGGGGATGCAATGGCAATCAGAAACCGTCAGACACTCCATCATGGAGTCAATGGTCTTGGGGGAGACAAATATTTGATTTTTAAAATGTGCACAGAAAACATAGAACTCAACTATGCTGAGTGCTAAGGAGAGACACAAAGTTCCCCCAGACTTCGCACTGGGATTGGGGGGATTTGGCCTAGTCAGAGAGGTCAGAGAAGACTTCCCTGAGAAGAGATAATAATTGAGATCTGAACAACGGGTTCAAGTGAAGAGAGGAGGAAAGAGTGTTGAGGAAAGCCGGGAACAACATGTGCAAAAGCATATGGTAAGGGAGCATGGAAACTGACAAACCTTCAGATTCAGAGTTTTGGACCATCAACCTTTGTACCATGTGGGAGTTGATAGAAAAGAAACGCAGACTCTCAGGCACAATTCCAGATTGACTTAACCAGAATCTGCATCTTAACAAGATTCCCTAGCAATCTGTATACATTTTAAAATTTGAGAGACTGAAAGAAGACCAAAGTGGTTGGAGCTAAGGAAGTGAGGGGTGGGGCATGGTGTGAGTCAAGGCTAAACAGGTGGGTAAAGTCCACCACCCAGAGTTTCATCAGCCGTTTTGAGGAGTTTGGCATTATTATTTTTTTTTCTGAGATATGGGTTATGTTGCCCAGGATGGCCTGAAACTCCTGGGCTCAAGCGAATGGGCTCAAGAGATGCTCCTGCCTCAGCCTCACAAGTAGTTGGGACTACAGGCACGTGCCACTGCACCCAACTCAAGTTTGGCTTTATTCTAAAAATATTGGAAAGTCATTGAAGTGTTTTAAGTCTGGGCAGGGAGGGAGGTTGTAGGAGGAAATCTAACCTTATAGTAGTTACTCATTAGACAGAATAAGAATTAAATGTGATTTGCATTTAGAAGGCTATTACAGATGTCCAGGCAGGAGAATATGAGAATTTGGACTCCAGGTGGAGGGGAGTAAAGGTAGAGGTGGAATTGGGGAAAAAAAAAAAAAAAAAAAAAAAAGGAATGGATGTGAGACATACTCAAAAAATAAAGTCAGCAAGACTTGACAATTGTTTGGATTTGGGAATGGGAGGATGTGATAACATACAAAATGCTTTCAGACTTGCACAAATGATTTTCATGGTTTTTCTTGATTTTCACTGTCTTATTTTGGCACCAACAATTAAGCCTAGCGAGTGCTGAATAAATGAATGACTGAACTAAATGGAAAGTTTGAGGTAGAGTTTTAAGGGTAAGATCATGATTTGGGCTCTGGAATTGTTGATGGGGACTATTGTGAATTGAAGTGGGCCTCCCGAAAACATATGTTGAAGTCCTAACCCCTGGTACCTGTGAATGTGACCTTATTTCAAAACGTAACAGACAACAGATGTGATCAAGTTAAGACGAGGTCACACTGGATTAGGGTAGGCCCTAATTTTTTTCTTTTTATAATTTTAAGGGATAGAAGTGCAGTTTTGTTATGTGAATATATTACATAGTGTTGAAGTCTGGGCTTTTAATATAGCCATCACCTGAATAATGTACATAAGTAATTTCTCATGTCACCACCCCTGCCCCCAACAATTCCAAGTCTCCAATGTCTATTGTTCCACACTCCATGTCCATGTGTACATATTATTTAGTTCCCACTTATAAGTGAGAACATGCTGTATTTTGACCTTTTGGTTGTTTTTTGAGATGGAGTCTCGCTCTGTTGCCCGGGCTGGAGTGCAATGGTGCAGTCTCAGCTCACTGTAACCTCGGCCTCCCGGGTTCAAGCAATTCTCCTCCTTCAGCCTCCTGACTAGCTAGGATTACAGGTGCCTGCCACCACACACGGCTAATTTGTGAGTGTGTGTGTGTGTTTTGTTTGGTTTTTTTTTTTTTTTTTGTATTTTTAGTAGAGATGGGGTTTCACCATATTGTCCAGGCTGGTCTCGAACTCCTGACCTCATGATCCGCCTGCCTCAGCCTCCCAAAGTGATGGGATTACAGGTTTGAGCCACTGTGCCCGGCCTTGACTTTCTATTTGTCAATTGCTTCACTTAGGATAATGGCCTCCAGTTCCATCCCTGTTGCTGCAAGAGACATGATTTCATTCTTTTTATGACTAAATAGTATTACGCTCTGTGTATATACATTTTCTTTATCTAATTATCCATTGATGGATACTTAGGTGGATTTCATGTTTGTTACTATGAATACTGCTATGAGAAGTATGAGTGTAGGTATCTTTTGATATAATTATTTCTTTACCTTTGGTTATACATCCAGTAGTGGGACTGCTGAATCAAATGGTAGTTCTATTTTTAGTTCTTTGCAAACTCTTCATACTATTTTCCATAATTGTTATACTAATTCATATTGCCACCAGCAGTGTATAAGTGTTCCATTTTCTTCACATTTTCACCAACATCTGGGTTTTTTTTTTTACTTTTTAATAATAGTCATTCCGACTAGTGTGAGATGATATCTCATTGTGGTTTTAATTCGCATTTGTCTGATGATTAGTGATATAATGAGCATTCTTTCGTATGTTTGTTAGCCATTTGTATGTCTTCTTTCGAGAAGACATGTTTATTTATGTTTTTTGCTCACTTTTTAATGGGATTACTTGGATTTTTTGTTACTCTTGAGTCATTTGAATTCCTTGTACATTTTGGATATTAGTCTCCTGTTGGATGCATAGTTTGGGAATATTTTCTCCCATTCTGAAGATTGTTCATTCTGTTGATTATTTATTTTGCTGTGCAGCAGCTTTTTAGGTTAATTAAGTCCTATTTGTCTATTTTTGTTGTTGTTGCTTGTGCTTTTGAGGCCTTAGTAATGAATTCTTTGCCTAGACTAATGTCCAGAAGAGTTTTTCCTAGGTTTTCTTCTAATATTTCTATAGTTTCAAGTCTTACATTTAAATCTGTGATTCATCTTGAGTTGCTTTTTGTTTATGATGAGAGATAGGGGTCCTGTTTCACTCTTCTGCATATGGCTAGCCAGTTTTCCCAGCATCATTTATTGAATAGGGATCCTTTTTCCATTAGCTTGTTTTTGTTTACTTTGTTGAAGATCAACTGGTTATAGGAATGCTGCTTTATTTCTGCCTTCTCTATTCTGTTCCACTGGTCTATGTGGCTATTTTTGTATCAGTATCATGGTGTTTTTGTAGCTTTGTAGTGTAGTTTGAAGTCAGTTAACGTGATGCCTCCAGCTTTGTACTTTTTGCTTAGGATCGCTTTAGCTATTTGGGCTTTTTTTGTTGTTCCATAGAAATGTTAAGATTTTTTCCCCAATTCTGTGAAACTCGATGTTGGCATTTTGATGGAAATTGCATTACATCTGTAGATTGTTTTGGGCATTATGGTCATTTTAATGATACTAATTCTTCTGATTCATTAAATAAGATGGTTTTCTATTTGTTTGTGTCATCTATAATTTCTTTCATCAATATTTTGGAGTTTTCCTTGTAGAAATATTTCACCTCCTCAGTTAAATATATTTCTAGGTATTTTATTTTTTTGTAGCTATTGTAAATGGGATTACCTTCTTAATTGGTTGTCAGCATGATCATAATTGGTATATGGAAATATTAGTGGGTTTTGCACATTGATTTTGTATCCTGAAACCTTACTGATATGGTTTGGCTGTATCCCCACCTAAATCTCATCTTGAATTGTAGTTTCCATAATCCCCACGTGTTGTGAGAGGGACTTGCAGGGAGGTAATTGAATCACGGGTGTGGTTACCCCCATGCTGCTGTTCTTGTGATAGTGAGTGAGTTCTCATGAGATCTGATGGTTTTATAAGGGGCTTTTCCCCCTTTTGATTGGCACTTCTCCTTCCTGCCATCATGTGAAGAAGGATGTGTTTGCTTCCCCTTCTGCCATGAATGTAAGTTTCCTGAGGCCTCCACAGCCATACTGAACTGTGAGTCAATTAAACCTCTTCCCTTTATAAATTTCCCAGTCTTGGGTAGTCCTTTTTTTTTTTTTTTTTTTTTTTTTTGGTTTGTTTGTTTGTTTTGAGACAGAGTCTCGCTCTTTCGTCCAGGCTGGAGTGCAGTGGCGTGATCTCAGCTCACTGCAAACTCCGCCTCCCAGGTTCAAGCCATTCTCCTTAGCTTCGGAGTAGCTGGGACTACAGGCACCTGCCACCACGGCCAGCTATTTTTTTGTATTTTTTAGTAGAGATGGGGTTTCACTGTGTTAGCCAGGATGGTCTCAATCTCCTGACCTCGTGATCTGCCCACCTCGGCCTCCCAAAGCTGTGGGAATACAGGCGTGAGCCACTGTGGCCGGCCAGGTAGTCCTTTGTAGTAGCATGAGAATGGACCAATATACTTAATGAATTCATTTACCAAATGTAAGAGATATTGGTGGAGTCTTTGGATGTTCTAGATATAAGATCATATCATCAGTGAACAGAAATAATTTGACTTCTTTTCCAATAAATGTCTTTTTTTTTTCCTGCCTGATGTCTCTGACTAAGGCTTCCAGGACTATGATATATAGGAGAGGTAAAAGTGTGCATACTTGTCTTCTTCCAATTCTTAGGAGGAATGCTTTCAACTTCTCCCCATTTATATAATGTTGGTTGTAGGTTTGTCATATACTGCCTTTATTATTTCGAGGTATACTCCTTCTGTGTCTAGTTTGTCAAGTGCTTTTGTTATGAAGGGATATTGAATTTTATCAAATGCTTTTTTTTGTATCTATTAAGATAATCATCTGGTTTTTGTACTTAATTTTGTTTATATGATAAATCGCATTTATTGATTTATGTATGTTGAACTGTCTTTGTACCCCTGGAATAAAACTCACTTCATCATGGTGTATTATCTTTTTTATATATTGTTGGGTTGGGTTTGCTAGTATTTTGTTGAGGATTTTTGCATCTACGTTCATCAGGGATATTGGTCTGTAGGTTCTTTTGTTGTTGTGTCCTTGTCTGGCTTTAGTATCAGGATGATACTGGCCTCATAGAATGAGTGAGGGAATTGGGCCAGGCATGGTGGCTCACTTAAATAATCCCGGAACTTTGGGAGGCCAAGGCAGGGGGATCACTTGAGGCCAGGAGTTCAAGACTAGCTTGGACAACATGGCGAAACCCTGTCTCTTCCAAAGAAAAAAAAATGCAAAAATTAGCCGGGTATGGTGGCACATACCTGTAATCCCAGCTACTTGTGTGGCTGAGGTATGAAAATTGCTTGAACCCAGGAGGTGGAGGTTGCAGTGAGCCAAGACTGCACCACTGCACTCCAGCCTGGGTGACAGAGTGAGACTCCATCTCGAAGAAAAGAAAAAAAAGTAAAAGGAATGTGTTAGGGATAATTTCCTCCTCCTTGATTTTTTGAAACAGTTTCTGGAGGATTGGTACCAGTTCTTCTTTGTACATTTGGAAGAATTTGCCTGTGAATCCATTCAGTCCTGGGCTTTTTTGTTGTTGTTGTTGCTGGGAGGTTTTTCATTACTGATCTCGCTACTCATTACTGGTCTGTTCATAATTTCTATTCCTTCCTGGTTCAATCTTGGAAGGTTGTATGTTCCAGGAATTTATCCATTTTCTTTAGGTTTTCTAGTTCGTGAGCATACAGTTGTTTATAAATCTCTGATGATTTTTTGTATTTCTGTGGTCTCAGTGGTAATATATTCTTTTTTTATTTCTGATTGTGTTTATTTGGATCTGCCCTCTTCTTTTCTTCTTTTCTTAGTCTAGCTAGTGGTGTATCAATTTTATCTTTTCAAAGAACAAACTTTGTGTTTCATTGATCCACTGGGTTTTATTTTTGGTCTCAATTTCATTTAGTTCTGCTCTGATCGTTGTTATTTCTTTTCTACTGCTAGCTTTGGGTTTGGTTTGTTCTTGAGATGTGACATTAGGTTGTTAATTTGTGATCTTTCTATTTTTTTGTGTAGGCATTCAATGCGATAAACTTCAAAAGGCCCTAAATCTTATGATTGATGTCCTCATAAGGGGAAAGGGAGTTGGAGACACACACAGACACATGTAAATGGAGATGGCCCTGTGAAGTTGGAGGCAGAGATGGATGTGATGTGTCTATAAGTCATGAATGCCAAGGATTGCCAGGAACTACCAGAAGCTAAAAGACAGGCAAATTATTTCTCACATCCTCCAGAATGAACCAATCCTACTAACACCTGGATTTCAGACTTCCAGCCTCTAGAACCATGAAAGAATAAATTTCTGTTGCTTTAAGCCACCCAGTTATGTGGTATTTTGTTATGGTATCCCTAGGAAGCTCATAGGGGAATGTCATTCCAATATCCAAAAAGCAATGCCAATAATTAGTTTAAAATTTTGATCTGAAACTGAGGAATTACTCTAATAAAGGCTCTTAGCCAGGACCCGTTATGATTAGGATAAATATCCTTGATTATATCCCTCCCAACCATCATCCCCTAGAAAATATGGGTTTCCACATTTGTTGTCGAGAGTAGTCTAGGACGCTGGGCACAGTGGCTCACACCTATAATCCCAGCACTTTGGGAGGCCGATGCAGGTGGATCACTTCAAATCAGGAGTTCGACACCAGGCTGGCCAACATGGTGAAACACTGTCTCTACTAAAAATACAAAAATTAGCTGGGTATATTGTGCCTGTAGTCCCAGCTATTTGGGTGGATGAGACAGGAAATTGCTTAAACATGGGAGGTGGAAGTTGCAGTGAGCAGAGATCATGCCACTGCACTCCAGCCTGGGTGACAGAGCAAGTCCCTGTCTCAAAAAAAAAAAATAATCTATGAGATCTCAAATATCTCTTTGGCGATCTGAGAATTGAGAAAAGAAAGACATAAAATTAAGAGATGTTAGAAAGCAAACAAGATATGATAGAGAGCATTGAGAAAGTTGTTTTACCAAAGCACTCCAAATTCTGCTTCAAAACCAGTGTTTGAGATTGGTGTGTTATTTGACCACCTGACTATTGTAGCTGCTCAGAAGTCTGTTAGAGCTATTTCCTCTAATTCAGTCATCACTTTTTAAGAAGGTCTGAAAGATAACCTTTTAGGCCTTTTCTGGGATGTAAACATCATTATCAATTGCCTGTCAGAATCTAAAGGTCATCCCAATGTATCATAGGCCAGTCTACCTCCCAGGTCAACCAAATTGTTGCAATAGGCTCATCATCAGTGTTCTTCTCTATCTAGCACAGCCTCCAGTATAAATGAGCCTTGAACCCAGAAAAGATTAACTGACTGGAAACTTGGACTCGCCAGGAATGAAGATGTCATGTTCATTTCACTTAGGCTTTTGTGCATGATTCATAGCCCAGTCCTCTCCAGAGCTGGCTAAGAGGAATTACACTAAGCTGGTCCTAAAGAGTTTTGGTCTTGAGTGGGACTATGTATTAATACGATCCATTACAGGGCAAGGAACAACAAAGCTGTTTTACATGCAGATAGTTTCAATTGACCAGTGCATCAGGAGTTCACATCAAGTACAGTTGTCCAAAATGTGAAACTATCTTTTTAGACAGAATTCAGGGATGATGCTAAGGGGTGCCAACTTAGTTCACCTAAGGTAAACAAACTCACTGAATGCAAGTATACCTGGTAAATGATTACTACATGAAACTTTATCCAAAGCTCCCTCTTGGGATTCCTGGAACATACACTCTGGCAAACCTAATCTAAGTGTCCTCTCCCCCTCCTCCTGATCCCACCTCACCCACCAGCTGTGCAATTGGAAGTATTTTCACCACTCTAAGACACATCAAACACAAATTCTCAAAGCAATACACAAAGATGAGCTTGTGCCTAGACAACTCTAGACGGTCGGGAAGAAATGCTCAAGAGGTCTCTGGCCAGACCTCCCTCACCTGCTGACTTCTCACCTCTCTCCTAGGCTACTCTTAATGCTAAGTGCTAACTAAATTTTTGTGCTAAATGGCTCCCCTCTCCAGGCCTAGACATGAACCGAAACCTTCTTTTTGCCTCTTCCCCTGGCAAAGGCAAAGAAAGATGAATGTTTATATAAGGGCAAATATCAACAACAAAAAAGTGAATAAAAGAAAGCACAAAAGCATGAGTAAATGTTCAGTTAACATATCCTGCCTGATATGATTTGGCTACATGGGATATGTAGCTCTCACAATTTCCATGTGTCATCAGAGGAACCCTGTGGATGTGACTGAATTATAGTGATAGTGAATGAGTCTCATAAGATCTGATGGTTTTAAAAATGGGAGTTTCCCTGCACGAGCTCTCTCTTTGCCTGCCGCCATCCACATAAGATGTGACTTGCAGCCAGGCATGGTGGCTCACGCCTGTAATCCCAGCACTTTGGGAGGCTGAGGCAGGCAGATCATGAGGTCAAGAGATCAAGACCATCCTGGCCAACATGGTGAAATCCCGTCTCTACTAAAAATTCAAAACTTAGAAGGGCGTGGTGGTGTGTGCCTGTACTCCCAGCTACTTGGGAGACTGAGGCAGGAGAATAGCTTGAACACCAGAGGCAGAGGTTGCAGTGAGCCAAGATCACGCCACTGCGCTCCAACCTGGTAATAGAGTGAGACTCCATCTCAAAAAAAAAAAAAAAAGATTTGACTTGCTCCTCCTTGCCCTCCACCATGATTGCGATGCCTCCCCAGCCATGTGGAACTGTAAGTCCATTAAACCCTTTTTCCTGTATAAATTACCCAGTCTCGGGTATGTCTTTATTAGCCCCATAAAAACGGACTAATACAGTAAATTGGTACCACAGTGGGGTGTGGCTGAAAAGATACCTGAAAATGTGGAAGCGACTTTGGAACTGGATAACAGGCAGAAGTTGGAAGAGTTTGGAGGGCTCAAAAGAAGACAGGAAAATGTGGGAAAGTTTGGAACTTTCTAGAAACTTGTTGAATGACTTTGCCCAAAATGCTGGTAGCGATATTGACAATAAAGTCCAGGCTGAGGAGGTCGCAGATGGACATGAAGAACTTGCTGGGAACCAGAGCAAAGGTGACTCTTATGTTTTACCAAAGAGACTGGCGGTATTTTGCCCCTGCCCTAGAGACTTGTGGAACTTTGAACTTGAGAGAGGTGATTTCAGGTATCTTGTGGAAGAAATTTCTAAGCAGAAAAGTATTCAAGAGGGGACTTGGGTGCTGTTAAAGGCAATCAGTTTTATAAGGGAAGCAGAGCATAAAAGTTCAAAAAAATTGTAAGCTGACAATGCAATAGAAAAGAAAATCCCATTTTCTGAGGAGAAATTCAAGCAGAAATTTGCCTAAGTAATGAGGAGCCAAATGTTAACCCCAAGACAACGTGGAAAAGTTTTCCAGGGCATGCCAGAGGTCTTCACATCAAACCCCCGCATCACAGACCTAGAGGCCTAGGAGGAAAAAGTGGTTTCATGACCAGGCCCAGGGTCCCCATGCTGTGTGCAGCCTAGGGACTTGGTGCCCTGTGTCCCAGTTGTTCCAGCCATTGTTGAAAGGGGCCAACATAGAGCTCAGGCCATGGCTTCAGAGGGTGCAAGCTTCAAGCCTTGGCAGCCTCTATGTGGTGTTAAGCCTGCAAGCGCACATAAGCCAACAATTGAGTTTTGGGAACCTTTGCCTAGATTTCAGATGATGTATGGAAATGCCTGGATGTCCAGGCAGAAGTTTGCTGCAGGGGCTGGGCTTTCTTGGAGAATCTCTGCCAGGGCAGTGCAGAAAGGAAGTGTGGGGTCAGAGCCCCCACACACAGTCTCTACTGGGGCACCACCTAGTGGAGCTGTGAGAAGAAGGCTACCTTCCTTCAGACCCCAGAATGGTAGATCCACTGATGGCTTGCACCGTGCACTTGGAAAAACCACAGACACTGAATGCCGGTCTATGAAAGCAGCCAGGAGGGAGGCTGTACCCTGCAAAGCCACAGGGTCAGAGCTGCCCAAGGTCAGGGGAACCCACCTCTTGCATCACTGTGACCTGGATGTAAGACACGGAGTCAAAGGAGATCATTTTGGAGCTTTAAGGTTTGACTGCCCCTCTGGATTTCAGACTTGCATGAAGCCTTTAGCCCCTTCATTCTGGCCAATTTCTCCCATTTGGAATGGGTGTATTTATCCAAGGCTTGTACCCCCATTATATCTAGGAAGTAACTAATTTGCTTTTGATTTTACAGGTTCATGGACAGAACTGACTTGCTTTGTCTCAGATAAGACATTGGACTGTAGGTTTTTGAGTTAATGCTGAAATGAGTTAAGACTTTGGGGGACTGTTGGGAAGGCATGAGATTTGAGAGGGGCCAGGGGCAGAATGATAGAGTTTGGCTCTGTCCCCACCCAAATCTCTTCTTGAATTGTGACCCCCACATTTGCCACATGTTGTGGGATGAGCCCAGTGAGAGGTGAATGAATTATGGGGGCCAGGCTTTCCTGCACTGTTCTTATGATCATGAATGAATCTCACAAGATCTGATGGTTTTAAAAATGGGAGTTTCCCTGCACAAGCTCTCTCTTTGCCTGCTGCCATTCAGGACTTGCTCCTCCTTGTCTTCCATCATGATTGTGAGACCTCCCCAGCCATGTGGAACTATTAAGTACACTAAACCATTTTTTCTGTATAAATTACCCAGTCTCAGGTATGTCTTTATCAGCAGCATGAAAACAGACAAATACACTACCCAAGTGGACCATGGATTGGTGAGCTGACTGATGCTAATACCTAGGAAGCAGTTGTCCCTCATTTGGCTAGCATACAGTGTGGCTGGTGCCCTGACCTCCTCTTTCTTTAGCTGGGAAGACTGAGGTCAGTCTCTTCATCCCACAGGACTTGCCACTGAATGCACGCTAACCATGACTAGGCCCATGCAAGCTCACTAAAGCAAGGTTGTCATGTGGATCAGAGTGAACAAAGGAGAGGAGTAAGTAACTGAAGACTTTGATCTGTGCTCTGATAAGAAGTGTTGTGTCACCAAGCCAATTAAGGGAGGAGTGAGAATTTGAAGAGTTGGAAGCAAACCCTGGAAACTGGCTGCACATATACCTTCCTTCTTGTTCTCTTGCTAGGTGCCTGGGGCTGTGCAGCCTGTCTCCTTCCTGGTCTATTTAGTTCTGGAGTGGGAGGAGAAAAGGAGGGAGAGCTTCAACAGGCTCACACTTGCTCAGTAGGAAGTGAGAGCATGGGTCCCAGGCCTTGAGATAATCTAGGCTTTTTATTTGGAGAAATCCAAGTGGCCAGAGATTCTTTAGCCAGGAGTGATGGTCATTATTCAAAAAAGGTACTTGCACACACATGTTTATAGCAGCACAATTCACAATTGCAAAATTGTGGAACCAACCCAAATGCCCATCAATCAACGAGTGGATAAAGAAACTGTGGTGTATATATACAGTGGAATACTCCTGAGCCATAAAAAGGAATGAATTAACAGCATTTGCAGTGAGCTGGATGAGATTGGAGACTTATTCTAAGTGAAGTAACTCAGGAATGGAAAACCAAATATCGTGTGTTCTCACTGATAGGTGGGAGCTAAGCTATGAGGACACAAAGGTGTAAGAATGATACGGTGGACTTTGGGGACTTGGGGGGAAAGGTGGGAGGGGGATGAGGGTAAAAGACTATAAATATGGTGCAGTATATACTCCTCAGGTGATGAGTGCACCAAAATCTCACAAATCACCACTAAAGAACTTATTCATGTAACCAAATACCACCTGTACCCTAATAACTTATGGGAAAAAAAGAAGATGTTGCCATTTGCAACAATGTGGAGAATATCATGCTAAGTGAAATAAGCCATGAGGATGAGGGTTTCAAGGAGGGTGAGGATGGAAAAACTACCTGTTGGGTGCTATGCTTCCTGGGTAATAAAATAATCTGTACTCTGAACCCCCATGACACACAGTTTACCCACGTAACAAACCTGCACATGTACCCTCTAAGCCTAAAGTCAAAGTTGGAAAAGAAAAAAATATAAGCCAGACACAGAAAGAGAAATATTGCACGATCTCATTTATTTTGTGAAATCTTAAAAAACAAAAAAGGCAAATACATACGATAGAGAATAAAACAGTATTTACTAGAGATAGAAAGTGGAGGTTGGAAGTTGAGAAAGGAGAAAACAGGGAGATGTAGGTCAAAGGATACAAAGTGGTGGATATAGAGGATAAACGAGCCTAGAGATCTAATATAAAATATGAGGACAATAGTTAATAATACTGTATTGTAGTCACCATTTTTGCTAAATTAATAGATTTTAGCTGCTTTTGCTCAAGAAAAACAAAACACATTTTAAAAAGCAGGTTACTAAGTGAGATAATGAATATGTTGATTTGCTTTACCATATTAACCATTTTGCCATCTGTATGTATCTTATAACATCATGTTGTCTACCTTTAATACATACAATACAAATTATTTTTAAAAATCAACAAACTTCTGTCTGGTTGCAGCCTCTCAGCTCAATTGATCTATATTGGGGAGGGGATGTGAATCTGCAGGGAACTGAGAGTATAAAGATAACAAGAGTGTCATAAAGACAAATAATGTTAGCTCCTCCCTATCTATTTTCTGTACACAGTGTCCATGAAGATTTAAGAACAGTAGCAGCAAGAAGGAAGAAAACGGATGAAAGAGAAAGAGTGGAAGGGAAAGAAAGAAGGAGGAGGAGGAGGAGAAGGGAGAAGGAAGGAAGATAAAAGTGGAGGGTGGTAGAAGAGGGTGAGGTGAGTGATGAGAAAAGCTATGAGGTTTGGAGAGTGAATGTTGAACCCCTGCCTGGCTTTCCCAGCCCCGGGATCTCCTGCTCTCTGCATCTGAAGTCTCTGACGATTTTCTCCCACTGCAAGCTCTTGCTTAACCCCATTTCATAGTCAGAGAAAGGACGTTACTTAATCATAGCCTCCCTGCTGATACATCTCAGAATTAACTCAGACTGCTACAACAGGGCCTGGTGACACAGTAACTCCACAGTTGCTGACTGTTTAAGATTCTTTAGTGACTAAACCACTCCTGGACCCTGTATGATTTGTTTTTGTACCAAACATTTGGATCCAGTTGCCAGCTTTTTCCTGACTGTCAATCATTTCTGACTGGCTATTTTCCTAATACTCCAGCTCCTTCTTCTAAACCTGCCATCTCCAACTCCCACCCAAGGACTAGAATCTCCATCCTTCCTCCATCCAGTTCTCATCCTGCTCCTGTCATCTCTCCTTCTGTGTTGGGTCTCAAAAACACAAATGAAATCCTCAACAAAATACTAATAAACCAGCTTCAACAGCACAGCACATGCAAAGAATTACATACCATGGCCAAGTGGGATTTATTTCTAGGATGCAAGGATAGTTCAACATATTAAAATCAATCAATGTGACCACTACAGTATCAGAATAAATGAAAAAAAAAAAAAATCACATGATCATCTTAAGTCATGCAGAAAAAAACCTTCAACAAAATTCAAAACTGTGATAAAAACACTTAATAAACTAGGAGTGTAAGAAAATCACCTCAACTTTATAAAAGCCATATATAAAAAGCTCCCAGCTAACATCATACTCAATGGTGAAAAGCTGAAAGTTTTTTTGATAAGATCCGGAGCAAGATAAGGATGACCACTATTACTTCTATTCAACATAGTCCTACAAGTCCTAGCCAGAATAATTAAGGAAGAAAAAGAAATAAAAGGTATTCAAATTGGAAAGGAAGAACAAAATGACCTCTTTCTGAAGATGATATGATTCTATATGTAGAAAACACTGAAGACTAAAAATAACTGTTAGAAATAATAAACGAATTTGGAAAAGTTGCAGAACACAAAATTAACACACAAAAAATCAGCTATATTCTATATAATAACAATAAACAATATGAGAAGGAAATTTAGAAAATCATCCTATTTACAATAGCAACATCACTTCTTGGCCTTTTGGCTAAGACTGAGTATACAATATCATCAAAAATAAATAAATAAAACAAAGTACTAAGGAATAAACTTAACCAAGAAGGCAAAAGACTTGTACACTGAAAACTACAAAATATTCCTGAAGATAATTAAAAGGACACAAATAAAAAAGTATCTTCTGTTCATGGACTGGAAGACAATATTGTCAAAATGTCTATACTACCTAAAGCTATCTACAAATTCAATGCAGTTTCTATCAAAATCCCAATGGTATTTTTTTAAGATATAGAATATCTAAAATCTATATGGAATCCCAAAGAACTCTGAGTAGCCAAAACAATCCTGAAACAAACAAAAACAAAGCTAAAAGCCTCACACTTTATAATTTCAAAATATATTACAAAGTCACATTAATCAAAACAGTGTAATTCTGGCATAAAGACAAGCATATATATTAATGGAACAAAATAGAGAGCTCAGAAATAAACCCTCACGTGTATGGTCGAATGATCTTTGACAAGGGCACCAAGACTACATAATGGGGGAAGTGTAGCCTCTTCAACAAATGGTGTTGGGAAACCCAGGTATCCAATTGCAAAAGAAAAACATTGGATACCCTGTACCATATATAAAAATCAACTCAAAGTGGATTAACCACCTAACCATAAGATCTGAAACTATAAAACTACTAACTATAAGAAAAGATAAGGCAGAAGCTTTGTGATGATGTATTTGGCAATGATTTCTTGGATATGACCTGATAACCCCAAGGGATAAAAGGAGAAATAGACAAATGGGACTATATCAAATCTGAAAACTCCTGAGCAGCAAAGGAAACAACCAGCAAAGTAAAAAGGCATCCTAAAGAATGGGAGAAAATATTTGCAAATGATATATCTGATAAGGAGTTAATATCTAGAATATATAAAGAACTCCTACAACTCAATATCAAAAAAACACAAAAACCTGATTTAAAAGTGAGCAAAGGACTTGAACAGACATTTCTCTAAAGAAGATATACAAAGGACCAACAAGCAAATGAAAAGATGCTCAATGTCACTAATCATTAGACAAATGCAAATCAAAACCACAATGAGATATCACCTCCTATTACAATGGCCATTATCCAAAAAATAGAAAATAACAAATGCTGGTGAGAATGTGGAGAAATTGGAAACCCTGTGCACTGATGGTGGGAATGTAAAATGGTGCAGCTGCTATGGAAAACAGTATGGAGATTTCTCAAAACATTAAAAGTAGAATTATTATGTGATTCAGCAATCCCACACCTGGGTATTTCCCCAAAACAATCGAAAACAGGATCTGGAAGAGAATATGCACACTCATATTAATTGCAATAATATTCACGATAGCCAAGAGATGGGAGCAAACAACCTAAATGTCCATTGACAGTTAATAAAGAAAATGTAGTATATACATACAATGGAATATTATTCAGTTTTTAAAAAGAAGGAAATCCTGTCATACACTAGAAGTGCGTGAACCTTGAGGACATTATGCTAAGTGAAATAAGCCAGCCACAAAAAAAGACAAATACTGCATGATTCCATGTATATAAGGTATCTAAAGTAGTCAGACTCATAGAAACAGAAAGTTAATGTGGTCAGTAGAGGTTGGAGGGGGAAATAAGTAGTCATTGCTCAATGGGATGTAGAGTTTCAGTTTTGCAAGATGAAAAGGTTCTAGAGATCTGCTGTACAACAATATGTATATAGTTAACACTACTGTACTGTATACTTAAAAATAGTTAAGATGATATGGGAAAGAGTTCAAATGTCCATCAAGAAATGAACAGATAAACAAATATGGGATATATTATCCAGCCATAAAAAGAAATGCAGTTCTGATATATGCTGCAATGAAGGTAAACCTTGAAACTACTCGAAGTGAAGGAAACCAGACATAATAGGTCATATATTATGTGATTCCATTTATAGAAAATATCAGAATAGGTAAGTCTATAAAGACAGAACATATATTAATGGCTTCTGGGAGCTGAAGGGAAGGGGAGAATAAGGAGTAACTTATTATTTAAATTAATTATTAAAGTTACTCCTTATTCTTCCCTTAACAGATATGAGTTTTTCTTTGGGGATGAGAAGAATGTGTGGGGTGGGGTTTTTTGGTTTTTGTTTTTAGAGATGGGGTCTCACTCTGTCACATGGGCTGGAATGCAGTGGTGCAATCATAGCTCACTGCAGCCTCTAAATCCTGGGCTCAAGTGATCCTGCTGCCTCATCCTCCTGAGTAGCTAGGACTACAGGCATGTGCTACCACAGCCAATTGACGATGAAAATATTTTAGCACTGAATACACGTGGCAGTTGCACAGCAATTGTGAATGTACTGTAAACTAAAAAGTATCTGAACAGTCTCAATCAATTTAGAAATTTATTTTGCCGAGCTTAAGAACATCCCCATGACATGCCTCAGGACAAGATTAAGGACATACCCGTGACATGCCTGTCCTAAGGACAGCCTCAGGAGATCCTGATGACATGTGCCCAAGGTGGTTGGGCTACAACTTGGTTTTATACATTTTGGGGAAACATAAGACATCAATCAATACATGTAAGATGTACAATGACTGTTTGGAAAGGTGGTACAACTGGAAGTGGCAGTTGCCGGTGGGGAGGGATTCCAGGTCACAGCCAGATTCAAAGATTTCTGATTGGCAATTGGTTATTATCTAAAGATCTGGAATCAATCAAAAGGAATTTCTGGATTATGATAAGGGGTTGTGGAGACCAAGGTTTTATCATGCAAGTGAAGCCTTCAAGTAGCAGGCTCCAGGGAGAATAGATTGTAACTCTTTCTTATCCAACTTGAAGAGACTGTTCTACAGAAAATCAAATACTGCATATTCTCACTTATAAGTGGGAGCTGAATGATGAGAACGCATGGACACATGAGGGAAACAACACACACTGGGGCCTGCTGGAAGGTTGGGGGAAGGGGAGTTGGGAGGGAGAGCATCAGGAAGAAAAGATAAAGGATACTGGGCTTAACCCATTTATGCCTGAGGTTGAAATTTTTTGAATTTTTGCAATCTAACAAACCTTGGCAATGTCCTTGAGCGGTAGGATATAAATAACTCCCACATGCTTAGTGTTCCAATAATGGAACACTAGGCAAATACCTAGGTGATGGGATGATCTCTGCAGCTAATCACCATGGCACACATTTAACTACGTAACAAATTTGCACATCTTGCACACGTACCCCTGAACTTAAAAGTTGAACATAAAAAAGGAGTCTTTGCTTGCCAATGGTCTATCAATTTTATTTTTTCAAAGAACCAGCTTTTTGTTTCATTTATCTTTTGTATTGTTTGCTTGTTTCAATTTCATTTAGCTCTGTTCTGATCTTGGTTATTTCCCTTCTTCTGCTAGGTTTGGGTTTGGTTTGTTCTTGTTTCTTTAGTTCCTTGAGGTATGACTTTGGATTGTCTGTTTGTGTTCTTTCAGACTTCTTGATGGAGGCATTTATGGCTATGAAGTTTCCTCTTAGCACAGACTTTGCTGTATCCTAGGGGTTTTGATAGTTGGTGTCACTATTGCTGTTCAGCTTGAAGAATTTTCTAATGTCCATCTAGATTTCATTTTTGACCCAATGATCATTCAGGAACAGGTTATTTAATTTCTATGTATTTGCATGGCTTTGAAGGTGGTTCCTTTTGGAGTTGATGTCCAGTTTTATTCCACTATGGTCTGAGGGAGTGTTTGATATAATTTCGATTTTCTTAAATTTATTGAGGCTCATTTTATGGCCTGTTATATAGTCAGTCTTGAAGAAAGTTCCATGTGCTGTTGAATAAAATGTATATTCTGTGGTTGTTGGGTAGAATGTTCTGTATATATCTGCCAAATCCATTTGTTCCAGGATATAGTTTAAATTGATTTTTTCTTTGTTGAATTTCTGTCTTGATGACCTGTCTAGTGCTGTCAGTGGAGTACTGAAGTCCCCAACTACTATCGTGTTGCTGTGTCATTTCTTAGGTCTATTAGTAACTGTTTTATAAATTAGGGACCTTCAGTGTTAGGTGCACATATATTTAGGATTGTAATATTTTCCTGTTGGACAAAACATTTTATCATTCATATAATGTCCCTCTTTGCCTTTTTTAATTGCTGTTGCTTTAAAGTTTGCTCTGTCTGATATAGGAATAGCTACTCTTGCTCACTTTTGGTGTCCGTTTGCATGGAATGTCTTTTTCCATCCCTTTAAGTGTATGTGAGTCCTTACATGTTAGGTGAGTCTCTTGAAGGCAGCAGATGGTTGATGAGTTCTTACGCATTCTGCAGTTCTGTATCTTTTAAGTGGAGCTTTTAGGCCATTTACATTCAACATTAGTATTGAGATGGGAGGTACCATTTCATTCATCATACTATTTGTTGCCTGTATACCTCAGATTTTTTGTTTTGTGTTTTTTTGTGGGTTTTTTTTTTTTTGTATTTTTGTTTTGTAGGTCCTGTGAGATTTATGCTTTAAAGGGGTTCTGTTTTCACGTGTTTCCAGGATTTGTTTCAAGATTTAGGCTCCTTTTAGTGGTTCCTGTAGTGCTGGCTTGGTAGTGGCGAATTCTTTCAGCATTGGTTTGTCTAAAAAAGACCATTTTCCCTTCATTTATGAAGCTTAGTTTCACTGGATACAAAATTCTTGGCTGATAATTGTTTTGTTTGAGGAGGCTGAAGATAGGACCCCATTGTCTTCTAGCTTGTAGGGTTTCTGCTGAGAAATCTGCTATTAATTTGATAGGTTTTCCTTTATAGGTTTCCTAGTGCTTTTGACTCACAGTTCTTAAGATTATTTCCTTCATCTTAACTTTAGGTAATCTGATGACAATGTGCCTAGGTGATGATCTTTGTGCAATGAATTTCCCAGATGTTCTTTGTGCTTCTTGTATTTGGATATTTGGATGCCAAGGTCTCTAGCAAGGCTAGGGAAGTTTTCCTCAATTATTCTGTCAAATATGTTTTCCAAACTTTTAAATTTCTCTTCTTATTCAGGAATGCCAATTATTATTAGGTTTGGTCATTTAACATAAACGCAGACTTCATGGAGACTTTGTTCAATTTTTCTTATTCTTTTTTCTTTGTCTTTGTTGGACTTGATTAATTCAAAGACCTTGTCTTCGAGCTCTGAAGTTCTTTCTTCTGCTTGTTCAAATCTATTGCTGAGACTTTCCAGTACATTTAGTGTTTCTTTAAGTGTGCCCATTGTTTCCTGAAATTTTGGTGTTTTTTTATGTATGCTATCTATTGCATTGAATATTTCTCCCATAACTTCTTGTATTTTTTTTTTTTTTAATTTCCTTAGATTGGGCTTCACCTTTCTCTGTTGCCTCCATGATTAGCTTAATAACTAACCTCCTGAATTCTTTTTCAGGTAAATCAGGGATTTCTTCTTGGTTGGAATCCATTGCTGGTGGGCTAGTGTGATTTTTTCTGGGTGTTGAAGAACCTTGTTTTGTCATATTGCCAGAGTTGGTTTTCCGGTTTCTTTTCATTTGGGTAGGCTCTGTCAGAGAGAAGGTCTAAGGCCAAAGGCTGTTGTTCAGATTCTTTTGTCCCATGGGGTGTTCCCTTGATGTAGTATTCTCCCCCTTTTCCTGGGATGTGGCTTCCTGAGAGCCAAGCTGTAGGGACTGTTATCTCTCTCCTGGATCTAGCCACCCAGCAAGTCTACCAGGCTCTGGGCTGGTGCTGGAGGTTGTCTGCACAGAATCCTCTGATGTGAACTGTCTGTGAGTCTCTTTGCATTGATACCAGCATCTGCTCTGGTGGCGGTGGCAGACAGGATAAAATGGGCTCTGTGAGGGTCCTTGGCTTTGGTTCTTAATGCCCTAGTTTTGGGCTGGTTGACCTCCTGCTGGAAGGTGATGCTTTCAAGAAAGCATCAGCAGTAGTAGCATGGGGAGGAACAGGTGGTGGGGGCCACCACCAGCCCCTTGAACTCCCAAGGGTATATGCCCTTTGTCTTCAGTTACCAGGGCAGGTAGGGAAGGACCATCAGGTGGGGGCAGAGCTAGGAACGTCTGACCTCAGACTCTCTTTGAGCGGGTCTTGCTGCAGCTGCTGTGGGGAATGAGGTTGAGATTCCCAGATCAACAGAGTTATGTTCCTAGGAGGATAATGGCTGCCTCTATTGGGTCATGCAACTTGTCAGGGAAGTGGGGAAAAGCCAGCAGTCATAGGCCTCACCTAGCTCCCAGGCAACCCAAAGGGCCAGTCTCACTCCCCTGTGCCCCCAGCAATAGCACCAAGTCTATTTCCAGGCAGTGGGTGAACAAGACTGAGAACTTGCCCTAGGCCACCCACCTTCCAGCTGTGAAAGCAATTAGGGCTTATATTCTTCACCTGCCTATGGAGTCTGCACACTGGATTCACGTCCTCCCCTGAGTCTTGGCCAGGAGGTTTCTCAATCAGTTCAAATTGTTAGAAAAGTTCAGCTGGAGATTTTCTTCTCCCTGTGGCCTTTTCCCAGTGCCTCTGGCCACCCTCCCCAAGGACCCCTGTGAGGCAGGGCAAAAATGGCTTGCTAGGGGACCCAACAAGCCCACAGGAGTTTTCCTGCTGCTTCCTCTACCCCTGTATTACACTCAGCTCTCTAAATTGACTCAGCTCCAGGTAAGGTCAGAATCTTCTCCCATAATCTAAGCCTTCAGATTCCCCTGTGCATGGGGGTGTGTTCTAGGGTGGATGATCTCCGTTTCCCACTTCCACAGTTTGAGCACTCATAGTATTTGGGGTGTCTCCTGAGTCTTGCAGGAGCAATCTGCTTCCTTCAGAGGGTCTATTGGTTCTCTTGGCTTTCCTAATGTATTCCTGCAGTCATTCTGGAGCAAAAGCTCGGGATGCAAGCCCCTACTTGCTGCTCTGTCTGTCTGAGTGGTAGCTGCAATCTAGTCCTGGTTCCCATCTGCCATGATCCCTGGATTATACATTTTAAATAAGTCTGGTCTATCAGCCTTAAGGTCTGTGTTGATGTTAATCATAATGAGGCACATCCAACTCCTCTTTCCCATTATGGCCTGAACTAGCTTTTCAGGTTAACTTTGGAATACCCTTGGCCTAGAGGAGGGTCCATTCAAATGGTTGGGGGTGCTTAGAATTTTATTTTTGATTTATAATACTAAATTCCACTGAATTATTCACTTTAAAAGGATAATTTTTATTTGTTTTATTTATTTATTTTTTAAGGTCCTTCCCCTGACCTTAAAAAAATGGTAATTTTTGTTAGATAAATTTTACCTCAGTAAAAAATTAAAATGTTTTTTAGAAAGCAATACACACCATGCACACACACACACACACACACACACACATATTCTGTGTTAGCCAGTTCTCACATTGCTGTGAAGAAATACCTAAGACTGGGTAATTAATAAAGAAAAGAGGTTTAATTGGCTCATGGTTCCACAGGCTGTACAGGAAGCATGATGCTATAGCATCTGCTGCTGGGGAGGCCTCGGGGAGCTTTCACTCACGGCAGAAGGCAAATGGGGAATGAGGCACCTAAGCAGGAGCAGGAGTAAGAGGATCAGGGGAGGTGCTGGACACTTTTAAACAACAAGATCTTGCAATAATTCACTCACTCACTATCATGAGAATGACACCCAGAAGATGACGATAAGCCATTCATGAAGGATCACCATCATGATTCAATTACCTCCCACTAGGCCCCATTTCTGACACTGGGGATTACAATTGACATGAGCTATGGGTGGGGACACAGATCCAAACCACATCACATACATGCATATATCTACATACACACACACACACACAAAAGCTCTTAGACTGACAACCTTTTACTAACTAGATTGAATAAAACAATTGGGACCATCTACAATAAATTTCCCTCAGTTTTCAATCTCATCATCTTGCACTCAAACATGTGGACATCCACACTTTTACTGCCTCATTTCATCCGAAGAGAATAAAGTATCCTTATTTTAAGACAACCACTCCAAATCCCTTCATTTTTTCTTCCAAGTTCTCACTCCTTTAAATTTTACTTTTTCTGTTGAATATTCCATCTTTTTGTTCTATTGATTTTTTTTCCTCTTTAGGCTATAAATAGTCCCAAGTCTCTCCCACCCTAAAAAAACCCATTGCCCTTGTACTACTCACTGTAATTTGTCTCCTTTCATTCTCTGCCAACTTTCTCAGACAGCAGTCAACATTCACTTTCTGCTTCAATTTGTCTCCCCAAGGTCACCAATGCCTCCATACTATGAAATCTAATAGACATATTTAAGTCTTTATTATAAAAACAATTTGTGATATTGTGAAATATATATTTGATCTTCCACCTATTTCCTGGCATACAACTCTTAAAATCCTTAGACTCTCCAAACTGATGACTTTTTGTATGCTAATGTTGACTGATGGCTGCCAGCCCCTATGTAGCTTCAGGATGGGAGCTGGTCATGGAAAGACCAAGGCATGATTAGAGGATTGGGATTTTTCATCCTACCTCCTGACCTTTGGGGAGGGAGAGTGGCTAAAAGTTGAGTTGATCACTAATGGCTAACTATTTAATCAATCACGTCTATGTAATGAAGCTTCCATAAAAACTCAACAGGATCAGGTTTGGAAAACCTCCAGGTAACTGAACACTTGGGGGTCCCTGGAGGGTGACTGCCTAGGAAGGACATGGAAGCTCCACATACTTTCCCCCACACTTTTTTTCTAAGCATTTTTTCATCTGTATCCTTTGTAATATCCTTTACTTATTAATTTTTTTGAGACAGTCTCACTCTCCTGTCACCCAGGTTGGAGTGCAGTGGCACAATCTCAGCTCACTGCAGCCTCCACCTCCTGGGTTCAAGCAGTTCTCCCTGCCTCAGCCTCCTGAGTAGCTGGGACTACAGGTGTGTGCCACCACCCCTGGCTAATTTTTTTTATATTTAGTAGAGACGGGGTTTCACCATATTGGCCAGGCTGGTCTTGAACTCCTGACTTCAGGTGATCTGCCCACCTCGGTGCCCCAAAGTGCTAGGATTACAGGCGTGAGCCACTGTGCCCAGTCATGAATGTATTTATTAAATAATAAGACTTGAAATTCTGTAATGTCCTCTATAATGAACCAGTAAACTGTTTCCCTGACTTCTGTGAATAAATCAAACCCAAGGGGAAGTTAGGTGATAGAACACTTGAGGACTAAGTGCTGATTTTTTTATCTTGCCCAAATTCCTATCTAAGGGGTCTGGGGAGTCATGCCCTACAAACCATAAATTCTCATCAGATTGGTTTTATTTAACCCTATATATTGTGACTTACTTTCCAATCTGATTCTGGCATAACATTATGAAACAAGAAAGAAAATAAAAATATTTTACCCCAAAACATGTTTCTTTGCCATATCTTGAAATGGCCCTACGAAGCTGTCCTTTGTAGGGGAATATTTGTATCTGTAAAGAATCTCTATTAACATAGCAGAATCTCTATTAACATAGCTAGGTGTTTTTCTTCTGGGCCCTCCCAATCCTAAAGAGATTAACTAAAAGTCTAGCACCTTTTAAAGATCTGAATAGGAAGCATTTGTCATCTATTGTCTCTAAGGGCAGCCACGGTAATAAGACTTCAAAAGAATCTTGGTCTTACAATCTTTTATCTTAACCTGAGCGTTTTCTTTCTATGGATCCAAGGTCTTTGGACAAACTGAACAAATTGTCAAGTAATTTGGAAGTGCAAAGTGGAAGTTCCCACTTTGAGTTGCCTTGCCTTTCTATACCAAATCAATGTATTTCCTAAATGTATTTGATTGATTGATGTCTCATGCCTCCCTAAAATGCATAAAACCAAGCTGCACCTTGACTACCCTGGGAACATGTTCTCAGGACCTCCTGAGGGCTGTGTCATGGGCCATGGTCACTCATATTTAGCTCAGAATAAATGTTTTCAAATATTTTACAGAGTTGGACTCTTCATTGACATGTTTTAGTCAAATCACATTATACTAATTACACTATACATATTAGTATAATGTGATTCAACATGTCTCAAAATGGAGTCACTTGTGACAAGTGAGAGTCCAGAATGAAATTGGACATCATTGACCACTCAAAGTGATAAGCATATATATGGTGAACGGAGGTGATAACACTTGCTTGGCCAGGCACTCCCAAGACCCAACAAGAAAGCGAAGCCAGATTGGGTGCAGTGGCTCACGCCTGTAATTCCAACACTTTGGGAGGCCAAGGCAGGTGGATCATGAGTCAAGAGATTGAGACCATCCCGGCCAACATGATGAAACCCCACCTCTACTAAAAACACAAAAATTAGCTGGACATTGTGCCACGCACCTGTAGTCCCAGCTACTCAGGAGGCTGAGGCAGGAGAATCACTTGAACCCAGGAGGCGGAGGTTGCAGTGAGCCAAGATCGTACCACTGCACTCCAGCCTGGTGACGAGTGACTCTCTCTCTCTCTCTCTCTCTCTCTCTCTCTCTCTCACACACACACACACACACACACACACACACACACACACACACACAAAGTGAAGCCAAAAGGCAGCTGTGATATTGACCATGGACATACCTGAGGGGGGACATAAAAACAGCAAAGAAACTGACCATGGCCAAGATGCCTGCAGAAGCTCTGTCTCAGAATTCTGAGGCCTCTTCTCCATTGGCAGTGGCCACCAGAAGCTGTGGGGACAAAAGCAGCAGCCCCCCACCCACTGTGCTGGTTGGCGTTTCCAGGGAAATCCAGTCCTGTCCTGTTCATCCTTCAGCATGCTGGTCCCTCTCTCTCTTATTGCTGCCTGTGTGTGTGTTGAATATATTTGCATGACTGTTGATGTGTGAAAGCCTCACAATAAACCATGAATTCAAAAGCATTTAATTGGCCACTGAGTCATCCTGAAACCTTCCAGCTCCTAAGTCAGAGTTAGCACAACGAGGCTGATTCGAACCTGACACAATATTGTGGAAACCCTGGTTTACAGGCAGTCAGAAGCCCTGGTAGAACAACCAGGGGCTTGGGATTGACACTGGAAGCGAGGCAAAGCCCCAACCTGTGGGATCCAATACTACTTCCAGCGCCATAGTGTTAGCATTGAACTGAATTGGAGCCATCCAGCTGGGGTCCACTGGAGAACTGATTGCTCACTTGTGTAGGGAAAATCGCACCCACATTTGGTCACAGAATGTGGTTTTCTGTGTTGATTGTTGATGAATGAGAGAATAGAGAAAGCCCTTTGCATTTTTTTGTCCACAGACAATTCCTTTGCTTTGTTTCCACATATCCTGTATTGGTACTGTTCTCTCCATCCACTCTTCAAATATTTGTCTTCCCAAGAGCCCATCCTCAACCCACTCATGCTTCACACTCTGTGTAATTTTAGCCACTCTTATCTTTCTAGCAACCACCTATAGGATGATGAGTCTCTAATCTATTTTTTTAATGAGTCTCTAATCTATACCCTTGAACAAGATGTTTCCCCAAAACGTCAGACACATATATCCAATTTCTCACCTGCAGCAGGGCACAGTGGCTCACGCCTGTAATCCAAACACTTTAGAAGGCCAAGGTGGGAGGATGATGTGAGCTCAGGAGTTTGAGACCAGCCTGGGCAACATAGTGAGACGCCACCATCTCTACAAAAAAATTTGTTTAAAAAATCAGCTGGGTTTAGTAGCATACACCTATAGTCCCAGCTACCCAGGAGGCCAAGGTGGGAGGATTGCTTGAGTCCAGTAGGTTGAGGCTGCAGTGAGCCATGATCACACCACTGCATTCCAGCCTGGGCAACAGAGTGATATACCATCTTAAAAAACAAAAAAACACATTTGGGCCGGGCACGGTGGCTCATGCCTGTAATCCCAGCACTTTGGGAGGCTGAGGTGGGAGGATCACCTGAGGTCAAGAGTTCGAGACCAGCCTGGCCAACATGGTGAAACCCCATCTCTACTAAAAATATAAAAATTAGCTGGGTGTGGTGGCACACATTGGTAGTCCCAGCTACTAGGGAGGCTGAAGTGGGAGGATTGCTTGAACCCAGGAGGCAGGGGTTGCAGTGAGCTGAGATTGCACCACTGTACTCCAGCCTGGGTAACAGAACAAGATCCTGTCTGAAACACATACACACAAAAACACACACACACACAATTTGCAACCAGATGCCCCATGGAAATTTCAGATTCAGCATGTCTAAAAATAAAACATCAACTTCTATGCAAAACCTTCTCCATCTGTAGCACCCATATCCACCCAATTAGCTAAGTTGAAAACCTGAGCATCACCTTTGAATTTTTTTTTTTTTTTTTTATGAGAGAGAGTCTCACTCTGTTGCCCAGACTGGAGTGCAGTGGCACAATCTCGGCTCACTGCAACCTCTGCCTCCCAGGTTCAAGTGATTCTCCTGTCTCAGCCTCCCGAGTAGCTGGGACCACAGGTGTGCCACCACGCCCTGGTAATTCTTGTATTTTTAGTAGAGATGAGGTTTCACCATGTTGGTCAGGCTGGTCTCAAATTCCTGACCTTGTGATCCGCCTGCCTCAGCCTCCCAAAGTGCTGGGATTACAGGCATGAGCCACCGCGACTGAACCTCACCTTTGAATCTTTGAACTTCTTCACCCCACTCTCTCCTTTAAATGTATTTTCAGAAATTACCTAATTCTGAGAATGTTACCTCTTTAATATTTCTCAGAATTGATTATGCCACTCCCTGCTTAAAACCCCAATAGCAGCTGTGTGCAGTGGTTCACACCTGTAATCCCAGCACTTTGGGATGCCAAGGCGGGCAGATCACCTGAGGTATTCGAGACCAGCCTGACCAACATGGCAAAACCCTGTCTCTACTAAAAATACAAAAAATTAGCCAGGCGTGGTGGTGCACGCCTGTAATCCCAGCTACTTGGAAGGCTGAAGCAGGAGAATCGCTTGAACCCAGGAGGCAGAGCTTGCAGTGAGCTGAGATCATACCATTGCACTCCAGCCTGGGCAACAAGAGCAAAACTCCATCTCAAAAAATAAATAAATAAATAAATAATAATAAATAATAAAAATCCAAGGTCTTTCCACTGCACTTGGTATAAAAGGAATATTCCAAGGCCCCACATGATCTGCCCTGTGTCTATCTCCGCCCACACTCCCCACAGCTTGGCTCCTCACTTACTGGGCTCTTGCCAGATTATGTCTCTTTCTGGTCCCCACATGCTCCAGCTCATTCATATATCAAGGTTGTGCCCCTTGAGGATTCCTCTTCCTAGAACTGTCTCTTGCCAACTCTTTGCATAGCTAGTTCCTTCCTCATGTCTGCTCTCAACACAAAAGTCATCTCTAAGGGCCCTTCACCCACATCTAATCCTACCCCTTTGCACCCCAACCCTTAACAAGTAAACCCTTTTGGAGATACTATCTTATTTTCTTCATAGCTCTTATCACTGTTTGAATCATCTGATTTGGGCATTTGCTTATTGTCTGTTTCCTCTGCTAAATTCGTAACTTATCATTTTGGAAATACTGTATTTGTTCAACTTGGTTTGGCCCATCTCCCCTGCTAGAATGTAAGTTTTATGACAACAGGGATCTCGTGTATATCTTATACATCCAACTCCTGTCCCCCTTCTAGCTGGTCATGGATTCCTCCCTCCCTCACCCTCCCGGCCCAGTACTACTAACATCCCGGCATGCTTTATGTCAGTCCTCTGAGCCCAAGCTAAGCCATCGTATCCCCTGTGACCTGCACATATATATCCAGATGGCCTGAAGTAACTGAAGATCCACAAAAGATGACATTCCACCATTGTGACCTGATCCTGCCCCACCCTAACTGATCAATTGACCTTATGACGATACACCCTCCCTGCCCTTGCGATAACGGACTTTGTGGTATTCCCCCGCCCTTGCAGTAATGGACTTTGAGATATTCCCCCACCCTTAAAAAGGTACTTTGTGATATTCCCCCATCCTTGAGAAAGTACTTTGTGATATTCCCCCACCCTTAAGAAGGTACTTTGTAATATTCTCCCCGCCCTTGAGAATGTACTTTTTGAGATCCACCCCCTGCCCACAAAAAAACTGCTCCTGACTCCACCGCCTATCCCAAACTTATAAGAATCAATGAAAATCCTACCACACTTGGCTGACTCTCTTTTCGGACTCAGCATGCCTGCACCAGGTGAAATAAACAGCCTTGTTGCTCACACAAAGCCTGTTTGGTAAACTCTCTTCACACGGACGCACGTGACACTTTATGCCTGATCTTAACTGAAATATGACAAATAAAAAGACAAAAAATTCTTTCCATTCACCTTCTAAGAGAAGTCATGCTCCCAGTTCTGAGTGGTGCTAAGTGTATCTCGACATTCAAAATGGCAGCACCGTGCTCACTTGGTCGCCCAACATTTATTAGACACCTTCTATTTCCATTGTATCATATTGAAGTTTGTGTGAGTTACGCTGGGGAATACAGGACTATCTCTGGCCTATAAGAGTTCATACTTTTATCAGGGAAGACACAGCAACTGTAACTGTGGTAATCAAGGATCTTACATTATCTGGGGCAATTCTGATTGCAGGATTATGTGCCCTCGTTTGTGATTCAGAATTTCTTGACCTTATAACTATAAATCTGTATGATAAATACTTACCAATGGTATGAACAAAGCTCTTTGAAAGCATAAAAGCAGCAATTAATTCTACTGGTAGGATCAAGGGAATTCTCACAATGAATCAGTCGTTGGATTCTGAAATAAATACAGGATTTTCCTTTCCAAATGAAGAAGATAAGAAACAGCATTCAACTCAAAGCAAAAACTATGAGCAAATGTACAGAACTACACAGGATTCTCACATACCAGGGAGGAGAGGAGAAGAGAAAAAAAGAAAAACAACAACAACAACAACCTAAAAAGGTGAATGGCTACAGAATGATGGGAGCTTGGTGGTAAACAGCCTTGAATGTCATGGTGAGGAATGTTGATCTCCCCCCTCTTATTCACTGGTTCCCCAGGCCTTGTCCAACTGACTACATGGGAGTCACCTGGAAAACTGGATTAAAATATATATTCCTGGGGTCAGATCTCCTTGGGTAATCCGATTTAGACCAGTCATAATGGGTCCCTGGAATCTTCCCAAGAAATTCATATGATTAGCCCACGCTGGGAACTATTACTTTAGAGAATGGAGTAAGTCATTCTTAGTCTGTATCCGCTTGTGTTACCAATATTGAAAATGGGAACAGGGCACAGTGGCTCATGCCTGTAATCCTAGAACTTTGGGAGGCTGAGGCAGGCAGATCACTTGAGGTCAGGAGTTCAAGACCAGCCTGGCCAACATGGTGAAACTCCATTTCTACTAAAAATACAAAAATTAGCCGGGGGTGGTGACGTGCACTGTAGTCCCAGCCACTCAAGAGGCTGAACAGAAGAATCACTTGAACCCGGGAGGCGGAGGTTGTGGTAAGCAGAGATTGTGCCACTGCACTCCAGCCTGGGCGACAAAGTGGCGAAACTCCATCTCTAAATAAATAAATAAATAGATAAATAAATAAAATGAATAGGTTTGGCCTTAAAGAGTTCCTGAATGAGGCAGGAAGTGGATTGGTTATCTCATATTCATTGGAGTGCAGGCTCCGGTGCCCTGCTATTACGGTGCATTGCCGAGAGTGCTTGGGCATTTAATGACCACTGGGCCTCCGGTCTTCTCCCATCCTTCCCCAGATGTGCCCAGTGTACATAGCTGGGCTCCTGGCCCAACATTAGCAGCAGCAACCCAGTTTTCTCCAAAGCTGGCAACTGTGGGAGGAACCCTTAATCATCTGATTGGAGCCTAAGAATCTACGAAACCCTGACACTCTCTTTTCTGTGGGCTGGGTCCCGGCTGTTAGTCAAGGTCTTAACCCAAACTAGAGAGAACCCCAGAGAAAAAGGTCCTTGCAAACAAGGAGTTATGCAAACAAAGGTTTTCAGCAGGGAGATAACATTTTTTGGGTTTATGTTTCAGGAGGATGAATTATTAAAAAAGAAAATAGGGGAAAATGCAGCAAAGCATTTAGAAACTGCTGTCGTAGTTTAGGGAGAAAGACAGTGAAGGAAGAACTTCTCAAAGCAGCCACAGAGAGAATGGAGAGGAAGGGACTGGGGACTTGGTCACCGATTAGAGGCAGACGGGACAAAGGCAAAGATGGCGCCGAGATATCTAGCTTTTATAAAGCAACATTTTAGCTAGATCAGCTATACTGCTTTTGCATCATTTATTACCTATGTTTTAACCATACTCAAAATTGTCACTCATAGGGTAGCACTATTGTTAACCAATGTCGCCGTGTGTCATGGCCCATCTCTAGAAAGCCCTGTAAGGAGAGCAGCATCAAAAACCTTTCTTTTGGTTTAAACCAAGTTCCTCCACCACAGATGTCAAAAGTGCCTGCAAATGGTAAAGCAATCATTTAGCCACCAAAAGTAACACTATTATTTTCACTTCAAAATAATCCCTTGAAATGCTATCTTATAAAAATAAAAACCATGAGGCCTAGTGCAGGGGCTCACGCCTATAATCCCAGCACTTTGGGAGGCTGAGGCGGGTGGATCACAGAGTCCAGAGTTCAAGACCATCCTGGCCAAGATAGTGAAACCCCGTCTCTACTAAAAATACAAAAACTAGCCAGGCATGGTGGCGGGTGCTTGTAATCCCAGCTACTCGGGAGGCTGAGGCAGAAGAATCGCTTCAATCTGGGAGGGGGAGGTTGCAGTGAGCTAAGATCATGCCACTGTACTCCAGCCTGGGCGACAGAGTGAGACTCTGTCTCAGAAAAATCAACAAATAAAATAAAAAATAAAAACCATGAATACTTAGTTTATCTTTCAAGGTGAGACTCTTTTTCATTTCAGGATTGCTAATGTGAAAATAAAACTAAAAAACAATAGTAACAAGTCACTAATCTTTATGTTGCCTTTTATTTTTCACATATGTATTTTTAGCTTTATTTAATAACTGTATTCCTAATTTCAATAGATGTGCATTACTTTGGTATTTAGCTTGGGAGATTTTTTTTTTAGTAAAACTAATACAAATCACATTTTATTTTTGGAATGTTTATTTTTTGTGAGATTCTGAGAAATGTGCATAGAGTTAAAAGAACAATTTAAAATTTATATTTACTTTTGGACCTTAGAAGTGTCATTCCATTTATAGAGGTTCCATCCTAAAAAAACACATGAATATCCAAATGTCCAATTGTCATATCTTGATTCCCCAAAGGAGTACAGCTGCTTCCTTTCCTCTGCTTAAAGATGCTAAGTAGAACCAAAAGCAAAATTAAGCAGTAAACCTGCTGAAGTAAGATCCTTCATTGTTACTTTGCCTAATGCCCAATTATAAATTAGAATACAACAAAACTGTCTCAGGTTTTCTTTGTAAAGAAACTTGACTCGTATGCTGAGTCCACAACCTCCAAAATGCAAACTTAGCTTCCTGATGCACTGGCCAAAATCACTGGAAAGGTACCCCAGACCAGTCAACTGAAACAATTCTTTCTTTACCAGGAATTTTATTTTTCCTGGTTTTCTTCATTTAACAAAATAATAAAATGATTGCTAACCTCCAATTTTCTTCTGTTTCACAAAAACTTTCCTACCACAGAGGATGCTTTCGAAACATGCACTATGAAATTATTTTCCTTCTGGTGAGTTCATTCAGCATAGCACGTGCAAGAAGGAGGAACAAAGAGCAGATAAATAATTGCTAATGGGTAAGAAGAAAACTCCTGGCCAGAGGAAGAAGAGTTGCCAGCTCCTCATTCTCTAGCACGTCCCCTGCCAGTAACAATTGGTAGGCTGCGCTGTGATTTTCCACACTCAAGATTCAGAGGGGCTAACATTGTTCTGTTCTTCTTTCCTCAAAAAAACCAGAGAGAAAATGAAAATAAATGAATAAATTAAGGAGCAGCAGGGGTGGCCTACTTCACTGCTGCCTGAACCTCTAACAAAGGAGCAAAAACCTCCTACACCTGCATGTAAGAACACAGCTCAAATGCAACAGGAATTTGGAACTGAAAGCCAGTTTCTGAGCAATAAGTTTGGAATTGACTTAAGCCAAGAAAGTTAGCACAAGCTAGGACTTGAAGGGATATCTGAGCGTTAACAGAAAAGGGTCTTGATCCACACTCCAAGAGAGGGTTCCTGGACCTTGTGTAAGAAAGAATCCAGTGTAAGTCCATACAGTAAAGTGAAAGCAAGTTTACTAAGAAAGTAATGGAATAAAAGAATGGCTACTTCATAGGGAGAGCAGCCCCAAGGGCTTCTGGTTGCCTGTTTGTATGCTTATTTCTTGATTATATGCTGAAGGAGGAGTGGATTGTTCATGAGTTTTCCAGGAAAAGGCTGGGCAATTCCTGGAACTGAGGGTTTCCCCTTTTTTGAGACTGTCCTGACATTGCCTTGGCATTTGTAAACTGTCGTGCTGGTGGGTATGTCTTTTAGGATGTTAATACATTCTAATTAGTGTATAATGATCAATTGGCATATAATGAAAGTGACCAGAAGTCACTTTTGTCACCATCTTGGTTTTGGTGGGATTTGGCCCCTTCTTTACCACATGCTGTTTTATCAGCAAGGTCTTTGTTACCTGTATCTTGTGCTGACCTCCTATCTCATCCTGTGATTAAGAGTGCCTTAACCTCCTGGGAATGCACCCCAGCAGGTCTCAGTCTTATTTTACCCAGCCGCCATTCAAGATGGAGTTACTCTGGTTCAAATGCCCCTGACATGAGGACTTGACATCTCGCTGCTTGGTCTTCTCCCCAGCTGGTGCTTAAGAGAAGAGATGGTAGGCATGTTAACCCAGCCATCACTCATACTATTCTGTACCTGCTAAAGTGACCTGAACCCAGAGCTCTAACTCTGCATTCCAGCTGAGAGGGTCAGGCAAGACAGAGACCCAGGAGCTCAGTTCCAGAGCCTCAAATTCATCCTCATGTCTTTGTGATTATAACCCGTGAATTGGGGATTTAAAATAATAAGTTGGACCAGAATTTTAAAAAGTCAAATACATCGACTGCAGGAACAAACCAGCAAAACTGAGAGGGCCCACAGATCCTCTGAAGGAAGCAGACTGCTCCTGCAGGACCCGTTGAGACACTGTGAGTGTCCCAACCGTAGAAGTAGGAAAGAGAGACCCGCCTCTCCCAGACACACACACCCACTGGAGAAGCCGAAGGTCTGTTTGCAGGAGAAGTTTTCGACTTTACCTGGAGCCGAGTCCAGTTAGAGAGCCGAGTGAAATATGGGGGTAGAAGAAACAGCAGAAAGGCCCTGGGAGATCGCTGGGTCCCCAGGCAGCCTGTTCCTGCCTGGGACCACACATCAGGAGGGTGACCAGAGGAGCAGGGGATAAAACTCTACAGGGAGAAGGAATTCTCTAGCTGAACTTTGTAACAATTTGAACAGGGTAAGAAGCCTCTGGGCAAGAACTCGGGAGGGCGTGAATCAGGCATGCTGACTTCACAGGCCCAGGAAGAACTAAAGCATGTTTCTTTCCTGGCTGGGAGGTGGATAACCTTAGGCAAATTTTCAAGCCCATCTCACCCTCCTCTTGGAAACAGATTCCGGGCTGTTGGCCACGGCATGGTGGGAGTAGACCAGCCCTTCGGTTTGCATGGGAGCTGGGTGAGGTCTGTGACTGCTGGCTTTCCCCCACTTCCCTGACAACCTGCATGACTCAGCAGAGGCAGCCATAATCCTCCTAGGTACACAAGTCCAGTGACCTGGGAACCTCAACCCTAGCCCCCACAGGAGCTGCAGCAAGACCTGCCCATGGAGAGTCTGAGCTCAGACACACCCAGCCCTGCCCCCACCTGGTGGTCCTTGCCCATCCACCCTGGTAGTACAAGAGAACGGGCACATAACCTTGGTAGTTCTAGGGTCACACCTGTTGGAACCTAGTTTTTAGATTCCTTCCTGGGCAGGGGTCGTCGCGAGAGACCACTCGACACGGAAGTCACAGCGGAGAGATTTATTGCTAGCGCGCTAGGGTCCTATGTCCGAAGTTGGCCACAGGACCCCAAATGCCTAGTACAGACAGTTTATAAAGGCAAAAACCACAGAAACTCACAAAGCTTGAGGCGCAAGATGATTGGAGCAGGTTATGGCCTGAGCAGGGTGTCTTACTCTGATTAGTTGGTTTGAACCTGGTTTGAACCCGCGCGGGGTATTTCCCAGACTTGTCCTTCTGTCTAAGTTCCAGGAATTTGGGTGGGTGTTTTAGATAGCCACACGGACATCGGGCGGGTGCTTTAGATGGCCACCTGGTCATTGGGCGGGTGCTTTAGAATCACAGCAGAATTCTACCAGACATTCAAAGAAGAATTGATACCAATCCTATTGACACTATTCCACAAGACAGAGAAAGAAGGAACCATCCCTAATTCATTCTGTGAAGCCAGTATCACCCTAATACCAAAATCAGGGAAGGACATAACCAGAAAAGAAAACTACAAACCAATATCCTTGAAGAACATAGATACTAAAATCCTTAACAAAATACTAGCTAATTGAATCTAACAACATATCAAAAAGATAATCCATCATGATTGAGTGGGTTTCATACCAGGAATGCAGAATGCATTTATTGACATACGCAAGTCAATAAATGTGACTTGCATTTAATATACGCAAGTCAATAAATTGTGACATACGCAAGTCAATAAATGTGACTTGCATTTAATATACGCAAGTCAATAAATTGTGACATGCGCAAGTCAATAAATGTCAGTAAAAGCCATCTATGAAAAACCCCACAGTCGACATAATACTGAATGGGGAAAAGTTGAAAGCATTTCCTCTGAGCATGGGAACAAGACAAGGATGTCCACTCTCACCATTCCTCTTCAACATAGTACTGGAAGTCCTAGTCAGAGCAATTGGACAACAGAAAAAAATAAAGGGCATCCGAACAGGTAAAAAGGAAGTCAAACTGTCACTGTTTGCTGATGATATGACTGTTTACCTTGAAAACCCTAAGGACTCCTCCAGAAAGCTTCTAGAACTGATAGAAGAATTCAGCCAAGTTTCCGGATACAAGATTAATGTATACAAGTAAGTACCTTTTCTAAACACCAACAGGGACCAAGCAGAGAATCAAATCAAGAACTCTACCCCTTTTACAATAGCTGCAAAACAAACAACCAACCAAACACACACACAAACAAAAAACTTAGGAATATACCTAACAAATGAGTCAAAAGACATCTACAAAGAAAACAAAAAAACACTACTGAAAGAAAGTATAAATGGCACAAACAAATGGAACCACAACTCATGCTCACGGATGGGTACAATCAATATTGTCTGAAAATGACCATATTGTCAAAAGCAATCTAAAAATTCAATACAATCCCCTTCGAAATACCACCATCTTTCTTCACAGAATTAGAAAAAACAATTCTAAAATTCATATGGAACCAAAAAGGAGCCCACATAGCTAAAGCAAGGCTAAGCAAAAAAAAAAAACAAATCTGGAGGCATCACACTACTTGAATTCAAACCCATACCCAGCAAATAGGAAATAACCAAGATCAGAGTAGAACTCATACTGTAAGGCCATAGTCACCAAAACAGCATGATACTGGTATAAAAATAGGCACATAGACCAATGGAAAAGATTAGAGAATCCAGAAATAAACCCAATACTTTCAGCCAACTGATCTTCAACAAAGCAAACCAAAACATCAAGTGGGGAAAGGACACCCTTTTCAACAAATGGTGCTGGGATAATTGGCTAGACACATGTAGGAGAATGAAACTGGATCCTCATCTCTCACCTTATACAAAAATCAACTCAAGATGGATTGAGGACTTAAACCTAAGACCTGAAACTATAAAAATTCTAGAAGATAACATTGGAAAAACCCTTCTAGACATTGGTTTAGGCAAGAATTTCATGACCAAGAACCCAAAAGTAAATGGAGCAAAAACGAAGATAAATAGCTGGGACCTAATTAAACTAAAGAGCTTTTGCACAGCAAAAGAATAGTCAGCAGAGTAAACAAAGTGGGAGAAAATCTTCACAATCTACACATCTGACAGAGGACTAATATCCAGAATCTACAATGAATCAAACAAATCAGTAAGAAAAAAACTAACAATCCCATCAAAAACTGGGCAAAGGATATGAATAGACAATTGTCAAAAGAAGATATACAAAATGGCCGACAAACATATGGAAAAATGCTCAACATCACTAATGATCAGGGAAATGCAAATCAAAACCACAATGTGATACCACCTTATTCTTGCAAGAATGGCCATAATCAAAACATCAAAACACAGTAGATGTTGGCATGGATATGATGAACAGAGAACACTTCTACACTGCTGGTGGGAATGGAAACTAGTACAGCCACTATGGAAAACAATGTGGAGATTCCTTAAAGAACTAAAAGTAGAACTACCATTTGATCCAGCATTCCCACTACTATCCAGAGGCAAAGAAGTCATTATTCGGAAAAGATACTTGCACATGCATGTTTATAGCAGCACAATTCACAATTGCAAAAATCATGGAACCAATCCAAATGCCCATCAATCAATGAGTGGATAAAGAAAATGTGATGTATATATACATTGGAATACTACCCAGGCATAAAAAGGAATGAATTAACAGCATTTGCAGTTACCTGTATGAGTTGAAGACTATTATTCTAAGTGAAGTAACTCAGGAATGGAAAACCAAACATCATATGTTCTCACTGATATGTGAGAGTTAAGCTATGAGGACACAAAGGCATAAGAATAATACCATGGACTCTGGGGACTTAGGGGGAAGAGTTAGAGGGGGACGAGGGATAAAAGACTACAAATATGGTACAGTGTGTACTGCTCAGGTGATGGGTGCACCAAAATCTCACGAATCAACACTCAACAACTTACCCATGTAACCAAATACCACCTGTACTCCAATAACTTGTTGGAAAAAAAGAGTTTAAATAAATAAATAAATAAATAAATAAAATAAAAAGTCTAAAAAAAATAAATAAATAAACCCAGAATTCTCAGGAAATTCAGGAAGAAATGTTTCAATGGAGCAAAGCTAAAATAATATATTTTCTTCAAAGGCTCTCATTTTTAGTAAAATTCTGTGTATTGCTGAGTGAAGCAAATCCAGTTATATTGTTTTCAGGAAGAAAGAGGACAAGGGTGTGAAAGAGATAAAGCATGTATACTTGAAGTCCACACAGAGTCACATTCTCAGATTTTCAATCCTTACCCTAGGGGCAAACATTGGCTTCATGTCTTGGGGGTGGTAATTGAAACCTTAAAATAGTACATCACCAGCTCAGGGACAAATGACTAATACATGGCAGGGTGTAGCTTTGAACTCAGCATAGTGAAGGAAATCAAAATATTTTAACACAATATATTTTGTTGACATATTTTGAGATGGCTGTTACAGAGACAGTAAACAGAAGTTGTCCTGCAAAGCTATCTTTTGTGAGGAAGATTCACATCTGTAGAGAATCTGCATTGATGCATGCAGGCCCTTTCTTGTCTGGATCTAGGAAAGATAAACTGAGAGTCTGACACCTTTAAAGGTCTGAAAGAAACATTTATCATCTATTCAATCTGAGGTCTGCTAATAACAAGACCACCATTGCTAACCAGGCCTCCTCTTCTCTCCTTCTTGGAGGGCTGCCAGCTGTGAATTTTCACCTACATAACAAGACCACCTTTGCTAGCCAGGCATCTTCTTCTCTCCCTCTTGTAGCCTGTCTTATCACCATAACGTGATTTACCACCATAACCTTTTATTGGCCATGCTCTGAGTCTCTATCCTTTCTGTACTTCAGGATGGTATATAAGCTTCTGCACCCCATTAGGGACTGGAACTGGCTTTCAATTCCAAATTCCGATTGCAGTTCAGCTTTGTCCTTGCATGCGCTCTGTGGTTCTCCCCCGTGTGCACATTACTAAGTCTGTATACCTTTTGTGAGTTGATTTTTCACCAAACCTTCAGAGGGTGAAGGAGTTTTTCCTTGGCCCTGACAATGGTCAAACTCAAACCCAGGTTTTATCCTTTGTCCTTTTCATTCCTAAATACCAGTCCCTGGGCTGGTGCATAAAAATGCCTGGCTCACACACAGGCTCCAGAAAATCCAATTCAGTGTTCGGAGTAAAATCCGGGAAGCTGTGTGTGTGTGTTTTTTTTAAGTGTATATCAAAAAATAAAATTCGAAGGTCCCCCAACCAACAGAATGGACCCCTCCTCTCAGCAAAGGGCATTTCAAAATTCACCTGAAAAAACTAGTTCAGGCCACAATGGGATGGGGGAGCTGGACATGCCTCATTATACCCTCCTCCATTTTAGAATTATTGACAGAACAGACTCTTTAAGTCTGATAAGATATATTTACAATCTATTCTCTGAAGGCTGCTACCAGGAGGCTTCATCTGTATGATAAAACCTTGGTTTCTACAACCCCTTATTGTAACCCAGACCTTTCTTTCTATTGATAATAACTCTTTCAACCAATTGCCAATCAGAAAATCTTTAAGTCTACATATAACCTGGAAGGTCTTCTGCTTCAAGTTGTCCCACCTTTCCGGACCAAACCAATATACATCTTACATGTATTCATTGATGTCTCATGTCTCCCAAAAATGTGTAAAACCAAGCTGTACCCCAACCATCTTGGCTGCATGTTCTCAAAATCTGAAGGCTGTGTCAGAGGCCATTGGTCGCTCATATTTACGTGAGAATAAATCTCTTCAAATATTTTACATGTTTCCCTCTTTTCATCAGTGAAAGTCTCCTTGACATTTTTCGGCAGCCAGACTTGGGCACCATTGCAGTATACGCTCTTTCAAGCCTTTTTCCCCCCAGCAATTAATTAGTTGATTTCATGGAAACCTTAGCTCATCTTCCAAATCAAAGTAGAATGCATGTGTCACTCTTAGAAAATGTGTTCTTTCTATGATGAAATACGTTTTCAAAATATTTACATTTCCAGTAGTCCTTTAGAAATGTCTGTGAGGTGTAATTTATGGGATGTTTCCTTACATTCAGAAAATGAGGGTGCGTTCTTGGAGCCAATTTGTCACCCACAATGGTCTTGCTGCAAAACCCTACTGTTTCCTGCAAGATTCATGCATTTCCTTACTTCTCGATGGCTCAAAATGCCAGGGCTTCTGAGGCTCAGGACAGACTCCCCAGCTCATACATTTTTAGATTTACTTCACTTTCAGGACTTACATATTTTAGGCATGAGGCTGTGCATGTGTTTCAACCAATTTTCTAAAATATGCTTTTTCCTAAAACAATTTTTGCTTCTTGTTAAGACTCTGTTGAACATCTCTTGGGACCCGAGGTGAAGATTTTTATATCCTGCTGCTCTCCAGTTATAGGTTATTTGTGTCGCTATGTCCAAGTCTCAAGTTTATTTCTCCTTCTCATTTACTCCTTTACTATGAAGGGGTCCACAACTAGATGAAAATGGGGTTTAACGAACTACAACCCAGGAGCCCATTCTAGCCTGGCATCTATTTTTGTTAACTAGTTTTACTGGAACACAATGACATCCATTCATTTGCTTGTCTCTGACTGTTTTTATACTACAGTGGCAAAAAGGAGTAGCCAGAAGTAGACAGAGACCAGATGTCCTGCAAAGCCAGAAGTATTTATTATCTGGCTCTTTAAAGGAAAAGTTGCCAATCCCTGGACTAATGGAACATTCCTAGTGAAAATATGTATAGGTTTTCTTTCAATAGGGAAGCATCACATTACTTCTAGCATCACTCCAAACTGCATGTGCTATGAGGATTTTGCAGTTTGCCTATGTTTCTTTATTTTTTATCCTTATCTTCAGGCCACAACATACAAAGAACCTCATTTTCAGATTGCACTCATTATTAAAAAGACAATTCAGGGCCTAAAAATTAATGGACAGACTTGTTTATAAATGCCTTTTCTTTTTGGAGACAGAGTCTTGCTCTGTAGCCCAGGCTGGAGTGCAGTGGCGCGATCTCGGCTCACTGTACCCTCCGCCTCCGGGATTTACACCATTCTCCTGCCTCAGCCTCCTGAGTAGCTGGGACTACAGGTGCCCGCCACCATGCCTGGCTAATTTTTGTATTTTAGTAGAGATGGGGTTTTACCATGTTGGCCAGGATGGTCTCGTCTGCTGACCTCATGATCCACCCGCCTGGGCCTCCCAAAGTGCTGGGATTACAGGTTTGAGCCACCATGCCCAGTCAGATGGCATTCTTTAATATACAATGAATCACCTAGTTACATGTGTAAGGGGAAGCGTCAGGGGGAATTGTCTGAATCTCTATTCGTTTGCCTGAATTCTCTACCATAATTTATCATGTTAACCTTAACCTTGTTAACCTTTCTCTTGTCTGCTAAAGTGAACCCGCATCTCACCTATTTGTAACTTGTTGTGCTATAATGCTGTATATTGCTGATAAAAAAAGAAAACCATTTTTTCTTTTAATTTTTGCCAACCTTTCTTGATAATTAGTGATGGTATAAAGTATGTATCTAATACAATATTAACCCAGGAAAATATATTTTTAGAGACAAATCTTATTTTTTTCGATGAAAGTAAAAAGCAGCATGCTTTATTTACTAATTGGTAAGACCTTATTACTTTTCTGAAATACCACAAAAGTTACTAAAGAAAAGCTTTCTGATTTGATATTTCAATGATTGCAGAAAAGTAAACTGGCTTGGATCCGACATCACCTTGTCTTTCATTTAATACTCTTTGCAGTCAAGTTACTGATATTCAATAGTACCAGTTTGCCCTCTTGTGGTGTATTGCAGTTACTGTTCTCTTCTACCACTAAGAAGTTTTGTATGGACCCGTTAAATTTTATGTAACTCATTGTACAAGAGACCAGTCTATCTTACATTTCATCTGTGATTAATTCATATAGAACAATAATCAATAATATATGCTGGAACTTTCAGAACGAACTTCTAAAATTACTCTAGACCATGATGAAACATGATTATCACTGTTTGACACCCATCCTGAATTTCCAAGAACAGTAATAAATCTGCCATCCACTTTTGGTCCATAGGATTACTTTGTAGGACAAAAAGTCTAAAATTATCATATTCTTGCATATCAGGTGTTATAAAGAACTTCTACCTATTCTGCTTTCCAACTCGGAGATATCAGTACATACATATGTGTAAATATTTTTATCAAAGGACACATGAACATTCTCCTAAGCAGGAGAATAAAAAGTTATTCTATTCAAAAGAATTATTTCATTTTTGTAAAAGTAAAATCTAAACCACAGTTTCTGGTTGCTTCCATTCAAGGGGAGCTTTGGAAACCCATTCTGACTCCTTGACCTTGTGAATTCATTGGTTTAGGGGAAAGTACAAGGTTCATGGATCCCACAGAGCAGTGGTCTCCAATCTTTTTGGCACCAAAGACCAGTTTCATGGAAGATAATTTTTCCATGGACCGGGGTGGGGGAATGGTTTCAAGATTATTCAAGCGCATTACATTTATTGTGTGCTTTATTTCTATTAGGATTACATTGTAATATATAATGAAATAATCATACAACTCACCATCATGTAGAATCAGTGGGAGCTCTGAGCTTGTTTTCCTGCAACTAGACAGTCCCATCTGGGGGTGATGGGAGACAATGACAGATCATCAGGCATTAGATTCTCAAAAGGAGCATGCAACCTAGATCCATTGCATGTGCAGTTCACAATAGGGTTTGCAATCCAATGAGGATCTAATGCTGCCGCTGGCCTGACAGGAGGCAGAGCTCAGGTGGTCACGCTCACTCACCCACCGCTCACCTCCTGCAGTGTGGACTGGCTCCTAATAGGCTACAGACCAGTACCAGTCCCTGACCCAGTGGTTGGGGACACCTGGTGTACCATATATGTTGGCACTTGTGAGACCAATTACATGTAGTATCTCCTCCACATACAGCAGGAATGAATTTATCTTTTGTTACGTATTTTCTTTTTTTTTTATATTTATACTTTTCCCTCTCTCCATGATACCCATTATGAGTTCAGATTCTGGAGTCCGGACAGCTTGAGCCTTTTTTTTTTTTTTTTGAGATGGAGTCTCGCTCTGTCGACCAGGCTGGAGTGCAGTGGCGCCACCTCGGTTCACTGCAAGCTCTGCCTCCCAGGTTCACACCATTCTCCTGCCTCAGCCTCCTGAGTAGCTGGGGCTATAGGTGCCTGCCACCATGACCGGCTAATTTATTTTTATTTATTTTTATTTTTAGTAGAGATGAGGTTTCACTGTGTTAGCCAGGATGGTCTTGATCTCCTGACCTCGGAATCCGCCTGCCTCGGCCTCCCAAAGTGCTGGAATTACAGGTATAAGCCACCGAGCACAGCCCACTTACTTTCTTACTGGGGATTTCTTGTGCAAATTGCTTTAATGCACTCACCCGTGATTCCTTGTCTGTGTCAGCAGAGGATTACCCAGGTGCTGAGGCAAGAGACTGAAGGCACGAACTGTTTCAGTATAATAAAGAAAATAGAATAAGAATAGTTATAATACAAATTAGATATAGAGATGATCATGGACAATTATCAATCATTACTATAAACATTACTAATCATTAGCTTTTAATATTACTCTTTGTTGCATTACTAATATAACCTAGGAATAACCAGCGGGTATAAGGTCAAGTGCTGAAGGGACATTGTAAGAAGTCACCTGGAAGGCAAGAGGTGAGCCCTCTGTCACGCCTGCATAAGGGCCACTTGAGGGCTCCTTGGTCAAGCGGTAACACCAGTGTCTGGGAAGGCACCCGTTACTGAGCAGACCGCGAAAGGGAGTCTCCTTTCCTTGGAGGAGTCAGGGAACACTCTGCTCCACCAGCTTCTTGTGGAAGGCTGGATATTATCCAGGCCTGCCGGCAGTCATCCGAAGGCCTAAACCCCCAATAATGAGCTACTCGGGAGGCTGAGCCAGGAGAATCGCAGCACAGTGGTGCTGTGCTTCAATGGTCACTCTCCTTGTCCACTTACATGTTCCTCCCGTACTCCTGGTTCCTCTTTGAAGTTCGTAGTAGATAGCGGTAGCAGAAATAGTGACAGTCTTAAAGTCTTTGAACTTTCTTATAAGTGCAGAGAAGAAAACACGGATATATGCTGCCTTCTCTCTCTCTGCTTTGACTACCTAAGAGGGAAGGGCCCACTGCCCTGTGATCACGTGACTTGCTTCAACTTGTCAATCACTTAGAAGATTCACCTGCCCCCTTGTCTCGTGTGCAATAAATATCAGCGCGCCCAGCTGTTCGGGGCCACGACCAGTCTCTGCGTCTTGATGGTAGTGGTGCCAGGGCCCAGCTGTTTTCTCTTTATCACTTTGTCTTGTGTCTTTATTTATTACAATCTCTCATCTCTGCACACAAGGAAAACCCTCGCTAAGTCCCGTAGGGCTGGACCCTATATATCTGTAATATGGAAATATTAATAGTGGCAAGGCCACATAGCTGCCACGAGGACTTCATACAGTAATGAAGGTAAGGTGCTTAGCATGAGCCTGGAGATAAAGGAAGAGTTTAACAAATGTTACAATCAGTGTTACTTTCTGATTTCTGAATCTAACACTTTATTTTTGTCATATCTAGCTCTCCTTTCCTTTTTTCACTGTCTGCTTTTCTAGCGTACTTTTGGTTTGCTTTTATAAATTTTTTGTTTGTGTTTGCCTTTGCTTCATGACAATGAAAAAGTTAGATTTTAAAGTATGAGTTCTTATTTCAGGACCCTGCATTTGAATGGATTTATTGCTATTTCTAACACAGAAAACTGCATTGTAGGACTGTTCTCAGACGAGACTATCAGTCTGCTATTTCTCATGGCCCAATAATGAGATGCAGATGAACTGGGGCGAAAGAGAATTTTTATTTCTGCAACCGTTTACAGGGAGAAGGCCTGGAAATGATCACCAGACCAACTCAAAATTACATAGTTTTCCAGCGCTTATATACCTTCTAAGCTATATGTGTGTAAGTGTGCATTCATCTAAAGACACACGTGATTAACTTCTTTTTTTCCTTTTTTTTTTTTTTTTTTTTTGAGGCAGAGTCTCACTCTGTCACCCAGGCAGGAATGCAGTGGTGAAATCTTGGCTCAATGCAATCTCCACCTCCCGGGTTCAAGCGATTCTCCTGGCTCAGCCACCCGAGTAGCTGGGATTACAGGCACCAGCCACCACGCCCAGCTGATTTTTGTATTTTTTTAGTAGAGACGAGGTTTCACCATCTTGGCCAGGCTGGTCTTGAACTCATGACCTCAGGCGATCCACCTGCCTGGGCCTCCTAAAGTTCTGAGATTACAGGCTTGAGTCACCACACCCGGCCGTGATTAACTTCTTTTAATCTATAACTAAGGTCTGAGTCCTGAGACCTTCCCCTGCAGCCTCAATAAATTTACTTGATCTAAATGGGTCCAGGTGCTGGGGTGATTACCCTTAGCTTGTCTCCTGCTAAATCATGGAGGTTTGGGGATTTCCTTCAGACCCCCAATCAATTTGTTTGTGAAGTCTGGGAAGTTTCTTCAGACTCCCAATAAAACTTGTTTAATCCTAAGTGGGTCCTGTTAAGGATTCCTTCATTATTTTGTTATGCTTTAAGGTTCAAGAAAAGCCTAGGCAAAACTCTTGGTGGGCTTTTGTTACATTCCAGTCTTCGTATAAGGGCACTGGCTTTCAACACTTAGCCGCTTAGCCAGTGCTGAAACAGGTGTTACGGAAGCCCGCATTAGTGAGACTGGCCTGCCACAGGACCAATACCTAGAAAAAGTGGGGTATTTTTGTGCTACTCAAGTATGTCTTTTTGGACACCCTTTTATTGGAGAGGTGAAAGAGAAGGCTACCATCTTTGGACACCCTTTTACTGGAGAGCTGAAAGAGAAGACTACTGATAAGATATTTTTAAAGTATATATATATATATATGAGTATACTTACATGATGTATATATTAGGTTTAGTGCAAAAGTAATTGCGGTTTTGCATTAAAGTGATACAAAAACCGCAATTACTTTTGCACCAACCTAGTAAGTACTTACTCTGTTTTTTTCAAAGGTCAGAAGAGTCTTTTCATTTGGAAGTTTCTAATGCAAGATAATTTTGTGAGGAGAAACTCTCACATCATGTATCTGCCCATTTTAGAGGAAGGAGAAGCATTAAATATGGTACAACATCAGTGGATGGAGCAGAAGCCACAACTAGTTGAGGGTATTTCCTTGTCTGCAGCTCCATCAAGCATTAAGAGAGACTTTCTAGGCCAGCTCCAGATGAAAAGTGCTTATTTCAGAATCTTTATACTGGGGGTCTGTGCCATTATGTCAAGATTCTAACACTCAAAATTGGAGCCTAAAAATTCTTGGTTCTTCTTGTACAATTTATACTTGGAGGAGTTTCAGTCTACCCTTTAGATGTAACCAAGCCCAAAATCTGCTGCGGTTATGGGGGAGATGTTTTTCAAGCACGTAACTCCAGATAATATTTAATAAATAGATTTTTGCCTATTCCTTCCCTGGTCGCCACGATTGTTGTCTGTTACCTAGGAATTAAACGTTGAGTGGCAAGGTAGGATCACTATAGTAACTGGGAGGGCATTGGAGCAATGAGAATGTGGGAAGATGTTAAATTTAGATCAGAGTGAGTATATGTCACATTATCAATCCTATTCCTGTAGGAGCTAATTTTCTTCAACAGATCTTCCTTATACAACACATAAAAGGCTCTTTTCTCTCCTTTGTATCAACTGTCAAAACTGTTCAAATTAGCAAGCTTGATGTTTTTGCTGTTTTCAGAAATAATTATTTTGTTTTTCTTTTTTCAAAATGTAACTTAGAATAATCATGTTCTTATGCTATTTAGCTCTTGCTGAATGATAAATAGTACAAATGCCTACTGTCTTCTGGAAACATACTTTCAAAGAATTCTTTTTGTATTTTTTTAATATCAGAAATACACCATCTGACCTGCATTCTGACTTTGCTGTGAATCATTTTAAGTTGGAATGTTCTTGAATTTTAGTACATTTTGTGGTATTAACTTTCCTACCCACAAACAAAGAGCCTAAAAACTACCCAGATGAGGTCAAACAGTTGATGGTATTTATATTTTTCTGGGAGTCAGAAAGAAAAATATAATCCTACAAAGTTAAATGCCTTTCAAGGAAAAAAAGTGACCATGTGGCTGGATGTTTGACATGAAAGACAGAAAAATCTTCTGTCTGTGTTTAGTGTTCCTAAACGTCAGGCAGTCTTCTTTATTTTTTTGCTTTTTTCTCTTTCCCCTGGCTCTCTGAATTATAATTAGGGACCTGGTGAACAGATCTGACCTTCACTTGTGCTCGCTTTTATTAACATATAAAGTCTAATGGAGGACTGTTCTGCTTCTTCACAAATGATTGATTCTACTTCTTTGGTGTTCCTGACACAAGTCTGTGGGGTGTTGCCAATTGTCTTACAAACTGTAAACCCCCGAAGGCAAACTGCATTCCAAGCAGTGCAAACCACACTTTCCTAGTTACAAACTTGCTTCATCCATCGCCTACTGTTGTCTAAAAATAACCAAAGCTCATGACCCAGCTTTTTACTAAGACTTTCAAAGCAGTTGACCATCCTTGGATGGTGTCTCTAGGAGAGACGGGTGAAGGACAGAAAGACCATACTTTCTTTCCAACCAGATCCCTTTGATAAAGCAGGAGATTCACTAAGGAGTGGATAAGGGTAGTGTTTCCATGTTTCAATACGACAAGCTAGATACAGTTCATAACAATCTAAATATATTACTATCTCCCTCTGTTTTATCCAGAAAGCTCAAGGAGATTGAGAGACAGTTCATTACCAAAAAAGAAACAATCCTACTAGTAACTGATCCAAACACACAAAGAGTTCAGAGGAGTCTAGAGGCAAAACATTCAACTCACTGCCTGACATTCCTTACAGAGTCTGTCTTTGGTGGGCACCAGGAAGTCTCTTTCTTCTGCAGTCTGCCTTCTCTCCCTGTCTCCTCAACAATGGAAGAGAAGCTTCAACTACTTCAGGGTGATTCCTTGTCTACAGCTTCATCAAGCATTAAGAGTGACTTTCTAGGCCAGCTCCAGATGAAAAGTGCCTATTTTAGAACCATCTCCTCTCCCTGGGCTCTGGCTCCATCTTGCAGGTGGAGGGAGCAGTAAGATCCTTGAGGTCCTGAGGACTGCTTTTCCTGGACAGCTCAACCTTCATTGTGCTTGGATTTTCCCTCCTAAGAAGAAGCTTAGACATTTTAGAATCTTCTGATTAGAGCATTTAAGATAAAGATGAACGCTTTTTCTTAAGACATTGACCACTGCTGATAGCATAATATATTGATTCATTTGTTCCTTTTTGAGACAGAGTCTTGCTTGTCACCTGGACTGGAGTGCAGTGGTGCAATCATGCCTTTACTGCAGTCTCCAACTTCTGAGCTCAAGTGATCCTCCCACCTCAGGCTTCCAAATAGCTGGGACTACAGGTGTGTGGCACCACACTCAGCTCATTTTTTAATTTTTTCATAGAGACAGGGTCTGCCCAGGCTGGTCTCAAATTCCTAGGGCTCAAGTGATCCTTCTGCCTTGGCCTCCCAAAGTGCTGTGATTACAGGCGTGAGCCACCATGCCTGACCAACATATTTAATGTATTTAAAATTTCTTTTCCTTACATCTGTATTATAAAACTCCCTTCACAGAGGTATAGAAGAAAGAAAGAAATCAGAAGAAAAAAAGATATCCACTCAAAAAATCCAAATATTAATTTGTGCCTTCTTTGAACCACTAGAATTGTAGCACATGCTGGGGTACCAAAATAAATAATTCATAGCCATAATCTCAGCGTCATGAATTCAGAATTTAACTGGGGATAGGGATGGAGTAGCAAACAGACATATAAAAAAAATTAATGGTGTCACAGTCCTATGAGAACTTTCATCTAGATATGAACACAGCGTTGTGTTAGCTCCGAGGAAGGCACCATTCCCTGGGAGGGCATGGGCAAGTGGGAGTCAGGCACAAGAACACAAAGGAAAGTACACATCTTGATTAATTTTCCTGGGACTTAGCCTCCCGAGAGCCAATTGCAATGTGAACCTGTGCCATTTTACACAGTGGGTTCTCATTCCACACCTGGTGCTTAACTACTGGGAAACCGACACAGTGACAGAATGTCAAAAGTGAAGAGGACTGGAGGAAAAGGTGGCGTGGGTTTGAACACAGCCATGGTGCTCAGGCCGCTGTGCAGTACATTCATTTTCTAGGGCTGCCATAGCAAGGTGTCACAGAGTGGCTTAAACAACACAATTTTATTGCCTTATAGTTCTGGAGGCTAGAAGTCTAAGATAAGAGTTCAGCATGATTGGTTCCTTTGGAGGCCCCTCTCTCCTTGGCTTGTAGATGGTTGTTGTAGGGGCAAAATGGTATAATACCTCTTCCTCACCCATCACAAAGGTCACTGCCAACACTCCTAAACAAAAGATAGGTTAGCAAGAGAAAAGTCTAACAAATGTATTTAATCAGTGTTCTATGTGACATGGAAGTTTTCGGAAATGAAGACCCAGGCTGGGTGTGGTGGCTCACACCTGTAATCCCAGCACTTTGAGAGGCTGAGGTGGGCAGATCACTTGAGGTCAGGAGTTCGAGATCAGCCTGACCAACACGGTGAAGCCCTGTCTCTACTAAAAATACAAATATGACCTGTGTGTGATGGCGGGCACCTGTAATCTCAGCTACTCGGAGGGCTGAGGCAGGAGAATTGCCTGAATCTGGGAGGCAGAGGTTGCAGTGAGCCGAGATAGCACCACTGCACTCCAGCCTGGGCAACAGAAAAAAAGAAACGAAGACCCAGAGAACCTGTGTATAAACCTGTGTATTTTTATGCTTAGGTTCAGTGAAGAATAGAAATGTGATTGGACAAACATGGTATGCTCTAATGGTAATTAACTGAGGAGGCAACTTAGCGAGGCCTGTTTGTTCAAATTCTTTTTGGCCTCTCTGTGTAGCATTCCTTTCTCCGGGTACAGGTCAGGACACCTGTCACATGAAAGTCTTCAAAGGAAAAGTGAGAGAGTCAGAGAGTGACATTTTTAGGTTTTACAGCTTGCTTTGGGGGGAGGAGTTCTAGTTTCTATGACCTGCCTTGGAGGGAAAAGGAGAGAGAGAGAGAAAGGAAGGTAAGAAGTCAGAGAGACGTTGCTTCTGAGCCCTCCCTATCTCTTTCAGTTCAAAGTACTCAACATGCCAAGGGCCATACTTTGCAGTATTGTGTCCTGAGTCCCACCACTGTTGTCTTGTAATGTTTTCACATGGCCTTTCTTTTGTGGATGTCTGTGTCCTAATTTCTTCTAAGGAGGACAGCAGTCATATTAGATTCAGGTCCAACCCTATGACCTTGTTTTACCTTAATCCTCTCTTGACAAGTCCTGTCTCCAAATACAGTCAAATTCTGAGATACTAAGTGTTAAAATTTCAACATATACATTGAGGGAGGGGGGACATAATTTAGCCCAAAATATATGGTCTTAAAACATTGGGGAAAGTATGGTTAAGGAAGTTCCAGCTATAAATTGCTCCTTTGGGGGAAAGAGAGAGAGAAAAAAAATTCCTGATTTTCTTGGAGTTTTGAAGAAGGCCTAAGATTAGACGGGGATGACCAACAGGTTTGAACTTAAGTGCTATCTGTCATAGATTGGTTGGAGCAGCCTGGAGCTCTGCATTAGGGAGTCAGGAGGAGAGAAGAGAACAAATTGGTTGTCATCTTGTAGGATGACACTTTCCTCCATGTCCATTGGGAAAAATAAACTTAGGAAATAAACAAAATCAACAAATGCTATTTTGCCATACATATAACGTGGAATCAAAACTTCCACTATTTATTATTCTACCACCATTTTTGTAATCATTACCAGTTATTGATTGCCTACTAGTTCAGTCCAGCAGAGAAGTTAAGGGCATGGGCCCTAGAGTTACACAACTTTGCATTTGGGTTCCAGCTCTACTACTTTCAATGTGACCTTGAGCAATTCAACTTCTCTGAGCCTCGTTTTCTTATCTAAAAATATGGAAATATTTTGGCTAGGTGCGGTGGCTAACGCCTGTAATCCCAGCACTTTGGGAGGCCAAGGTGGGTGGATCATGAGGTCAGGAGTTCAAGACCAGCTTGGCCAACATAGTGAAACCCTGTCTCTACTAAAAGTACAAAAAATTAGCCAGGTGTGGTGGCAGGCACCTGTAATCCCAGCTACTCGGGAGGCTGAGGTAGGAGAATCGCTTGAACCTGGGAAGTGAAGATTGCAGTGAGGTGAGATCGTGCCATTGCACTCCAGCCTGGGCAACAGTATAAGACTCTGTCTCAAAAAAAAAAAAGTTGTTATTTTATTTAAAATGACTATTCTCAGAGGTATGACTGAGCAGTTGCTCAAGTGATGTTAATCTTCTGATAGAATTCTAGAATAGTCTCTTCCTTCCCCATGTCCAAACATGACTGAAAATAAATGTTTGTATCCAAAAAACGTTGGAAATAATGACTGTGCCTTCCTCAGATTCCTCTAGTGAGAATTATATGAGATAAGAAATGTAAAAATCATTATCGTTTCTATTACTATTTTCCAAGGACTCTACATAGTGGGTGTTTTATGATTGTTATCTATTTTATTTTCTATAACAATCTTATGAAGGTTTTTGTTTTTGTTTTTGTAGAAGGGTGTCTTGTTATGTTTGTTGCCCACGCTGGTCTCAAACTCCTGGCCTCAAGTAATCCTCCCACCTTGGCCTCCCAAAGTGCTGGGATTATAGACATGAGCCACTGCACCCAGCTGAGGCATATATCATTAGCCCCAGCATTCTACCTACCTTTGCTATCACTGAGGATGATTTCCACAGAGACATTCATTAAGAGCTTTACACTCTGAAACTGGTAGAAAGGGTAGCTTCACAATAATGTCCATCCTCTCTTCTTTGGAGGGTGTATTTTACCCTGTAAATAGCTGCTCTCCTGGCACAGTTTCTATGACAACCTCTCCCTGGGATATCTGTCTGCTCTCCCCAGACATCCATAGTACCCATGGTTCTTCTTGTTAATCGAAAAAAAAAAAAAATTACATGCAATTATAAGCAAAGGGCTACCTTTTGTTAATGGGGAATCTCTAAAAGAGCCATGATGCTATAACAATCAAGACAGTAAATTATTTCAAACTGTTTTATTTAAATGTTACAAAGCCCCATATATGCTCATGCCCTCCAACACAATAATTGGTGGCTTGCACAATGGAATCTCAGGTATTAGACAGCTATAACTGATATAATGTAAAGTAGAGGTACAGTCATTTTGATGTTGGGGACTTCTTAAAATGTTCTTTTTGATGTTTCTTTCGATTTCTTCATGTGTTGTAATTTGCTTCACAATACTATGGTATGTAAACATTGGGAACTCTGTGTGTGGCAATTAACTCAAATTGTACCCTAGGGATCAATTAGCACATGAAGTAACCTAATAGAATTAACACCCTAAGAATTGGCCAAGTGGGGCCAGGCTGTAATCCCAGCACTTTGGGAGGCTGAGGTGGACAGACTACCTGAGGTCAGGAGTTTGAGAGCAGCCTGGCAAACACGGCAAAACCCTGTCTCTACTAAAAATACAGAAATTAGCTGGGCATGGTGGCAGGTGCCTGTAATCTCAGCTACTCAGGAGGCTGAGGCTGGAGAATCACTTGAACCCAGGAGGCGAAGGTTGCAGTGAGTCGAGATCGGGTCATTGCACTCCAGCCTGGACAACAAGAGCGAAACTCCATCACAAAAAAAAAAAAAAAAAAAAAAAAAAAAAAATTGGCCAGATGGCATTGAAAAGTATTTGTATGAAGTCAACATACAGAAGGTTTATTATTTCACATGTTAGAATTTTTCATTGGTGAAATTAGTGGGGTTTAAGTTGTGTGACTGTTGGAAGTTAGACATCTCCGTATTTGCAGGAGTTACATATAAATAAATACCTGTCTGGGCCAGTCGTTCATACCAAAGGGCAGCTTCTAGATCAAAGGCCGTGGTGGCCGTGTGCTCCTTCTCTTAGCAGACAATCCTGTCATCAGATCTGACCAAAAGTGCTGCCCTTTCATCCATCGTGCAGAAATCCTTTCATGAAGGTGATGTTCAAGGGTTGAGAGTGAAAATATTCCAAGTCTCCACTGGCTGTAAAATTGTGTTGTGCCTGCTTGCAAGCAAATATTTGTTTGCTTAGAACAATATGGTCTGAAATAGCATTTGGTACATTAACATTAACATATCCCCAGCTGACAGATGAGATGAACTCTCTGTGGCTAAGAAGAGACCCTCAAGAGAAAAATTAAGCAGCCATAACAGAGAAAAGGGTTTGGTCATGTACCCCTACCTTGTTAACTACCGATAGACGCAGGAGACAGATAAGGGAATTTGCCCAGGATCTTGCCTGGGCATGCCTGCAATGGACTGGGGGCCCACATGAGCACTGGGGGAATGGAGTGGAGCCACCAGGAATTCCGCCTCATCAGGGGAAAGAGCCTGGCCTCTTCAGCTCATGTGTGGTGGCCTGGTATTCAGTCTGTGAGGTGGGAGCCTATTGGCAGGACCCCCTCTTTTTGCTAAGAGCTTTCTTTTAATAAATTGAGCTCTCCTCACCTTTCAATGTGTCCGTGTGCCTAATTTTTCCTGGTTGTGAGACAAGAACTCGGATTTTAGCTGAGAAAAGGAGCAAAAAATCCTTCATCACTACTAAAAGACTTGTTAGCTGCTATAAAGTTTTCTTTCTGCAGTTAGACTGAAATCTGTTCTAGGAAAACATTGCCAGACTCATTCGGGTGGACCCCCCACCTTGGGGGTCCTGCCAGCAGCACTCGTTGTATAAGAGACCTGCCTTATAAACATTGTTTCCTGATAAGCAGCTACAGACTAATCCGGTCCCAGCCGGCTTTCAGAGACTGTGCACAAATGTCTTTGTGCCCTATAATTCACTTTTTGAGGTAAAAAGTCAAATTCCACCTCACTTTAATGATAAAACCCCACGCCAAAGTGAACATGGAATGTATGTTACATACATGTTAACTCACTGGACATGAGCTTGACTTTTCCCATAAATGTTAATAGATATTCCCCAAGTCTGATGAATATGAGTGCAAGACAGACCTTGGAAGACCTAAATTCCACCGTTTCCTTCCCTTCTGCATAGCATGGTCTTTCAGTTTCCCTGAAAGCACATTTCCCTAATCTGCAGATTATTACTCAGAAAATAGAGTTTTTTCCTTTTTCCTCCTTCCGTAGATCTCATGGTCATGCGTTAATAGCTACAACTGCCCGGTATAAGCTAGTGCATTGGAAATTCACCCCCTCTAACTAGTAGAGAATTCCAGTGAAGTCCAAAGTCATTTGACATTCATAGAACTCTTGGTTCAAATTCTCATACCTTCTTCTTCAACACAGACCTCATAATGATCCGTTATATCTCAGTTTCCTTCTGCCACACTAGCATTTGTTTTTGTGATCATGTTCATTGATCTTTACACAAGTGCAGTCTACTGGTCAGAATATCATCTGCAGGTGACATAGAAATGAAATTTCCATAACCACCATTCCGATACTGAGTCACAAATTCTCATGTCACTTTGAGACTCATATTTTTTCCTTTTAAATAGAATTTTATTTTTTTTTTTGAGATGGAGTCTTGCTCTGTCACCCAGACTGGAGTGCAGTGGTGTGATCTCGGCTCACTGCAACCTCCACCTCCCAGGTTCGAGTGATTCCCTTGCCTCAGCCTCCTGAGTAGCTGGGACTACAGGTGCCCACCACCATGCCTGGCTAATTTTTTGTATTTTAAGTAGAGACAGGGTTTCACTGTGTTAGCCAAGGTGGTCTCAATCTCCTGACCTCATGATCTACCCACCTTGGCCTCCTAAAGAGCTGTGATTACAGGCGTTAGCCACTGCAGCCAGCCTAGACTTTTATTTTTAGAGCACTTTTAGGTTCACAGCAAAACTGGGTGTAATGTCCAAAGAGGTCCCATAACTGCCACATGCACCTCCCCCACCCACCAACACACACACACACACACACACACACACACACACACACACAGCCTTCCCTGCAATCAACATCCTGCCCCACAGTGGTGCATATGTTAAAACTGATGAACCTACATTAACAAATCACCATCACTGTCAAAAGATCAAATTACCCCAAATTTTTAAATTTAATTTAAAAATTTAACTGGCTTCTATTTGAGATTCTAGAATCAGGCAATACCACATTCTTTTTTTTTTTTTTTTTTTTTTTTTTTTTTGAGACGGAGTCTGGCTCTGTCACCCAGGCTGGAGTGCAGTTGCCGGATCTCAGCTCACTGCAAGCTCCGCCTCCCGGGTTTACGCCATTCTCCTGCCTCAGCCTCCCGAGTAGCTGGGACTACAGGCGCCGCCACCACGCCCGGCTAGTTTTTTGTATTTTTTAGTAGAGACGGGGTTTCACCGTGTTAGCCAGGATGGTCTCGATCTCCTGACCTCGTGATCCGCCCGTCTCGGCCTCCCAAAGTGCTGGGATTACAGGCTTGAGCCACCGCGCCCGGCCAATACCACATTCTATAAAACAGAATGAGTGTTCTGATAAGCCGAGCACAGGAGATTGGCTTTATAGACAGGAAAGTGTTGAAGAAAGCAGAAACAGAGAACAAAAAGTATTTTGGTGGTTTCAAAGTTACTTTCTTTATAAGGCTGAAACAGAGGGTACTCCCTTATTACATTGACTCAGATTGCCTGGAATCTCCTGGGCTGTTTTTTTTTTTTTTTTTTTAACTGGCCCATTTTAAAGTTCAGTTTGATAATGTGGAATGTAAGTAACTCCATCCTAGATTGGTCTGGACTGCTGGAGCCTTGTGGAAAGCTAGTTCAAAACAATGGCCTCCCATAAATTTGGTTTATCACTCAGAGTCTATAGTTTACATTAGGATTCACTCTGGCTGTTATACATTGTATGGGTTTTGACAAGTATATGATGATAACACGTATCCACCATGATAATATCATACAGAATAGTTTCACTGCCCTAAAAATCCTATGTGCTCTGCCTATTCATCCCTTCCTTTCCTCCAGCTCCAGCAACCTCCAATCTTTTTACCATCCCCATGGTTTTGGCTTTTTCAGAATGTTCCATAGTTGGAATCGTACAGCGTGTGCCTTTTCAGATTAGCTTATTTCACTCAGTAGTTTTCATTTCAGTTTCCTCCATGACTTTTCATAGCTCTTTTCTTTCTTTTTTTTTTTTCTTTTTTTTTTTTTGAGACAGGGTCTTCCTCTGTCGCCCAGGCTAGAGTGCAGTGGCCCAGTCACAGCTCACTGCAGCCTCCACCTCCCAGGGTCAAGGAATCCTCCCACCTTAACCTTCGAAGTAGCTGGGACCACAGGTGCACACCACCATGCCTGATTAATTTTTGTATTTTTTGTAGAGACAGGGTTTCGCCACGTTGCCTAGACTGGTTTAAACCTTAAGTGATCCTCTTCCTTAGCCTCCCAAAGTGCTAGGATTACAGGTATGAGCCACTGTGCCCAGCCAGCTCATTTCTTTTTGGTGTTGAATAGTATTCCATTGTCTGGATGTGCTACAGTTTGTTTATCCGTTCACCCAGCTGAAAAACATTTTGGTTGCTTCCAAGTTTTGGCAATTATGAATAAAGCTGCTAAAAGCATCTGTGCAGGTTTTTGTGTGGACAGCAGTTTTCAACTCATTTGGGTAAACATCAAGGAATGTGATTGCTGGATCATATGGTAAGAGTATATATAGCCTTGTGAGAAACTGCCAACCTGCCTTCCAGAGTTACTGTGCCATTCTGCTTTCCCACCAGCAACGAATGAGAGTTCTTGTTGCTCCCCATTTCCATAAGCATTTGGTGTTGTCAGTGCTCTGGATTTTGGTCATTCTAGCAGGCATCTAGTGATTAGGCATCTGGTGGACAGGCATCACTTTTGCTTTGGTTTCACTTCCCTAATGACATATGAACGAGAGCATCTCTTCATAGGTTTATTTGCCATCTATGTAACTTCTTTGGTGAGGTCTCTGTTCAAGTCTTTTGCCTCCTTTTTAATTGGGATGTTTTTTAATTATTGAGTTTTAAAAGGTTTTTGTGTATTTTGGATAGCAGACCTTTATCAGATCTGTCTTTTGCCAAGGTTTTTTTCTTAATCTATGGCTTGTCTTCTCATTCTTTTGACTAGTCTTTTCATATAATGAAAACATGCCTAGTTGTGCATCTGACGTACTCATTTATTTGCGCTTTCTTTCATTCAACAGATATTTATTGAGTACCTGCTGAGTGCCAGGCATTGTGCCAGGCAGAAAACAGAGATATAACCAAAATAGGCATGGGGCCTGCATTTGCCTCTAAATCACACCACTCATATTTTAAATCCTCAAACTTGTATTGACATCAGTCGTGATTTATCCTCTGAAATATTCTGGAGTCTATCCTCTCCTCTTTTTTTCCTAGACTACCCTGGCTACTCTCCTTATCATCATAGATAATTTCAACAAGCTCATCTGGTTCTCCCCTTTCCAATTCCTTGTCTATGTGGGTGGCAGAGCTATCCTTCCAAAATTTAGATAAAATCAGGTCATAAGTCTGGTTAAAACGCGTGTATGACCTATAGCTGTAGCAGGTATCAGTTTTACCCTGTAACACTAGAATGCAAGGAAGTTCACTTCCCTTAAATTCTCTGCAGTTGTTAAATTATATTCAACCCTCTTCATTCAGCCAGTGAGAAATTCAATTTCAGTCTTTTTATTGTGCTCCTTCCTTTTCTATGAAGGATCTTTTGAAATTTACAGGGTTCTCATCCAGAATATTCAGAAATAGGCCCTCTGGTCTTTGCCTACAATGCTGTCTACTGTTCTTCACCTCTATTATATCTATATGGTGCTATGAAGACTGGTAATGTCAACCTTATTTCTTCAAAATATTTGGTTTCTGTCCAGAGTACAAAAGACCCTTAGACAAGGAAAAACAGAAGTTAGGTAACTTCTCTGGTGAGGGAAAGTAAAAATATATAAAACAAGAAAAACAAAAACACTAATTAATATCTCAAATTATCCTGCCTTGTGGAATGAGTCCAACCTCCTTAGCGTGGCAACAAGACATATCTACACTTCCCAATTTCACCTTCATTCCTTGGCATTGTGGAGCCAGTTTTTATCAGCTCATGAGAGTGGAGTGTTAAATTTTCAGAAATTTTGCAGGCAACTGTTAAACGTGACTATTAGCAAAAATTAAATTATATAGCCCTCTCTCCCTCCCTTTCATCTCCCTAGAGAGGTCTCCCATTACTGTCTGAGATTCCAAAGGGCTATGCACTTCCTTGCATTACAACAAATCTGACATTGTTTCTAATATTGCTTTCACTAAAATATCCTGTAGACTATGAGCTTGTGGATAACACTTGTCATTCATATTTGTTTCCCTTGCTAGCAGAGGGCCTGGCGTGTGGTAGGAATTCAATAACTGTTCTGTGAGTGACGGAATGACTCTTGCAGGTTAAAACTTTGTTCCTTCCTGATATCTTTTTTTTTTTTTTTGAGAGGGAGTCTCGTTCTGTCGCCCAGGCTGGAGTGCAGTGATGCGATCTCGACTCACTGCAAGCTCCGCCTCCTGGGTTCACACTATTCTCCTGCTTCAGCCTCCTGAGTAGCTGGGACTACAGGTACCCACCACCACGCCCGGCTAATTTTTTGTATTTTTAGTAGAGATGGGGTTTCACTGTGTTAGCCAGGATGGTCTCGATCTCCTGACCTCGTGATCCACCCACCTCGGCCTCCCAAAGTGCTGGGATTACAGGCGTGAGCCACCATGCCCGGCCCCTTCCTGATATCTTGAGATCATCTCTCTACCCAGCAGGACTCAGTTTCCCAAGCTTTATGTTCCTAAAAGCCTGCATCCTTCCGTTCTTTAATCAATTACCACAGAGGAAAAACTTTGTGTGCCTCCCAAAGAGATACAACTTTCATTCTCCAAGGCCCTTCTTCCAAGGGGGGCTTAAAATGAAGTCAAATACAAGAAGTTAAGAAACAAAGAATCTTTACAAATTCCCTCAGGTACAGAAATCTAATTAAAAGTCTCAGCATCGGCCTGGCGTGGTGGCTCACGCCTGTAATCCCAGCACTCTGGGAGGCCGAGGCGGGCGGATCACGAGGTCAGGAGATCAAGACCATCCTGGCTAACACGGTGAAACCCCGTCTCTATAAAAAAATACAAAAAAAAATTAGCCGGGTGTGGTGGCGGGCGCCTGTAGTCCCAGCTACTCAGGAGGCTGAGGCAGGAGAATGGCGTGAACCCGGGGGCGGAGCTTGCAGTGAGCTGGGATCAAGCCACCGCACTCCAGCCTGGGTGACAAGCAAGACTCCGTTTCAAATAAAAGAAAAAAAAAAGTCTCAGCATCTATGTGTAATATCCTGTGGCACTTGAGCCTGAAATGGAATGTCCATGTGGGCTTATTGGTAAACCAGTGCAAGATGCTCTTCAGCCCCGCTGACCTTCTGGAAGCAGAAGATGGATGTGAGAATGGCCGATGTGTATCATTGTCAGTAGGCTGACAGATAGAAAAAGTGGCCAGCAGAGTTCCTCATTGCATAGATATACCTTCTATGTTTATTATTTATTTATTTTTGAGAGACAGCTTCGCTCTTGTTGCCCAGGCTGGACTGCAATGGAGTGATCTTGGCTCACTGCAACCTCCACCTCCCAGGTTTAAGCAATTCTCCTGCCTTAGCCTCCCAAGTAGCTGGGATTACAGGCATGCACCACCATGCCTGGCTAATTTTTTTGTATTTTAGTGGAGACAGGCTTTCACCAATGTTTTGGTCAGGCTGGTCTCAAACTCCTGACCTCAGGTGATCCACCCGCCTTGGCCTCCCAAAGAGCTGGGATTATAGGCGTGAGCCACCATGCCTGGCCAATATACCTTTTAGAAACAACCTTTTTTTTTTGAGATGGAGTCTTGCTCTGTCGCCAGGCTGGAGTGCAGTGGTATGATCTTGACTCACTACAACCTCCGCCTCCCGGGTTCAAGCAATTCTCCTGCCTCAACCTCCCAAGTAGCTAGGATTACAGGCGCCCACCACCACGCCTGGCTAAGTTTTGTGTTTTTAGTAGAGACAGGGGTTTCACCCTGTTGGCCGGGATGGTCTTGATCTCTTGACTTCATAATCTGCCTGCCTCGGCCTCCCAAAGTGCTGGGATTATAGATGTGAGCCACTGCGCCCGGCCAGAAACATCCTTTTCTGTCTTCCCAAACATACTGGAAGGTTTATGACAGAAATGTCCCAAAGACTGGAGAAAAACAAAGATTAAAAACCATTGCTTTTGATTTTAGACAATGCAACCCCAAGTACAGAACTGCTTGACCTAATTTCTAATTCCTCAGGCAGTTTTGGTGAAATAGTCATTGCTTTGCCCTAGTCTTCCCAGAACAAGAACCAAACGTCCCTGAGGACACCAAATGACACCACCGCCCCACCGCCAAGCTGGCACCAGCAAAGATGCAGGCTATTTGCAGAGAGCATGCCGCCTCTGCTGTGAGTGGGCAGTAAACTACCAGGGAGATGCGTGCAGCCTGCCTGGAGACAGAGTTGCTAGGTGCCTCTGAAGTAGTGAGACCGAGAGGTGTACATTTTTCCCCCACACTTCTTATTTTACACAGTGACAGTTGTAGCCTGGAAACAAAACTGAAGAATAGTGCCTGTAGTATAGGGTATAATGGCCAGCCAGGTGCCCTATGGGGCAGAAGGAGCGGGGTTGAAGCTTTTATCAGGAACAGGAGAAAAAAATAATGTGATTTGGTTTCACCATAATTACTTAAGCACCCTGCGTGAGAACTAATTATGAGTTAATCTGGATCCAGAGAAACCCCACCTCTTGCCTTTTCTAGAATTGTACTGAAATATCAACATTGCATCACCAGAAATCATTCCCATTGGCGGCCTTTCTTAAGAAAAGCAGCACGCTCTTTCCCTCGGAAAGCCACCGGAATCTGTATAGACCCAGGAATTTACATCTTCCCAAGACAAATAAAATACCTCTGACACTCACGTATCACTTGAAAACTCAGAGTGCTTGCCCATAATTGTATCATAGAGAGGGTATTGTTTTTAAATCTGGGGAGGGATGAAATGCAGAGAAGGAAATGAAGACTAAGTTACGTGCTTTCTGCCAGACTCAGGAGGGGTTCTGAATTTCAGAACTGAAGGGGTGGCCTGCCCCTCCACACCTGTGGGCGTTTCTCGTTAGGTGGAACAAGAGACTTGAGAAAAGAAATGAGACACAGAGACAAAGTACAGAGAAACAAAAAGTGGGCCCAGGGGACCGGCGCCAGCACCGGTCTCTTGAGTTCCCTTAGTATTTATTGATAATTATCTTTACCATCTTAAAGATAAGGGAGTGGCAGGACAATACGATCATTTTAGGGAGAAAATTAGCAGTAAGACATATGGATAAAGATCTCTGTGACATAAGTTCAAAGGAAAATGCTGTGCCTTGATATGCATATGCAAACATCTCCACAAACCTCTTAGCAGCATTGCGCCAGCAAGTCCCGCCAGCAAGTCCCGCCAGCAAGTCCCACCTTATGCCGTAAGGCGGTTTTCTCCTATCTCAGTAAACAGAGCATACAATAGGGTCTCACACAGAGATGTTCCATTGCCCAGGGACAGGCAGGATTTTTAACCAGCAAGCTGCCTTCAGGCACTTGTTTAACAAAGACACATCCTGCACAGCCCAAAATCCATTAAACCTTGAGTCACGACAGCACATGTCTCTTGCAAGGACAAGGTTGGGGGTAGGGTCACAGATTAACAGCATCTCAAATACAGAACAAAATGGAGTCTCTTATATCTACTTCTTTCTATATAGACACAGTAACAGGCTGATCTCTCTTTCTTTTCCCCACAAGAACCAGGCTGTTCATTGATGATATCTTGACCCTCCCAGGTTCTCACCAGGATCCCATGGCCCTAAGGAGATAAGTACATTTGCTTGGAAAACTGGTCATCTAATTCCCCAAAGGACAGAGCTAACATACGTCTCAGCATCCAGTCCATCCTAGATGGATTTGGATTCCATCTAGGTTAGTAGTCCACATTACAGCTCTAGATGAAAATTCAATAATGCTGCTAGCATATGCTTGTAGAATAAGCTTATCTGTAATATGCGGACTTTATGTGGGTTCTGAGAATGAAAGGAGTTGGTATACTACAAGCGTAGAAAGAGCATAGATTCAAATGCTGGGTTCAACCTGGCTTCAAATCCTGACTGATGCTTGCGAGCTGTACGGAATTTACTGACCTTCTCTGACCCTTAGATTCAACTGGGAAAGGAAGTAAGAATATCATTTCCCTTGAAGTATCTATGTAAGAATGAGAAATAATACATGAAGTGCTTTCACAGCACTTGAGACAGAGGATATACACGATAAATGGTAACACATGCGATAGTCGTGTCTCTCGCTAAGAGAGTGTTGAGGCTCAGAAAGCGATACCCCAAAGACTGGTGCTCTGAAATGCTGAGAGGACTTAGAAGCTGCCTCAGGATCAAGGTCCTTGTAACCTTGACTTGTTCCTCCACCCCAAGCACACGGAGTGATTCTTTCCGGAATGTCCTTATCTGACCAAGAAAGTTTCTTTCCAAAAGAAATGTAACTGTCTTAAACCCCCTTACTAGGGAATCTCACCAAATAACCAGGGAAGATCCACCACCAGAGAAAAGAAGAGACTGGGGGTCATCACCATGTCCCCGACAGACTTTTCATCTATTCTTCTGAGGACAGCTCCAAGTGATTACCTAGGGGACTTTGCTTCGTAATAAGTCAACCTTTACTCCCGTGCAGCCTCACCTCTCACCTTCCCAAAATATCTGCCTCCCATCTTCTGGGGCCATTCATTCTCTCAAAGGATTTGCTGCCCCTCAAAAGAGTTTTCCATGTTCCTCATCTCTCCCCTCCCCTGGGAAAAAACATATGTAAGCTCCTATACCACCCTGGGTTATTGGGTAATCATTCTCCCGCAGTTCTCCCATCCTGTGCACATCAAATAAATTCCGTATGCCTTCTCTTTTATTTATGTGCTTTTTGTCTGTTGATTTTCAGTGAGTCTTTAGAGGGCAAAGGGGAAATTTTCTCCCTGCAAGAGTCTTATTATCTGAGTGTCTCTGCAAGCAGCATGTGGGGGTTACAAAGACAGACAACGCATGACTTTTGTCTTCTGAACCACCACCCTTTAGTTAGATGGAGGCGGGAAGGAAGGAGGTAGGGAGAGTGGGACTACCTGAAGCAAGTAGCAACAAAACGATACTATGTAATTAGATAGAAAATTGTGTGTTACAAATTCTGGGTGGGGTAGAAATTCAGGGAAAAGAAAGAAGAATGAGGGTGGAGCAATAGTTTCAACCACTGAACAGAAAAACAAACATAAGCGTGATTTGCCAACTGTTGAGATTTACACAGAAGTCATACAGTAGGTCTAACAAAAACAGAAGACCAATACACTAAGGCTCATTTTTAGCACCCAAAGGGCATGCAAGTAAAAACAGCTAGCTCTGGTTACTTGTTCCCTAAAGTCACATTCTCCAAGACTGGTGGGCTTTGAAGGTTCTAAGCATGGGCCTTGACCGGGTCCACCTGTGGTGTTTAAGAGATGAGCCACCATCTTTATTTTGCAAGAAAAGTCAGTTTACAGTTAGAAAACAAGGAGCAGAAATAAATCATACTATTCCAAAAGAGGTACAAGCTGAAATGTAAGTTTTAAAATGTAGTGCCTTATAAGGTTAGAATGGCTTACTCTTCCTATGACTCTGCTTATTCCCCTTGTCAGATATTCCCCTAAATATAATGGGCTTATGCCCAATCCCGTGAATATGGAGGTACAGTCAATGGCACTTTAATAGCGAATCAGAATCTTTATGCCCAGGAAAATATACAACTGTTGTCATTATTGATGACTACCCCTATAGTGGGAGAAGAGAAAAGAAAACACAGTAGCAATGATTATGTATTTAAGTCACACTCATGCTTTATATTTTGTGCAGATTTGCCTAAATACCATAAATACTTCAATGTAAGTTGACATTTTCCCTGAACATTTTTTCATACAAATAAAATGAATTCACTTCTATTGGAGTCTTTATAAAATCTATCCAGTTATAGGAGTCCTATTCAATTATTGTGAACAGCTAATTATACATGTATGAATAAAGTGTAGTTTTCTCATTTTTTTCTTAGAGATACAAGAACTCACCTTATATTTGAATCTGTACAAAATCTTTCCCGTTATGGGAGACCCATCCAATTATTTTGGAAAGCTCATTGTGAGATGACCTAATGTTCTGATTCAGTCTCAATCAGCGCAAGTTTAAAATGCTTATAGGGGTCAGTTTATGGCGTTGGTAAAAAAAGAAGGCAAAAATATTTTACACAGATTTGTAATGATTCCTGGAGGTATGAATTCTAAATTATAACAGTTGGGTAACACTGTAAATGTTCCATTTAAAGAACAACTTAAAAAACAGTAGAGTAAGTGATTATATTGGAAAGATTATAAATACAGATTCACACATGAAATAAACCAGTGCTGGAGTAAAGATGGCTAAATGAACATATTCATTTGTGTTTTGAACCCTCACTTAAACATGATAAAGAGGGTTCTTTTTTCTCCAGAACATAAAATTACAGGGACCAAGAATGAGGGAAGAGACAACAGCATCAAAACTTGGAAGTTGGGGCCAGGTGTGGTGGCTCATGCCCATAATCCGAGCACTTTGGGAGGCTGAGACAGGATTGCTTGAGCTCAGGAGGTCGAGACCAGTCTGGGTAACATAGTGAGACTCTTGTCTCTACAAAAGACAAAAATAAAATTAAATTTGTCAGGCATGGTGGCTCGCACCTGTAGTCCCAGCCACTCAGCAGACTGAGGCAGGAGGATTGCTTGAGCTTGAGAGTTCAAGGTTGCAGTGAGTGGGATCATGCCACTGCACTCCAGCCCATGTGACAGAAAAAAGAAAAAAAAAGGCCAAGCGCGGTAACTCACGCCTGTAATCCCAGCACTTTGGGAGGCTGAGGCGGACAAATCACCAGGTCAAAAGATTAAGACCATCCTGGCCAACTTGGTGAAACTCCATCTCTAAAAACACAAAAATTAGCTGGGCATGGTGGTGTGCACTTCTAGTCCCAGCTACTTAGGAGGCTGAGGCAGGAGAATCGCTTGAACCTGGGAGGCGGAGGTTGCAGTGAGCTGAGATGGCGCCATTGCACTCCAGCCTGGCGACAGAGCAAGCCTCCATCTCGAAAAAAAAAAAAAAAAAAAAAAAAAAAAGGAAGTTGGAAAGGACATAAATGAAAGATAACTGATGCAGGATACAGAAAAAGTGCTGGGTCCCAAGATGGTAGGAGAAAAGCTGAGAAGTCATCGATTACAACACAAGTCTTAGGAGCTGGTGGTGCTGGGTGGCTCTGGCAGTACAATTGGAAGTAGAGCAGAAAACAATTAGAGACTCAAGGCTCCTATCCACTTTCAAGAAAAGCCTGGAAATTTATTTTTTGGGCAAAGCTAACACAGAGGGTGCTGGGAGTAGTGAGAACTGCAATACTGAACAGAAAATTAGGATTAAGTAGATGTTGACATATTAAAAACTAAAATTCATTCAGGCCGGCAATCAGGCCTACATCTTCCAGAAAGAAGTTAAAAACTCTTTCTCTAATGAATCCACCAAACTGACTATAGAAAAAATTCAGAGACAGCCTGGATCTGTGTTGTCCAATGAAGTAGGAAGTAGCCACTTGTGGCAATTTATTCTAAAACTAAATTAATAAAATTAAGTAAAATTTAAACACCAGTTCCTCAGTCACACTAGTCACATTTCAAGTGATCAATAGGCACATGTGGCTAGTAGCTATAGTATTGGACAGTGCCAGTATAGAATATGTCCAACATCACATAAAGTTATATTGTTAGAGCAGGTAGACAGGCAGACATGAGCAGGGCAGAAGAGGGTTGCCCCCCAATCCCCAGGAATGTCAGACCACCATCAGGTGACGGTCAGGCAGTTGTTAAAACTGTCTCTCTAAAATAATAATTGGTTGCAGCTGGTGCCAAGGAACTAGAAAATAGCTGAAGCTGTTTATCAGCAGGTTCCCAACAAGATCTTAGGGGTTGGGGGAACGGGCTCAAGCATGTGGACTGAGGCAAAATGGCAGGACATAAATGGCATATGACTTTCCTCTAAGAACACTCAACTGGTAAGGGAAAAATACCTTAAGTGAACATGTGTACAACCTCAATAAACTCAGTGTGCGTGCAGCCCAGCCCAAGTGCTGGCAAGCCACCGCACATGAGGAGGGCCCACCCCAAAGGAAGAGTTAGGAAAAAAGAAATGCAAATCCCAGAATCATAGCAATGTATAAAACCCCAAGTCAAGGTTCAGAGGGGCACTTGGAGCTCTCAAGTTGCCCACTTGGCCCTCTTTCAAGTGCATTTTACTTCCTTTCATTCCTGCTCTGAAACTTTTTAATAAACTTTCACTCCTGCTCTAAAACTTTTTAATAAACTTTCACTCCTGCTCTAAAACTTGCCGCAGTCTCTCACTCTATCTTGTGCCCCTTAGCCAAATTCTTTCCTCAGAGTAGGCAAGAATTGAGTCACTACAGACCCATACAGATTTGCCACTGCTAAAAATACTACATGGCACTGACTTACACAAATATCCCACAACAAAGTTCACAATCTCCACTTACACACCCTAAGTGAACCATATTCTTAAATATATGCAAACAATGAAGGATCAGCAGATACTTAAGACATCTAATACAAAAAATAGAAAACAAAGTTAAAGTTTAAGCAAACCAAAAGAACCAGAGATGACACAGAGGGAAGAAAATGTATTATCATTCCATCTCACACCAGTTAGAATGGCGATCATTAAAAAGACAGGAAACAACAGGTGCTGGAGAGGATGTGGAGAAATAGGAACACTTTTACACCGTTGGTGGGACTGTAAACTAGTTCAACTGTTATGGAAGACAGTGTGGCGATTCCTCAAGGATCTAGAACTAGAAATACCATTTGACCCAGCAATCCCATTACTGGATATATACCCAAAGGATTATAAATCATGCTGCTATAAAGACACATGCACACGTATATTTATTGTGGCACTATTCACAATAGCAAATACTTGGAACCAACCCAAATGTCCATCAATGACAGACTGGATTAAGAAAATGTGGCACATATACACCATGGAATACTATGCAGCCATAAAAAAGGATGAGTTCATGTCCTTTGTAGGGACATGGATGCAGCTGGAAACCATCATTCTCAGCAAACTATCACAAGAACAGAAAACCAAACACCGCATGTTCTCACTCATAGGTGAGAACTGAACAATGAGATCACTTGGACACAGGAAGGGGAACATCACACACAGGGGCCTGTTGTGGGGTTGGGGGAGTGTGGGGGATATCATTAGGAGATACACCTAATGTAAATGATGAGTTAATGGGTGCAGCACACCAACATGGCACGTGTATACATATATGACAAGCCTGCACATTGTGCACATGTACCCTAGAACTTAAAGTGTAATAAAAAAGAAAAAAAAAAGAAAATGTATTATCACTAATATCCTCAGGGAACTATGAGAAGATATTGTTTCCATGAAACAAGTATAGCCTGCCATAAGAAAAGGAATATCCAACAAATAAAAATATAAAATATTAGACTCTTTAAAAATATAATGGTGAGACTAGAATGTTCTGAGCGAAAAGAAAAATATACATAATGGCGTAAAAGAAAAACTCAATAGAAGTTTCACAAAATAAAATTTGAGAAATCTTCCAGAAAGCAGAACCAAAAATAAAAAAGAGAAGAAAAAAATCAGAAACTTAGAGGACAAGTTCATAAGTTCAATATTCAAATAAGAGTTCTCAAGAAATAGAACAGAGAAAATTAGGCTGAGAAAATTATTTAAGAAGTATTTCAAGTGAGTTTCTCAGAACAGAATGACCTAAGTATTCCATTAAAAGAGAATTCACAGTACCCAGATGATAGCTAAGAGTAAACTATACCAAGTCACATCATCACAAGGTCTTAAAACTGGGGACAAAGGCAAGCTTCCAAAGAGGAGGGGAAATGGTCACCTAAAAAAACCAAGAATCTGAATAGCCTTGGATTTTTCAGCAACACACTGGAAGTTAGAAAAGCAACATCTTAAAAATTCTGGAAGAAAGCATTTCTCAATATAGACATCTATATCTAGCCAAGCTATCAATTGAGTGTGAGAGAAGAATAAGAATGTTTTCAGACATTCAGGCTATCAAGAATTTTACATCACCTGCACCCTCTCTAAAATAACCACGTGGATAATGTGCTTCAGTAAAGTCAGTGGGTAAACCAAGAAAAAGGAAGACATGAAACCCTGGAGACAGGGGAGAGAGGTGAATGAAATGGCAGGAGTGTGGTCATGGTCAGTTCCATGAATACAGCTGTGTGACCAGCTCTGAGATCAGCCTTTCCAGATTAAAACAAATTATCATCTTCAAGATGGAGTGCATCAGGAGTATGCAACACCAGGAGAGATTTAGGCAATTGGCAGAAAGTATGAATTAGGATTATATAGAAAACTAATATAAAAATATGTAAGGACAGCTATTTAATTCAGAGAAAACAAGGCTTTAAATGGGAAAAACAATCATATTTGTATAAATCATTGTATTATACAAGGCATACTTGTGAATAGCATTTGCATCATCATCACAATATAATAATTTGTTATAACTTAAATGATGATATAACTACATTAGAAAGATGGGGAGCAAAGAATTCATGTGATGGGGTGGGGGTGGAGTATAGTTATGAGAAGTAAAGAGGAATCATCATTTTCCAAAATGGGAAGCTATACCACTATTTTGTGTCCATCATTAAGAATAAAAAAATGGGCCAGGCACGGTGGCTCAGGCCTGTAATCCCAGCACTTTGGGAGGCTGAGACGGGCGGATCACGAGGTCAGGAGATCGAGACCATCCTGGCTAACATGGTGAAACCCCGTCTCTACTAAAAAAATACAAAAAATTAGCCAGGTGTGGTGGCGGGCGCCTGTAGTCCCAGCTACTTGGGAGGCTGAGGCAGGAGAATGGCCTAAACCCGGGAGGTGGAGTTTGCAGTGAGCTGAGATCCAGCCACTGCACTCCAGCCTGGGTGACAGAGCGAGACTCCATCTCAAAAAAAAAAAAAAAAGAATAAAAAAAGTAACAAAACAAAATGGGATGTAAACATTACTAGATAATGGATGGGAAGAAAACAAGAATGGAAATATTAGCACATTATTTAGAAACATCAAGATCATATACCTAAGAAAGGAACAAAACAGGTAAGAGTTGAAAGTGGTTGATCCTGGGCAGAAAGAAATGGATCACAGGAGCTAAGGGGTATTTGTAGTATTCTGTTGAATTATTTTATTTTTTAAACTTTGTGCACCTATAACTTTGATTTAAAACAAATGAAAAGCTGGATCTTCATTAAACAGTATAATTCAGGCCGGGCATGGCAGCGTGAGCAACAAGAGCGAAACCCCCTTTAAAACAAAACAAAACAAACAAACAAGACACCAAAAAAGCAATATAATTCATGTTCATGTAAAACATGGCTGGGAACATTTGCCTTCTTTAATAAATAGAGTAAAGCCAGTCAACCTATATCGAAGTAGTTATTCAAATAAATGTAATGAATATGTCTATAAAGTATAGTTTAGTGCTTTATTTTGCAAAAATACATATATATTTGATATAATTTAGTTTGAGAAGTTTAGTCAGTTTTTCTCATTTGTTTTACTTTATGGATGTCTATCTGGTTTTTGTTTGTTTGTTTTGTTTTTGTAAATATTTTTTTATTATACTTTAAGTTCTGGGATACATGTGCAGATGTAGGAACCTAGTTTTTAGATTCCTTCCTGGGCAGGGGTCGCCGCGAGAGACCACCCGACACGGAAGTCACAGCGGAGAGATTTATTGCTAGCGCGCTAGGGTCCTATGTCCGAAGTTGGCCACAGGACCCCGAATGCTTTTTACAGACAGTTTATAAAGGCAAAAACTACAAAAATTTACAAAGCTTGAGGCGCAAGATGATTGGAGCAGGTTATGGCCTGGGCAAGATGTCTTACTCTAATTGGTTGGTTTGAACCTGGTTTGAACCCGCGCGGGGTACTTCCCGGACTTGTTCTTCTGTTTGAGTTCCAGGAATATGGGTGGGTGTTTTAGATAGCCACACGGACATCAGGCGGGTGCTTTAGATGGCCACTTGGTCGTTGGGTGGGTGCTTTTAGATAGCCACCTGGTGTGGCTTTTCTAAGCTTCTAAGTTTCTAAGTCTCTAAGTCTCTGAGCTTCTAAGTCTATAAGTTTCTAAGCTTCTAAGTCTATAAGTTTCTAAGCTTCTAAGTTTCTAAGTCTCTAAGTTTCTAAGTCTATAAGTTTCTAAGTCTCTAAGTCTAAAGGTTTCTAAGTTTCTAAATCTATTTTCACAGAATGTGCAGGTTTGTTATATACGTATACACGTGCCATGGTGGTTTGCTGCACCCATCAACCCATCATCTATATTAGGTATTCTCCTAATGCTATCCCTCCCCTTGCCCCCAAGCCCCTGACAGGCCCCGGTGTGTGATGTTCCCCTCCCTGTGTCCATGTGTTCTCATTGTTCAACTCCACTTATGAATGAGAACATGCGGTGTTTGGTTTTCTGTTCCTGTGTTAGTTTGCTGAGGATGATGGTTTCCAGCTTCATCCATGTCCCTGCAAAGGACATGAACTCATCCTTTTTTATGGCTGCATAGTATTCACATATACACATGGTGTATATGTGCCACATTTTCCTTATCCAGTCTATCATTAATGGGCATTTGGGTTGGTTCCAAGTCTTTGCTATTGTGAATAGTGCTGCAATAAACGTACGTATGCATGTGTCTTTATAGTAGAATGATTTATAATCCTTTGGGTATATACCTGGTAATGGGATTTCTGGGTCAAATGATATTTCTGGTTCTAGATCCTTGAGGAATTGCCACGCTGTCTTCCACAATGGTTCAACTATTTTACACTCCCACTGATAGTGTGGTTTTTAAGGGGCTGAGCTTATCTTGTGCATGGAAGGTTTGTTTTGTTTTGTTTAGCTTTTAAGCAAAGCATTTCAGTTTTTAACTTGTTGGGTATTTTTCTCTTAAGAATAACTGGAGAAATATTAGCCACTGATTTTGATGTGTAATACAGGTGTTTTTTTCCAGTGTGTTGGTTCCTGTCCCCTCTCTGTTAACTGTTTGGCTATTGGAACTATACGTCTTCAATAATTCAATTTTATTTTGAGTTATATGTATTAGTATACCCTTAGTTATTCTTGAAATAAAATCAATCTCTTAGCTTATCCTTGCAGTGGAAAAAAAAATTGAAGAGAAAAAAGATGAAGAAAATCCAAAGCTGCTGTCCAAATGTTGTGTGTTAGAGAATATTTTCTTTCTCTTTGTTTATGAGATTTTCTAATGACAGGATCACAGACAAATTCCTTTCACTTTCAGTGTTGCTATCTTCTCTCCTAAGTTTTCTGTCCTACATCATGATTTCTGCCTCCAAATTCTTCCATTCAATTTCCCATGATTTACCCGCCTGTATTTCTTGCTTAGAGATATGAACTTAGTACTTCTAGATAGTTTTATAATTATAATATAAAATTCTTAAAGGCCGGGCACGGTGGTTCACGCCTGTAATCCCAGCACTTTGGGAGACCGAGGCGGGTAGATCATGAGATTAGGAGATCTAGACCATCCTGGCTAACACGGTGAAACTCCATCTCTACTAAAAATACAAAAAATTAGCCAGGCGTGGTGGCGGGCGCCTGTAGTCCCAGCTACTTGGGAGGCTGAGGAAAGAGAATGGTGTGAACCTGGGAGGCAGAGGTTGCAGTGAGCCGAGATCGCACCACTGCACTCCAGCCTGGGCGACAGAGCGAGACTCCATCTCAAAAAACAAACAAACAAACAAAAACAATTCTTGAAAACTAGAAGTATGTCTTGTGCTTTAAAAACCTAGCACCTGATTCCATTTTTGCAACAGTATGAACACATATAATGTAAATATTTTCTAGTGACAATTTATTGAGCATCTTCTATTATGGTGGTGATATAGTCACTCTACACACGTCATCTGATTTAATGATACAAACATCTCTGCAAGGTGAAGACAATAATCACCATTTTGCAGATGAACAAATGGTAAGGGAAAGAAAAGGCAGTGAAAATTTCACCTTAGCTCTGAGTAAAAAAAGTGTCACAAATTTTGTTTAAATCAAATTGAGCTGCTTAGAGCAGCAGTCGGCAAGTAGGAAATTGCATTTCAATCATTTCTGGACTTCTCTCCTCCAATCCCACTTCCAGGTGACACAGAAATCGGGAGTGGGGATGTCTTCTTAGGTCCTAAATCCTGAAAGAAAGGGGTATGGCCTCCACTGGTCCTCACTGATATGCTTATTGTCCAGGCTCTCATGATCTAGTCCCTCAGGGAAGTGGTACTCACCGATAAGCTTGGACAAAGGTCTCTGACTTCTCTATCAAGGCAGTTCCTGAGACCAGGGCTCCTAGAGGTCTTCCCTAGTGTCCTGATGCAATCCACCCAGCTAGGAGTTAACAAGCAGGACCTGGGCTACCCTCTTTGCAAACCACCCAAACTCCCTTTCTTCTTGTCTCAAGGAATTGCTACCTGAAGTCAATTCTGCTTCCACCTCCTAGCACCCCGTAGAAGACCTCATCTTTCTTTTCCTCCACTCTAGGTGATGTGGCATAATCCCCACAGTAGGTCTAATTATCCAAACAAAACAAAACAAACATGGAATGAAGCTGTCCTTGGGGAACATCTGCTTTCCATTCGACCATCCAAAGTCCCTGGAACACAATGACTTGGCTATTTTCTTGGAATGGGAAGGGGGAAAATACCTTTGAGCAGTGAAAACGAAACACGTACCTGTGGAGGAAAACAAAAGATGTATAAATTCCTATATTTTGTGGGGACAGGGAATGGAGAGTTGGTGGTCAAAGGGCACAAATGTATGATTAGGAGGAATAAGTTTTGAGATCTATTGCACAGCAGAGTAACTATAGTCAATACTGTATAATATATTCCAAAATAACTTAGAGTAAATTTCAAATGTCTCGCCACACACACAAAAAAATTCTAAGTGAGTGAGGTGACGGATATGTTAATTAGCTAGATTTAGTCACTTCATATTGTATAGATATATACATGATTGTATACATTAACATGGTGCCCCATGAATGTATACAATTATGATTTGTCAATTAAAAAATACATACATATATTTACATAATCCAACATAAATACACATATACATATGTAATCTAAACATAAATAAGCAGGTATGTATATCATTACATTTATAACATATGCAGTTGAATGAATGTCTGTGAGAAAAGGAGATTTTCACTATAAAAAAAAAGTTAGCTTTCATTAAGAGAACCTGTCTCATCCTCTAGTCTTCTGCTGTTGCCTTTAAACCACATTCCAAAGCCAGGGAAAAAACATGTTTATAAAACTGCAAAGGTCAAGGCCAGTAATGGAAATTGATTTTACATGCTCAGCAGAGTGTTTTTAGAACCATGGAACAGTCTGAGGGAAAAGAAATCTATTTAATTACTCTACAGTCTTTTGTAGTCCATTAAAAAGGCTCCACAATGGTCTACCTCCCCTGAACTAACTTAACATAAATCCCTCCCATTAAAGAAGCACTTCTTAGAAACTGCACAGAATGCGCCCTTCTGAAGAGGTGAAAACTCCAGAGGATGAACTCAAACTGGGACTAATGATTCCTACATGAAGAAAAGCTGCTTCCTTTAAATGTTTTTAATGAGGCAGAAATTTTCACTTGAAGCTCCTGCCTGTTACCTGAGTAGCTGGTGTCTTTGAACTTGTATTTTTCTCCCTTCACTTTCCGTGTGATGAGATAATGGGCAAGAAATCAATAGCCTCGGCTTCAGGAGCAATTATGGTGCATTTTTGACTTTGTTCTTTTTGAATTTCAGTCTATCATGTTCAACACTAAAATCTGTCTCTACACTTCAAAGCAAATTCATGGTCATTCAAAATATGATTTTATTACCATTAACAATTAACTGCTTTTAAAATTTTTACTGTTTTAGATTGGAAGTAAAGAAGAAGAAAACAGTATAAAACTTGGATTTAAGGAGCTGTATATGTGAATGACTACTCGATTACATGAGGAAGTATGCTTACCCCGTGATAGGTCAGGGCTCAAACGAGTCTCCTGGGACAATTGTTCTAGAGCTATGTGATGTCAGACTTCTAAAGATCACTATGTTCATTAGATCATCAATTCAATTAATTCTGTTTCATTAAAGTTATTGAATAAGTGCACAGTTAAGCACTATTGTTTGGAATTTGAATAGTCTTTCCACATCAACAGTAATTATTTACTGATGCATTAACTATACAGTATCTAGTCTAGTGGTTTGTGCTACCACTATATAAATTTGAAATAAATAATATTTCAAATTAACTTATGATAGTCTCTGCCTACACTAACAAGATTTCACTATATCATAACTGTTATATCAAGGTCGATATTCACTTAAAGCTACTTCTACCTTCGCTTTCTTTGGTTTTCAGAGGCAGGGTCTCACTTTGTTGCCTGGGCTGGAGGGCAGTGGCTATTCACAAATCATTGCACACTAGAGCTTTGAATTCCTGGGCTCAAGTGATCCTTCTGCCTCAGCCTCTCAAGTAGCTGGTACTACAGGAGTGCTCCAAGCCCCCATAATAACTTCCTGTCTAAAGTGAAATTTAGCTTTCTCCTGATTTCTTCCCTTGAAGCCCATTTCAGTGATAGTCACTTCCTTCTACTAGTCTTAAACCTGCAAGAGAGTCACCATTTTCCTCATCCAGAGTACAGTTTCCAGTCTTTTCTTAAAACAAGCAAACAAACAAAAAACATTCTCAATGATTTGTACCGATCTTTTGAAATTCATGTATTTGTTTACACTAGCGAGATTCACCTCAGCCAATTATCCATGACTTTCAAAATAGTTTGGAATTCCTACGTCAGTTTTCTTCTCCTATATGACACTGAAAAATTGTTCTCTGAAAGATATTTGTGACCTAGTCCCTAAAGTCTGTAAATGTCACCTTATTTGACAAAATGTCTTTGCAGATGTGATTAAATAAAGGATGTCAAGTTGAAGAGATTATCTTGGATTATCTGTGTGGTCCCTAAATGCTGTCACGTGTGTCTTTATAAGAAAGAGGCAAGAGAGGATTTGACACACATGGAGAGAAGGCAATATGAATGCCTTCATATTGGCATTCCATCCATGAAGATGGAACAGAGAGAGATTTAAGATGCTGGCTTTGAAGATTGGAGTGATGTACCCACAAGCCAAGGGATTCTGACAGCTACCAGCAGCTGGAAGTGGCAAGAAATGGAGTGTTTTCTGGAACTTCTGGAGGGACCATGGCCCTGCCAACACCTTGATTGCAGCCCACTGATGCTAACTTTGGATCTCTGGCCTCCATAAATGTGAAAGAACAAATTTCTGTTGTTTTAAACCAAGTTTGTCATAATTTGTTCTAGTAACCATGGGAAACTAATACACTATCCTATTCTTCATTTTCATTCTCTAAGACTTCACCATCTGTATTGTACCAAGAAGTCATATGGAAAACTAAGATTCAGAAAAGCCCACAAATAGTTTCAAGAACAGGGGAGTGATCAACATCTTTAAATATTATGAGAAGGTTAAGATAAAGGTCTTAAAGTACCTGTTAGATTAGACAATTGAGAAATCTTTAGTGACTGAAAAAGAATAGTTTCAATATGGTGATGGAGGTCACATAAGAGACCCACAAAGGGAACCATCCCGCCGTGCTCTCAGTACACAGACTCTTGAGAGAAAAACAAACTTTGTTTTAAGCCACTGTATCTTGGGTTATTTTGTACTGAGCCAGGGCTAATCAGAATATGAAAGGACAGGGAATTAAGATAATTCACACTATTTTCTCTTAGCTGGGGAGACTGCTAAATGATTTGGAATGGTTAATATGAGGAATGAAACAGAAAATTCATCAGGGACATGTAGAAAAATGGTTAAGCAGTGTTGAGGGCCCAATTTACGTCATAGACCCTAAATCTTTGATAGCATCAGCCCTCTTCATAATTTTCTCTAGTAGAGCTCAACAGATTTATCTAGGGTTGGAGGTAGGCAATGCAGACACACAGAAAAAACAAGGACCGAGGGAGAAGAGGGTGGTGTGGGAAAAGTGGTTCAGGCCAGGCACAGTGGCTCATGCCTGAAATCCCAGTACTTTGGGAGGCCAAGACAGGCATATAGCTTGAGTCCTGGAGTTTGAGACTAGCCTGGGCAACCCCGTCTCTACCAAAAATACAAAAAAATTGCTATTTGAGAGGCTGGCTGATGTGGGGGTATGGCTTGAGCCCTGGAGGTAGAGGTTACAATGAGCTCAGATCACACTACTGCACTCCAGACAGAGTGAGACCTGGTCTCAATTGTAAAAAGGTAGCAAATCAGTGCCTAGGAGCAGAGCTGATACTTTACGCATAGTAAGACTGGAACCTGGGGTTCGCTAGGCTTCTGGGGCCCACAAAAATGTTGTATTTTATTTTTAGAATCAGAATTTAAAAAAAACCTTCAGACCAAAAAAAATTTTTATATATAGTAATATATTTATCTTTATAAGGTAATCATAAAATGTACCTTTTAATGTTCTTTTATGGAGGAACGGGTCCCAAAAGGCAAAAATGCTTAAGTCATTATGTGGTCCTGCCTAGCAAGGGCAGACATATGAGAGAAAAGGGAGATTTGAAGTATCCAAGGGTGAAATGAAACTGTTACAAATATGTAACAGAACGAAGAGAGCAAGAGACCAAGAAGGATAAGAGATTATGTTGAGAAAGTGAGAATAATAGAATGTGAGAGTTTTACAGTTTTAGAACTGGAGAAGCATCACACAAGAGATAAGACACTCCAGGATGTTGTTGTGAGAGGTGAGAAGGGAGGTGGTTGTCTGAGCAGAGGAGATCCAGGAACATGGTAGGTGGGGTTTGTGTAGGTGATATCAACCCTGAAGTGATCCACGATCAAGGCAAGAGTTGGAAAGAAGACTAGGATTTCAGATGGACCAATGATTTGTGTTAGAAAAAAAAAAAACCATGAAGATGGAAGTATTAAAAGAATTTTTTAAAAATTATCCAAAATAGGACAAGTATAAAGTATGATATAAAATATAGATAGCAAAATGAAGAGATTTATAAACTAAACGACATGCAAATAAAATTGTTCTGCATGACAAACACCAAAATGACAATTCAACAAACTAAAAAAAAATATTGCAACTCATTTTAGTAGAAGTCTATTTTCCTTCCTATGGAAAGACTTGCAATAAAATGATAGGAAAATAGGCAAAGGAGATGTCCAGGAAAGAAAGCACAGTGTTAAACATTTGCAAAGACGCTCAACTTCACTCAATGTAGGAAAAACGTATATTAAATTTTCAATGAAATGTTTTCAATTATGTTCTCAGCAAAGTAAAAAAAATGTGTAAAATATTATGTTGGCAAGGCTAATGGGAAACCGGTTCTTCTAAACGTAGCTAATAGGTATATAAATTAGTACACAGCTCATGCAGTACAATTTTTTCAGTATCTATCAAAACTTTTAAAACGCAAATAACTTTCGACCCAAATAACTTGCAAAGGTAAAAGGTGACATCGGTAGAATGTTATTTATAGAAGCCTTGTTTGCAATAGCAGAAGACTAGAAAGACTAGAATGAATCTACTTGTTCCTCAGTAGGGGACAGGTTAAATAAATTATTGAATATCCACATAAAATTATATTTGCAGTTATATTTCTTTTTTTTTTTTTTTTTTTTGAGACGGAGTCTCGCTCTGTCGCCCAGGCTGGAGTGCAGTAGCGCGATCTCAGCTCACTGCAAGCTCCGCCTCCCGGGTTCCCGCCATTCTCCTGCCTCAGGCTTCTGAGTAGCTGGGACTACAGGCGCCCGCCACCTCGTCCGGCTAGTTTTTTGTATTTTTTAGTAGAGACGGGGTTTTACCGGGTTAGCCAGGATGGTCTCGATCTCCTGACCTCGTGATCCGCCCGTCTCGGCCTCCCAAAGTGCTGGGATTACAGGCTTGAGCCACCGTGCCCGGCCGCAGTAATATTTCTAAAAGAAAAACTTGTATGCATCGATAAGAAAAATTCTTTAAAAGATTTTTTTTAAAAAGAAAGGTTTTAGAACAGGATATTTAATTTTCTAGCATTTGTTTATCTTTAAGAAACCAAAAATTTATATAGACGTATGCATTTATATATGCTTATCTGTGCATATGATTATATTTGCACAAAATACCTTTGAAGGATATCCAAAAACTGGTGATAAAAGTTGCTTCCAGAGTAAAGTAATAAGAGACTGGAAGACATAGGGGGAAGGCAATTTTCATTTCATATTATTTTTGATGAGGAACCACTTGTCATAGTTCTTGTTGATTATGGAAGTGGCCAGATTAGTTCATGCAGGGTAGTGCATGTTAGACCTAGGTGTCATATAACCAAAGAAAGAGGGCTTTTTGGATAAGACTGTAGAGTTAAACTTTGAAAGTGACCATGAAGGTCTAAGTCACTATCATCTCCTGGCCCAGAGATACAGAAAGGAAGAATAATCAGCTTCTTCAGAGAAAACTGCCTAAGAAGTGATGACATCAAGGAAAAACCAAGTTTCCATTAGGACAAGAACATAGTAAGTTCTGCAAAGACATTGAGGATGTCATAGAAAATAGAATGACATTTTTAGAGAGCAGTAGAAGAATTGTGAGGGAGGTCAGCCATCGGAAGTGATAGGAAGAGGACCCAGAGAAATGAATCACAGAGCAGGATGGAGAAGAAAATAAGAAGGACAGAGACCGCTGAGGAGTCTGCATTCTAGACCTGAGGGTGACAACCGTGAGAGACATGAAAGGAATTAAGAGCCAATAAGTTTCTGTGGTTTTGTCATTTCACCCTGGGCTCGGCTGCCAGGTGACCAATTATGTTGTGGTTACATAACATGTCTGTGGCCCAGTCTGTAAGTGCTGAGATTGGCTCTGGCTAGATCCCATACTCTGTCAACTGTTTCGACTATGGCCTTTATTCTACAGATTCTTTGCACAATATCCCTGTATTAGGCCATTCTTGCAGTGCTATAAAGACATACCTGATACTGGGTAATTTATAAGAAAAGTTTAATTGTCTCATAGTTCTACAGGCTGCACAGGAAGCATACTGGCGTCTGCTTCTGGGGAGGTCTCAGGAAGCTTCCTGTCATGGCAGCAGGCAAAGGGGGAACACACATCCCACATGGCAGAATTAGGAGCAAGAGAGAGAGAGAGCAAGAGTAATGTGTCGCGGGAGGTGCCACACATTTTTAAACGACCAGATTTCATGTGAGTTCAGAGTGAGAGCTCACTTATTACCAAGGAGGTGGCCCAAGTCATTCATGAGAAATCCACCCCCGTCAGTCAAACACTTCTCACCAGGCCCCAGTTCCAGCACTGGGCATTACATCCCAACATGAGATTTAGAAGGCACATCCAAACTATATAAGTTCTTGATGGAAAAAGAATAAAATACTATTTCTGTTCTGCCACAGCATTTAACCCTAGGTAGTGTTTGCCATGCGCATGGAAGGCCTTTCCCCCAACCTCATCATTGCCCTGACATTTCACTTTCTGATTTTTTCCCCCACATTTCTTATCACTCACTGCACTTGACTGAATGTTTATGTCCCCCAAAATTCATGTTGAAACCTAATCCCCAATGTTGCAGTATTTAGAGGTGGTATCTTTGGGAGGTGATAAGGCCATAAGGCAAAGCCCTCATGTATGGGATTAGTGACCTTTTAAAAGGGACACCACAGAGCTTCCTGACCCCTTCTACCACGTGAGGACACAGCAAAAAGGCAGCATCTATGAATCAGGAAGTGGGCTCTCACTAGACATCAAATCCACCAGCACCTTCCTCTTGAACTTCTCAGGCTCCAGAACCGTGAGAAATAAATTTATGTGTTTATAAGGCAACCAGTTTAGAGTATTCTGTTATAGCAGCCTTAATGGACTAAGGATATTCACTATTACTGAATTTGATTTTGCCTCTGGTCTTTTACCATTCTCTTTCTTTGAGAATCTAAAAAAGACTAGAAAGAAAAATGAACTTTAGAGATCATCTCTCCTAGTTGTCCTCAACCCTGGCTGTTTAATAGAAATCACCTGACATGCTTTAAAAACATAGATATCCAGTTGACATCTCCTAATCTGATTTAGTTGTTCTAAAATAGGGACCAGGAATAATATTGTGTAAATATCCCCAGGCAATTCTCTGCATAGCCAAGGTTGTGAACTGATTTACGTCAACACTTTTGTTATGAAGGTGAAGGGACAAAGTCAGCCATCTAGAAAGCGGAACTAGGATTGGAACCCAGGTCTCCTGATTCTCAGTCTGTCAGTCTGGTGTTCTTTCCTCTGTATCATGTTGCTTTGACCCACTGATTCTGCCCTCTCTCCTGGTTTCACTTGGCTCTTTGCTCAATTGTAAAGCAACAATCAAAGATATTAAAATGTGAGCAGCATGACTTCCTCATGTTGTCCATGTCCCAACACCTGCCCGGTCATCTACTTCTGTTTCATTTGTAAGCGTCTGTGCATTGCTTGAGAAAGTCATGTAATGGTTCCATTTGGCATCACTATGAATTCATGCTATCTAGCCTCAATGTGTCCTCATTCTGTAAGGCCATCGTTATTTCACTCTTCTTTTTTTTTGTCGTGTCACCCAGAAAGACTGTTAGAAATATTTTCTGTGCTCCTTGAATCACCTGTCTTAGCTCTGTACTCCACTCTCAGCAGATAAAATTATTGAAAATTAATGCATCTATTTCCTAGCCTCTCCTCTGCTTGAAATCATCTCCGTATTTTTCACCTATCCTCTTTCTAAGTCTAATGTTTGCCTGTGATCGGATTTAACTCCTCCTTTTGTTCTCTAGGGCATATTCTGTCTGTCCTCCTTCTTTCTCTTTTCTTCTCTACTAGAGTATTTTTGCTCCTAAAAGCAATACTTCTTATAAAATTACTACCCTGTTAAGCTACCAACCACTTTCTTTCTCTGCTGAATTTTCCACTGGATGGTTTACAATCACTGCTCAGTTTTTCTACCTGCTATCTGTAATCTGACCTCCATCATTCATCTACTTAAACTATTCTCCCATTTATACCTTTTGGCTTAATTGCCAAAATTAACAACTTCAATTATTGTCTAAGAAGCTCTCTTAGATACTAAGAAGCTTTCTCTCTTGCTCGCTCTCTCTTTTTTATTTTTTTGGAAACTTTCTTCTCCAATTATTAATTATATTGCATTCTCAATTTCCATTTACTCCTACTCCATCCTGGACCTGAATTTTCTTTCTTTTTTTTTTTTTTTTTTTTTTTTTTTTTGAGACAGAGTCTCGCTCTGTGGCGGAGGCTGGAGTGCAGTGGCCGGATCTCAGCTCACTGCAAGCTCCGCCTCCCGGGTTTACGCCATTCTCCTGCCTCAGCCTCCCGAGTAGCTGGGACTACAGGCGCCTGCCACCTCGCCCGGCTAGTTTTTTATATTTTTTTTAGTAGAGACGGGGTTTCACGGTGTTCACCAGGATGGTCTCGATCTCCTGACCTCGTGATCCGCCCGTCTCGGCCTCCCAAAGTGCTGGGATTACAGGCTTGAGCCACCGCGCCCGGCCAGGACCTGAATTTTCTAGTCGTGCATCAGTACACCAGGTTGGAGGGCCTTGGTACTCTGTGGCCGTGGACTAACAATACAGCAGTGATCTGCGAGCTTGTCAGAAATATGGCATCTCAGGCCCCTTCTAAGACCTGCTGAATCAGAATCCCAGGATCTGAATTTTAAGTACCTGCTCAGATGATTCATGTACATGTAAAGCTTGAGAAGCATAGCTCTAAGGGTCTGCCCTTGGACATTTTCTCTAACCTGCTTTCTTTCTATCCTCAATAGTCTGATCCAAAACTTCAACTAACCAGGCTGAGCATGGTGGCCCACACCTGTAATCCCAGCACTTTGAAAGGCCAAGATGGGAGGATCACTTGAGCCCAGGAGTTTGAGACTAGCCTGGGCAACATAGGGAGACCTTATCTCTACCAAAAAAAAAAAAGGGAGCTTGGTGTGGTGGTGCACACAGAGTCTCAGCTACTGGGGAGGCTGAGATGGAAGAATCAGTTGACCTGGGAAATTGAGACTGTAGTGAGCCCTGATGGCTCCACTGCACTCCAGCCTGGGTGACAGAGCGAGGCCCTGTCTCAAACAAAACAAAACAAAAACAACAAAATGCTTTAACTAATTATAAGCAAAAATCCCAAGATCTGTTCTTCTGACCATGAGCTCCTTCCATCCTGTATATTGTGTCTCCATTTTCAACAAGCTTTTGAACACGTGATATGTGTTTTTTATAGACAAGCTATCATGTTCAAAGTAAGTCTTAATCTTTTCTAAAAACTGTTCTTTCTTCCCTATCTCAATTAATGAACATTCTCCCAGGCAGTCTGTGTTACAATTTTTTGTTAACCTTGATTCTTTCCTCTCTGCAAATGGCCTTCATATAATAAAGCGTATAATCTTGATTGGTTTCATCGTTAAATGTCTTTTGCATTTCTATTACTTGGCAAACACAGATGGATAGGTAGGTAGACAGATTGATGTGTATATATAATCACTTATTTTGAGTTATCAGCCAGGTGATCTTCTAAGAGCTTTATGAATATAAACCTGATATGGTTTGGGTTTGTGTGGCTGCCCAAATCTCATGTCAAATTGAGGGCCCTCCCAGGTGGGGCCTGTTGGGAGGTGACTGGATCATGGGGGTGGTTTCTCATGAATGGTTTTGCACCATCCTCCTAGTGCTGTTCTCATGATAGTGAGTGAGTTCTCATGATAGTGAGTGAGTTCTCATGAGATCTGATTGTTTAAAAGTGTGTAGCACCTCCCCCATCTCTAGCCTCCTTCTGCTGGGCTTGTAAGATATGTCTGCTTCCCCTTCACCTTCTACCATGATTGTAAATTTCCTGAGGCCTCCTCAGGAGCATAAGCCACTAGGCTTACCAGACAGCCTGCAGAACTGTGAGCCAAGTAAACCTCTTTTCTTTATAAATTACCCACCCTCAGGTACTTCTTTATAGCAGCGCAAGAACAGACTAATACAGAAAACTGGTACTAAGGAGTGGGCCATTGCTATAAAGATACCTGAAAATGTGGAAGCAGCTTTAGAATCGGGTAATGGGCAGAGGTTGGAACAGTATGCAGGGCTCAGAAGAAGACAGGAAGATGAGGGAAAGTTTGGAACTTCCTAGAGACTTGTTAAATTGTTGTGACCAAAATGCCAATAGTGATATGGACATGAAGTCCAGGCTAAGGGGGTCTCAGATGGAAATAATGAACTTACTGGGAGCTGGAGTAAAGGTCACTCTTGCTATGCTTTAGTAAAGAGCTCAGTTGGATTGTGCCATTGCCCTGGGGATCTGCAGGACTTTGAACTTGAGAGTGATGATTTAGTATATCCGGTGGAAGAAATTCCTAAGCAGCAAAGCATTCACAATGTGGCCTGGTTGCTTCTAGCAGCCTTTGTTCATATTTGTGAGCAAAGAAATGACCTGAAATTGGAACTTATATTTAAAAAGGAAGCAGAGCATAAAAGTTTGGAAAATGTGCAGCCTGACCATGTGGTAGAAAAGAAAAGCTCATTTTTAGGGGAGAAATTCAAGCAGGCTGCAGAAATTTGCATAAGTGTAAAAGAGCCAAGTGCTGTTAGCCAAAACACTGGGGAAAAGGCCTCAAAGGCATTTCAGAGACCTTTACAGCAGATCCTCCCATCACAAGCCTAGAGGCCTAGGAAGGAAGAATGATTTCCTGGGCCGGGCCCAAGGCCCCACTGCCCTGCACTACCTCGGAACACTGCTCCCCTTGCATCCCAACTGCTCCAGCTCCAGTCATAGCTAAAAGGGGCTAAGGTACAGCTTGGGTCACTGCTTCAGAGGGTGGAAACAATAAGTCTTGGTAGCTTCCACATGGTGCTAAGCCTGCAGGTACACAGAGTGCAGGAATTGAGGCTTGGGATCCTCTGCCTAGATTTCAGAGGATGTACAAAAAAGCCTGGATGAGCTGGGCACAGTGGCTCATGCCTGTAATCCCAGTACTTTGGGAGCCTGAGGCAGGCAGATCACGAGGTCAGGAGATCGAGACCATCCTGGCTAACATTGTGAAACCCCGTCTCTACTAAAAATACAAACAATTAGTCAGGTGTGGTGGCGGGCACCTGTAGTCCCAGCTACTCAGGAGGCTGAGGCAGGAGAATGGCATGAACCCAGGAGGCAGAGCTTGCAGTGATCCAAGAGTGTGCCACTACACTCCAGCCTGGGTGACAGAGTGAGACTCCATCTCAAAAGAAAAAAAAAAAAAAAAGCCTGGATGTCCGGGCTGAAGCCTGTAGCCAGGGTGGAGCCCTCACAGAGATCCTCTACTAGAGCAGTGCAGAGGGGAAATATGGGTTTGTAGCCCCCCACACAGTGTTCCCACTGGAGCACTGCCTAGTGGAGCTGTGACAAGAGGGCCATTATCCTCCAGAGCCCAGAATGGTAGAACCATCAACAGCTTGCACTGTGTGCCTGGAAAAGCTCAGGCACTCGATACCAGCCCATGAAAGCAGCTGCAGGGGCTGAACCCTGTAAAACCACAGGAGCAGGGATGTCCAAGGCTTTGGGAGCCTACCCCTTGTACCAGTATAACCTGAATGTGAGACATGGAGTCAAAGAAGATTATTTTAGAGCTCTGAGGTTTAATTACTGCTCTGCTGGGTTTTGGAATTCTGTGAGGCCTGTAGCCCCTTTCTTTTGGCCTATTTCTCCCTTTTGGAACAGGAGTATTTACCCAATACCTGTACCTTCATTGTATCGTGGAAGTAACTAACTTGTTTTTTATTTTACAAGCTCATATGTGGAAGGAGTTTGCCTGGTTTCAGATGAGACTTTGGATTTGAGACTTTCGAGTTAATGCTGAAATGAATTAAGACTTTGGAGAGCCCGTGGGGAAGCCATGATCATATTTTGCAATGTGAAAAGAACATGAGATTTGGGAGGGGCAAAGTGGGGAATTATACTGTTTGGATCTGTGTCCCCAACCCAAATCACATGTCAAATTGTAATCTCCCATGTTAGAGGTGAGGCATGGTGGGAGGTGATTGAATCATGGGGGTGGTTTCTCATGAATGGTTTAGGACCATCCCCCTAGTGCTGTTCTCATGATAGTGAGTTCTCATGAGATCTGGTTTTTTAAATGTGGATAGCACCTCCCTCTTCTCTCTTCTTCCTGCTCAGGCCATGTAAGATGTGCCTGCTTCCCTTTCACCTTCTGCCATGATTGTGAATTTCTTGAGGCCTCTCCAGAAGCCGAAGTTGCTATGGTTCCTCTACAGCCTGCAAAACTGTGTGCCAATTAAACCTCTTTTATTTATAAATTACCCAGCCTCAGATATTTCTTCACAGCAGTGCAAAAATGGACTAATACAACCTACTTTAACTTGATTTTTTTGGATAATGTTATTGTATTATCTTATCCTCTTTTAGATTTTGGTCACATTTTACCTGGATCTCTGCCATTGCCCAACTACTCTGGTTATGTGCCTACTTGTACACTCTCCCTACCCCAGGACTACCCAGAACACTTATGATGAAAATGCTAATATTTGTGTAGTGCTTTATAGTTTGCAAAGTACTTTCACATAATCGTCTTATTTAACTCTCACCAAAAACTGTGAACATGATGTTATTTATATTCTTATCTTTTAAATTGTATTTTTTTTTTTGCTTTTTGTGAGAAAGGGGCTCATGCTGTTGCCCAGGCTGGTCTTAAAATCCTAGCCTCAAGCAGTCCTCCCATGTCAGCCTCCCAGAGTGTTAGGATTACAGCTGTGAGCCATTGCACTCAGCTTCCATCTTATAAATAAGTAAAATGATACTCTAGGTATATATATGATTTGTTCAAGACCAACATCTGACTCCTTAAACTTTGCCTGTGCAGCATTAGCTTTCTAAAGCACAGATGGAGTCTCCTCTTAACAAAACAAAAAAATGTTAATGTCTTCTAATTACCTACAGAATGATGCAACCCACCTTTCCAGTTTTAAATCCTTCACACTCTATTCTACAATTACTCACTATTCTTAGACTGTACAAGTGCTTTCTCCACTCTGTTTCTGTTCACACTGTTCCCACCACCTGTAATACCCTTTTTTTCAATCACCATCTGACAAAATTGTATGCATCACTCAAGGACCTGTGCAAGTGGCCTTGCCTTTATGGAGTCCTTTCTCAATTAACTATGACAGACCCAACCAATGCATCCTTTCTCTCTTTTGCTAAATCATTCAGAGCAGGGCAAATAAGAATATTGTTTCTGGAGTCCAAGAACCTGGATTCCAGTGTGGCTGTGCCATTTCTGAGCCTTGGGCTTCAGTTCCTATTGATAAAATAGGAACGATAACAGTATCTAGTTCATCAGATCACGATAACATGCCAAACATACTACTAACAGATACACAATAGTGACCAAACTGGCAAAGTTTCTGTAGCTGTGAAACTTTATATCAGAGGGGGAAATAAACAATAAATCAGTAGACATAAACGTTGATTGTAATGTCTTAGCTGGTCATCTATTAAGAGGCCCCCTGAGAAGTGAGGAATGAGCAGGGGCTGGCCTATTCAACGTGCTAGAGGAAGTGTCCTAGGAGGAACAAAGAGCATGTGCAAAGCACTAGAATAAAAGAGGCAGATATGTTTGCGGAACTGACTTGTCCAGTAACAGAAGCACAGCAAGGAAAGGGCAGAATAAAATGAGATGAAATTGGAGTGATAAACCAGGCCCCATAAACTGTAGTTAAAAAAAAAAAATCATTGTATTTATTTATTTTTATTTATTTATTTATTTATTTATTTTTGAAACTGAGTCTCGCTCTGTTGTCTGGGCTGGAGTGCAGTGGTGAGATCTCGCTCAGCTCACTGCAATCTCCACCTCCAGGTTCAAGTGATTCTCCTGCCTCAGCCTCCTGAGTTGCTGAGTTGCTTGAACTACAGGACCGTGACACCACGCCTGGCTAATTTTTGTATTTTTTAGTAGAGTCAGGGTTTCACTGTGTTGGCCAGGCTGTTTTTGAACTCCTGACCTCAGGTAATCTACCCGCCTCGGCCTCCCAAAGTGTTGGGATTACAGGCGTGAGTCACCACGTCTGGCTGTATTTGATTTATAATGAGAAGTATTGAAACATTTTAAGTGAGCAAGCAACATGGTCCAATTTTTCTTTTTAAAAAAATTCTCTGGGAAAAGGAAAGGAAGGGAGGGAGGAAGGGAGGGAGGAAGGGAGGGAGGAAGGGAGGGAGGGAAAAAGAATGTTTTGGCTAACGTTTGTAGAAGTGAAATAACCTTGTTCAGACATGAGCACATGAGCGGTAAGCTATTTCGGTCAAATTATATCTGGCATTCTACTATCAAGAAGTGGGCTCTGGCTAGGGACAGTGGCTCAGACCTGTAATCCCAGCCTTCAGGGAGGCCCAGGCAGGTAGCTCACCTGAGGTAAGGAGTTTGAGACCAGCCTGGCTAGCATGGTGAAACCCAGTCACTACTAAAAATACAAACAAACAAACAAACCAAATTAACCAGGCGTGGTGGCCTTTAATCCCAGCTACTTGGGAGGCTGAGGCAGGAGAATCACTTGAACCTGGGAGGCGGAGGTTGCAGTGAGCTGAGGTTGCACCACTGCACTCCAAACTGCGTGACAGAGTGAGACTCATTTAAAAAAAAACAGTGAGGTCCATTAGGATTTAGGATCATTAAAGAAAAAAATGTGGGGTCAGGTCCTCTCCCCTTCAATAGAGGTAAGCCTGTGACTACAGCGATAGTAACACCATACGATATTCCAGGCAGTCACAAAAAGCAACTCAGCCGCCATTCTGTGCAGATGCCAAGCAGCTACACAGAGGAGCGGGGGGAAGGTGTTCCAGGCACTGCCCCAGTGGAGGGACCAGCTAACAACCAAAATCAACTCCCAGACATGTGAGTAAGCAAGATTTCAGATCATTCCAGGCTTAGTACCTGAGCCACTGCAGCTGATCCCTGCCACAATCCAGACCTGAGCATATTAAATGTCGTCATTGTTTAAGTCACTAGACCTTGTGATGTTTTGTTGCATAGCATTAGATAAATGAAACAGCAACTGTTAGTTTCAATATTATGTCTGCTAATTACCCAATAACCTCTCTCCTACCTTCTAAACCTCAATTTTCTTTCATGCAGCAAACTACCCAGTTACAAAAACTTATTTCCCCAGATACCTCACAACGTGACGTGTTAGTTGACATGTAATTCATTTCTGATTAATGAAATATAAATGAACATTTACTGGTTAGATCTTCCAGGAAAGCTATTTTATTCCTAACAAAAAGGGACAGAATCGTTAGTATATACCTTTTGCCTTCAGCTTTTGACCTTACTGCCCAAAAACAGGATTCAAAGTCTGGAGTCATCTTGTAACACTGCATCTTTTGGAAGTAACCTAAGTGAATTAATTAATTTAAAAAATTAACCATATTGCGGATGGCCACTCCCGCTGTTTTTATTCAACATTATCCTGGAGGTTCTAACACTATAATAAGGAAAGAGAAATAATTAAAAGCAAAGAGACTGGAAAGGGAGACATAAATCTCTGTTTATTCACAGATGATATTATCCTCTATCAAAAAACCCTAAAGAATCTGCAAAATAAGCTATTAGAACTGAAAAGTGAGTTTAGTTAGGTGGCAGGGTACAAAGTCAATATCCAAAACCAATTGTATTTCTTTATATTAGCAATAAATAATCAAAAATTAAAATTAAAGTTTGCCATGTACAGTAGCATCAAAACTGTAAAATGCTTAAGGATAAATTCGACAAAAGATGTTCAAGACCTGTACACTGAAAACTGTAAAACATTGCTGAGTAAAATTAAATATTAAAGAAGACCTAAGTCAATTAAGAAATATACCATGTTCCTAGATTAGATAACTCTGTATTGTTAAGATGTCAGTTCTTTCCAAATTGATCTGTAGATTCAAGGCATCCTAATAGAAATCCCAGCCAGCTACTTGGTAGAAGTAGCAAACTGACTCTAAAGTTTAAAGTGCAAAAGATCTAGAACAGACAAAACAACTTGGAAGAAAAAAGAACAAAGTTAGAGGACATTTTGTGTGTGTGTGGTTTTTTTTAAAAGTATTTTTTAGGAAGTAATTTCTAAGAGTAGAATTAGTGGATAAAAGGCTAGAAGAAAGCTCAATATCTTATCAAAATAAATTTCATAGCTCAAAAACTTTTTGATTTGAAATATTTAAAAAATAAATTTGAAGATCTCTTGAGCTTGAGCGGTGCCCAAATGATTCCACCCTTTGGAGACCAGGTGAAAATGAAATGGGATGTGGTGGGAAGATGGAGTAGGATTACCTGCTGCTGACATATATGATGAATGGGAAAGAAAAATTCTAATTTACTAACTAAATTAATATTGTGGCAAATTTACTAATAAAATAAAAAGGAAAAACATCCTATTATATAGAAGATATTTTACAAATATTTGATGTTTATAATTTTGCTTCAATAGAGCAAAGACTATCTTAACATTAATTTTTAGAAGTTCTAGAAAATGTACTAACTGGGAACCTGCTGATGTAAACTTTAGTGCTCTGTGTGCCACTAACTAGCCAATTGACTTTGGGCAGGACTTTACGTCTCTAGGTCTTAACCTTGACATTTTCAAAAGGAAGTTACTAAAAGACTATTTTGAGAGTTATACCACAGATTCTATTTAGCCCTATTACTATTTCAGTATTATTACATTTTGATATAACTTCCATCCATTTCTTTCCTATAGAATCCAATTCCTTGTAATTTATCTTCATTAAAGAGCAGTACCATGGGATTATGTCCAAAGAATCAAGGGTTCTAAAACGGTCTTCCCCTTTACCATCAAGGATCAGTAAAGAAGGCATTTAAGCCCAGCATGGTGGCCTATAGTTCTAACTACTCAGGATGCTTAGGCAGCAGGATTGCTCGAGCTCAGGAGTTCAGAGTTGCAGTGTACTATGACTGCACCTGTGAATAGTCACTGCACTATAGCCTGGGCAACATAGCAATATCCCATCTCTAAAAAAATTAAAAATTAAAGTTTGATAAAGAAGACATTTAGCATGTCTCTACCACTGGTTATGGAAACTTCTGTTTTTCTTCTTTCTGCAGTCCTCCAAATGTAGTCTGTGATATATCATAGGCATGGAATACCACCATTATTTCTCTCTAGTGATTTCTAGAACAGACTAGAGTATTGGAGAATACATAAATAAACTAAAAACAAGTTCAAGTCCACCAACTGACCTTTCTCTAGCTACATCTGCAACGCCCTGTCTCATATTTTTGTAAGTTCTGATTGCTTACTTACTGGGAAAACTACGGGGCTCATAATAATTTTACTCCAAAAAGAGCCCTGTTTAAGCTATCTTATTTTAGTGCAGAGATTCAGACTTTAAAAAGATATGCAACATGAACAAAATTTTGCAAAGTCTTAAAAAGTACTTTGTCTTTTAGCTATGATAGAATGAGGTACACCTACATTATTCTGCCCAAGGTAGGCCCCAGATGAACGATCCTCCCATATAGGACTTCACTATTTACGTAGAATTTAAGAGACAGGAAATCTCTCCTCTGAAGATCATACCCTTGGGTTCATGAGCTTTTAAAATTTTATTTCCTCCTCTGTTATTCCAGACTATGCCATCAGCCCAAATATCCTGCTAATCTTTACTAGTGTACGTGAGGCCATTTTGAGATATAAGCTTCACATAGTTAATGAACACTTCAGGGCCAGTCTCATGTTGTTGTAAAGGCAAAAGGAACTTTCTTTTCACCTTCTGGAGGTATGAGAATTCGAACCTATAAACAAACTAAAATAGACAGATTAATGGGAGAACAGGCATACAAATTTATAAATGTAATAGCACATGGGAGTCAGACAAAGTATAAAACTCAAAGAAGGGCCAGATTATTGAAGGCTAAATACCTTCTTCATAAGGCAGAGGGAAGGAGGGGATGTAGGTAATTTTAGAGGAAGAGTAGATAATTTTTAGGGGAAATGAATTGGCTCAAAGAACAGACAACAGCCTGGGACAAAGTTTGTCTGGGCTCTGAGAGAGATGGTGATGATTGAGTGGCAGAATTGCACTGTGAACAAAGGCTGTCTAATTATGCAGATAAGTCTCTCAGGCACCATTCCTCAGAAGAATAGATGAAAAGTGTGTCTGGGACTATGTGCGGACAATATTTTCTTTTACTTTTTTTTGAGGGGTCTTGCTTTGTTGCCCTGGCTGAAGTGCAGTGGCACGATCACAGTTCACTGCAGCTTCTACCTAGCTCAAGTGATTTTCCTGTCTAGCCTCCTGAGTAGCTGGGACTACAGATGTGCACCAACTCACCCAGCTATTATTTTTTATTTGTAGAGATGGAGTCTCACTATATTGCCCAGGCTGGTCTCGGACTCCTAGGCTCAAGCCATCCTCCCACCTTGGCCTCTCAAAGTGCTGAGCTTATAGGCATGAGCCACCGTGCCCAACTAATAATCTTTAATTTCTTCTTTGGTGATTAATCTTCCCTGGTTAGTGAGATTTCAGACAGGAGATTGAAGACAACTGTGTGTCTTTTGGAAGGAATTCCCTCAGTCAGAACTTCAGGGAGAGCTCTCCCCGTGCCTGGGGGAGGAAAACAAAGCAAGATCAGAGAGACCTTGATTCTGAGGCAGCTTCTCAGGTCTCCCAATTTTCTTTAATTCAATGTGTTCAACATGCTATAGAGCCACACTATGAGACATCGTTTTCTGAGCCCCAACATTATCCAATTATCTTAGCACAGGCTTAGAGAATAAGACCACCTAAACCTTGGGACCACTGTGATTATACACCTAGCCAAATCTGAGCACCCTCCTTCAAACCCTTCACACCCTCCTTCAAATCCTTCACACCCTTCTCTTCAGGTTTTTGTTTTGTTCTGTTTTGTTTTGTTTTGTTTGAGACAGAGTCTCACTCCGTGGCCCAGGCTGGAGTGCAGTGGCACAATCTCGGCTCACTGCAAACTCCGCCTCCAGGGTTCACGCTGTTCTCCTGCCTCAGCCTCCCAAGTAGCTGAGTACAGGTGCCCGCCACCACGCACGACTCATTTTTTTTTTTTTTTTGTATTTTTAGTAGAGCCGGTGTTTCACTGTGTTAGCCAGGATGGTCTCGATCTTCTGACCTCGTGATCCACCCGCCTCGGCCTCCCAAAGTGCTGGGATTACAGGCGTGAGCCATCGCGCCGGCCTCTCTTCAGTTTTTTAAGCACAGGTTAATGACCACAGTGACTTGCCAAGTTTGTTTGTGTCTCCTAAATGTTGCCCTTTGGAAACCTTGACCAGCTTGTTCTAACCCCCTCTGAGTTGAGCCTCCACATCAATATGCAATTGTTATTCTGAGTGCTTTCCTTATCTGTTCTTTTTATAGTTCTTCTTATCGTTGATCTTTCTTAATAGGCTGTTCACTTACATTGTGTTCTCTTAAGTTTCCCTCTGAGCTCTTAAACTTTGTTTTTCGCAGACATTTTCACTCAGACTTTGACTGTAAAACCCTTCAAACTCTTGGGGAGAAGTGTGAATTTTGTCAACTGCAAATGGTCCACTCTGAATTTTTCACTGTGTGGTACTGAAACTGAAAGTAACGTAAATCAGTAAGTTGTTTATACTCAAATTCTCAAACATGTTTGCTACTTTCTGTTGAAATTTCCAAATTCAGGCCAAATTCAGTGGCTCATGCCTGTGGTCCCAAGCACTTTGGGAGGCCAAGGCTGGTGGATCGCTTGAGCCCTGGAGTTCAAGACCAGCCTGGGTAACATGACAAAATCCTCTCTCTACAAAAAATTTAAAAATTAGCCAGGTGTGGTGGTGCATGCCTGTAGTCCCAGCTGCTCAGGAGGCTGAGGTGGAAGGATCTACTGAGCTCAGGAGATAGACACTGCGGTGAACCATGATCCAAATTAAAACATTTTTTAAGCCTCATCTTCCTTTCACTGTCATCCTAATCAAGTGGTATCTAGTCTACCACACTTAGGGGTAGCTGAGCAAAACAAATAAATGTCTTTAGCTTAGAGTCTATCTTAGATGGCAGTAATGTGGAGAAATGTATAAGATGACAGCAACACCAAGAGTGAATATAAAAAGCTAAAATCATTAATACTGTCATGTTAATCTCACCAGGTCTCTATGAGAACGAATATTTGATACGTTTGAGGTGTCGCTGGAGTTTGCACTGATTACTAAACCTTGAATTTTCAAAGGTGATTCTGACAATGCTTTAGTGTATTTAGAATTCGTCAAAATTATTTCATTAAAAAAGAATACAAGTTGACATCTGTGAGTGCTATCTCACACTTGAGTAAAAATGAAGTCAGCTGCTGCCTGGCTGCAGCAGTACTTTTATTTGACACTTTGAAATACTTGGCTAAAAACGAACTAGTGTGCTGGCCAACAAAAAGCAAAAGAGCGTGAAAAGCAGTGGGATGATAAAACTGGGTAAGAGCAGACATTTTCAGTTCCACTGTTTTATTTTATAGTCTAAGACTATAAAAGCAATGAACTGTAAAACTACACGAACCTATTTACCACTGAATTTTACATGATTCTACCGTGTCATAATCTATCTTTTCCTCAAGAAAAAAAATGGTAAGTTCTATATTTAGGCTAAAGAACCCACAGTGCTAATGTAACAATCTATTTAGTAGGTTCAATACATTTTACTATTCAGATTTCCGTCATTCTTTTAATATAATACTGATCTTTTTACAACTATCTTAGAAAGTCTCACATTTGGTTCACTTTTTTTGGTAAGTACAAGGGAGCCAGGGAGTTGCCTTATCTCTCTCTGCATCATCTCTCTTTCTCTCTTTCTCCATTGCTTTGTCTTCTTGTTCTGCATTTCTAATTCTGCACTTCCTTCCCCTTTTCTGTAATCCATTACCTTCCTGGAAAGTATCTCCTAAGTTCCTTTGCTCCCATAAGTACTTTTGACTTAAAGCCGAATAGGGAGCAGAATTTTTGAAAGAATACAGTGAAATGTAGATTATATTGCAGAAAAAAATTACTCAAAAATGAATATTAGAACAAATTCAATATATGGAACATTTTTAATGACAATAGATGCATTTTCTTCAACAAATCAATACCACGAGAAACCCCCCCGCCCCCCAAAAAAAGGAAGGAAAGAAGTATTCTCTACATTTAAAAGAAAGGAGAGTCAAAACATTTAAATATATGGACTTTGAGTTACCGTTCAACTAACCAACAGTAGAGAGAATTTTTTTAGACAGTGAGGGATATCTTAATATCCCTGCATATTCCATAATGGCAAAATACCAGGAATTACTATTAATTTTGTTAGATGTAAAAATGGCATTATGAATTTTTTCAAAACCATATTTTTTAGGGATGCATCTTGAAGTATGTAGGAGTGAAATGACAGGATTTCTGAGATTTGTTTTCAAATATTTAGCAAAGAAAGAAAAAGCAATTACGCAAGTGTGACACAATCTTGGTAATTTTAAATCTCGATGGATATTGGGCTTCATTGTGCTTTGCTCTCTATTTTTGGATATGTTTAAAATTTTTCACTTCATACGATTTTCTAATTTAGAAGTAAAAAATAACATATTCTTAGGTCTCTTGATAAATCCTGAATCTTAGAAACTTTCATTCGAGTGTCTTTTTTAAATTCAAGAACGAACCCAATATATTTTTGGGTAGCCTTGATTTCTTAGAATCTTACTCTTAATCTCCCAACTACATCCAACCCCAAGATGCCCATTTATCTCCCACCTGGTGCAGTTTGGAGACATCCTGGGTTATTCTGGCAATGCTCAGACAGCTTGGTGGCCATAAATAAAATGGCCCATCATGGTGTTTTCCTAAACAGAAACTATTTTCCCTGTAACTTTATTGACTTCACCTTTCTCCACAGGCAGAGTTTATCACTCTCCACTTTGTTTTATTTATTTATTTGTTTGTTTGTTTGTTTGTTTATAGCGCCAGGGTCTCACTAGGTTGCTCAAGTTGGTCTCAAACTCCTGGGCTCAAGTGATCTTCCTGCCTCAGCCTCCGAGTAGTTGGTATTACAGGCATCCACCACCATGCCCAGCTCCTCCATTTGGTGTTGTCATAGAATTAAAATAAAGGCCTATACTGGAGTATTAATTACAAGTTGTTATTTTATTTGTCTGTTTTGGTTTTCGCTTTTTTGTGGGTTTTGTTTTGTTTCGTTTGTTTTGTGTGAGACAGGGTCTCACTCTGTTCCCAGGCTGGAGTGCAGTGGTACAATCACAATTAACCACAGCTTCAACCTCCTGGACTCAGGTAATCCTCCGACCTCAGCCTCCTAAGTAGCTGGGACTACAGGCACATACCAACATACATAGCTAATTTTTTAATTTTTTTTTCTCTCTGTTGCCCAGGCTGGAGTACAGTGGTGTCATCTCAGCTCACTGCAATCTCCACCTCCCAGGTTCAAGCAATCCTCTCACTTCAGCCTCCTGAGTAGCTGGGACTACAGGCCTGTGCCACCACACCCAGCTAATTTTTGTATTTTTAGTAGAAATGGGGTTTTGCCATGTTCAGGCCAGACTGGTCTCAGACTCCTGGCTTCAAGTGATCGGCCCACCTCGGCCTCCCAAAGTGCTGTGATTCATTGGCCTCCTTGTCTCTTACCCCCAGTAAGTTGTAAGCTCCTTGAAGACAGAGATTGTGATGGTTAATTGTATATGTCAACTTGACTTGCCGTAGGCTGCCCAACTATTTAGCCCAGCATCATTCAGGGTGTGTCTGTGAGGGTGTTTTTGGATGAGATCAACATTTAAATCAGTAGACCTAGTAAAGCAGATTGCCCTGCATGCTATGGATGTGACTCCTCTAATCAGTTGAAGGCCTCAACAGAGCAAAAAGGCTGACCCTCTCCCAAGTGAGAGAGAATTCTTGCTGCCTGATTACTTTCTAAGAACTGGGACATTGGCCCAGCACGGTGGCTCACGCCTGTAATCCCAGTACTTTCGGAGGCCGAGGCCAGTGGATTGCCTGAGGTCAGGAGTTCAAGACCAGTCTGGCCAACATGGTGAAACCCTCTCTCTACTAAAAATACAAAAGTTAGCCAGGCGTGGTGGCATGCATCTGTAATTCCAGCTACTCGGGAGGCTGAGGCAGGAGAACAGCTTGAACCTGGCAGGCAGAGGTTGCAGTGAACGGAGATCACACCATTGCACTCCAGCCTGGGCGACAGAGCGAGACTCTGTCTCAAAAAAAAAAAAAGAACAGGGGCATTGCCTTTTTTCTGCTTTCGGACTCCAACTGAAACGTTAGCACTTCCTGGGTCTCAAGCCTGCCGGCAATGGGACTGGAACTACACCAAGGACTCTCCTGATTCCCAGGCTTTCAGACTCAGGCTAGAACTACACCATTGGCTCCCCTGGGTTTCCAGCTTCCCAACTCATCTTACAGATCTTGAGACTTGCCCGCTTTCATAATCGCGTGAGCCAATTCCTTAAAATAAATCTCTTTATATATATTTATCCACATCTTATTGGTTCTGTTTCTCTGGAGAACCCTGACTAAAACAGAGACCATATCTTATGCATTTCTAAGGACCCGGAAGTTGGAACAGTGCCTAACAAAGAGTAGATGCTTCTTTTAAAGGTTTGCTGAATGAAATGGTGCTTTTACAGTCTCTTATGTGTATAACTTTTATTTGATTATTGATTTGTTTGTGTATATAAAAAGTTGGGCTTTGAGAAAAGGAAAAGTTGAGTTCTACATTAGTGTGAAAAAAAGAGAATTACTTGCTTTTAGAAAAAAATCAACTAAAAAGTTAATCAACTAAAAGAAAGAAACTACTGAACTAGACCAGAATTGGACTTGTTTCCATATTGTATTGACCCAAACTTTAAATTTGTTCACACATCCTTACTTTTACCAATCTGGGTCTTAATTTTCTCATCATGGTCCACAAAGCTGGATCCTAATCTGGCATCTCACTGGCTCTGGACCTTTGTCTGTCTCATATTTAAGAGTAGCAACTACAAGTTAATTTTCCTAACGTTGCTTTTATCTTGTCTCAAAATTTTTAGCAACTCTCCAATATCTACTTCTTTTGCTCTGGTATTCAAGCGACTCACAATCTTATCTTTTATTTACTTTTAAATATTTTGTAGAGACCATGTTTCCCAGATGGTCTCGAACTCTTAGGCTCAAGTAATTCTCCTGTCTTGGCCTCCCAAAGTGTTGGGATTACAGGATGGTGAGGCCAGATGCATGAGGTGCTACACGCGGCCTCACAATCTTAGCCTGTCTTTCATCAATGTCTCAGTCACAAGTCCTTTGTCCTTCCTTGTTGGTTAATGACACCCCATTTATTACACATCTAACTAAATTTACTCCAGTTCTTTTTTTTTTTTTTTTTTTTTTTTGAGGTGAGGTTCGCTCTTGTTGCCCAGGTTGGAGTGCAATGGCGTAATCTCGGCTCACCACAACCTCCGCCTCCTAGGTTCAAGCGATTCTCTTGACTCAGCCTCCTGAGTAGCCTGGATTACAGGCATGAGCCACCACGCCTGGCTAATTTTGTATTTTTAGTAGAGACGGAGTTTCTGCATGTTGGTCAGGCTGGTCTCGAACTCCCGACCTCAGGTGATCTGCCCACCTCGGCCTTCCAGAGTGCTGGGATTACAGGCGTGAGCCACTGCGCCCAGCCTACTCCAGGTCTTAAAATGCCTTACCTCTTGCTTGTAGCCAGTCCAAATTCTGTCATGCGATAGTGGAGAAAGAACAAAGTTTGAAGTTAGGAAACCTTGCTTCTTGTCTCTTTCAATACCACCGTGTGTGTAACGTGGGGCAATTGTGTCAATTACTTTTCTGGAACTCAATTTCTTTTTACTATATGATAACAGGGGGAAACAAAAGGGTTCTATGTTCTTTCTCAACTAAAAATATTATGGTTTCTTTACCTTTCAGCACAGCTCTTGTCATTAATTCAACAAACAGTTCTTGAGTGCTTTTTATGAGCAATAAACACCTGCTCTATGAAGCCAGCCTTAACACCCACTACCCCATTCCCAGCAGCTGCACTTGCTGACCCAAGTGCACTGACTGTCTGTGCCAGTCATTATTGATGTGATTTTTATGCCATATCATCTTAAATATAGTATTAGCTCCTTATCAGCAGGGACTTGTGCTTCTGCATATCCTTGACAGATAAAGTTGTCAGGCTTTAAAAAGTATAGCCTGAGAAACTTGCTGAAAAAAAAATGCTGATTCCTTTGGAAACTTTTCATTAAGTAAGAAATAAAGAAAAAAAAATGTTGATTCCCAAGTCTCCCATCTACCCCCTTCCAATTCTGATTGAGTAACTGGTAATCTGCATGGTAATAAATACCATTATCACTACCCCACGGTTCAGTTCAGGTGGCCCAGGAACCAACTTTGAGAAAAAACTGCTCTGCAGTATATAGCACATTTTCTTGCTTACAATTAGCATGAGATCAAAAATTATTTTTTAAAAAACCTGTTTTAATTCCAAGAGGATAGGTATGTTTGCATTGACAAAGATCTAAAATAGAAAATGGCTCATGAGAAATGGGTAACTCTTAAATAGTCTGCCAGTATATGAATAATAATACCCATGAAGAAAGAAAAGGGGGAAATGCACAGGAAACTGAAAAGACTGCATAAGGTAGACCAGCTGTAAATGAAAAAGTCATTGGCTGAAACCCACAACAATGGGGAAGGGAAGGCTAAATGTCAAAAATGGACTGATGGTTCTCAAAAAACTGTTTTGTTAAGTTCAGAGAAAGTGTTCAGACTACCGCTCAGTGCAGATGGAGGCAAAAGTAAAACCTTCAGAATCTCATTTTGTTTCATTCTTTATTCTAAGAAAAGCAACCTTAAATAAAAAAGAACAGAGCTAATGTCCTAAGGTGAGGAGTTAAAGAAAAAGAAGAAATAGTAACTTTGAGGGGATTAATATCTCTGGTGCTAGAATCATTTGTAGATTTAGGGTACATTGCTGATAAGTAATTAAATGAGGAAATGTTTAATGTAAGAGAAATATCAAGAATTTGTAAATGGTGTATGTCTGATTTTGAAAGAAGATGAAAAGTGATTCGAAAACTACAGAGTTGATCTCGAGCCCTTTAAAGATTTTAGCACAGATTAGTAAAAAGTTTATCAACAATTAGAGATGAAAGAGATGAAAACTTTGAGCTAGTTTAGGTATACCAAGGACAGTAATACCAAACTACTTGTTTTCTTTTTTTATATATATACAATTATATATCACAGTTGTACATACATTTGGGGTACATGGCTATTTTGATACATATATACAATGTGTAATGATCAAATCAGAGTAATTGGGATATTTATCACCTCAAACACTTTTCTTTGTGTTAGCAACATTAGAATTCTCCTTTTCTATTTTGAAATCTACAATAAATTGTTTTCTTTCAGAGTGTCGGGAGATACCTATAGAAGTTGCTATAATGACCTCAGCAAGGCATTTGACAAACTAATGGTATTCTTATGAATAAGTTTTAAAAAAAAATAGTTCCTTAGGTAAATTCAGAGTTAGTGGACTCACATTTTTTGCCCAAACATGATTAATGCAGTCGGGCCTCTGGGGCTTTTTTTGGTGATTCAACAAATATTTATTGAACATTTTACCAAGTACAAGAAACTGGTCTAGGTAGTGCAAATCCAGGAGTGAATAAATCAAAGTTCCTGCTCCCAAAGGTCTTAGTAAAGGGAGACATATAATAGATAAACAAATATATTTTGTCAGACGGTGGTTAGAGAAAGAAAACAAAAAGCAGGTTAAGGGGTTAAAAAAAAGTGTAATGGGGAATGTTTCTTTTATAGGCTGGTCAGAGAGGCTGATAGGATCTGGTGATGCCTGGGCAAGGCCCTGCTGTGTAATGAGCTGGGTAATTATCCAGGGGAACAATATTCCAGGTAGCAGGACAGCAAGCATATGGGCCCAGAGATGGAAGCATGCGTGGCTAAGAGACCCTATGGTAGGCAGACAGCAGTGCCCCAAAGATGTCCATGCCCACATGCCTGGAACCTGTCAATCTGTTATATTCTGTGGCAAAGAAATTGCAGATGGAAATGGCATTTCAGACCTTAAGATAAAAAGATTATCCTAGATTATCCAGGTGGGTCCAATAGAGTCACATGAGCCCTTAAAAGCAAAAAACTTTTTCTGGCTGCAGCAAGAGAGACTCAGCAGAAGGGAAAAATCAGAGAGATTCCAAACATCAGGATAGCATGCACTGTTTCTGGCTCTGAGATATGGGGACCCGTGAGCAAGGATTGTCCTCTGGGAGAAAAGGGTGGGCCCTAGCTGACACCAGTGAGGAAACAGGAACCTCAGTCCTGCAAACTGAAGGCACTGGATTCTACCAACATAGGAAACAGCCAAAACAGTTCAGACTTCCAAACTACAGAACTGTGAGATAATAAATTTATGTTGCTTTAAGCTGCTAACTGTGTGGCAATTTGTGGTCATTTGCTTTGGAAGTAATAGAAAACTAATACGGACTATGAGACTTGATTGAAATGGGAGGGGAGTATAGTAGGAGATGAAGCAAGAGAGGGAGAAAGCATGGGCTGGGGGAAGAAAGGAAATGAGGGGTCAGCTACTGTGGGGCTTAGTAGAACATTGTGAGACCTTTGTCTTTTACTGTGGGTGAAATCGGGAGCCTATCGGGGTTTGGGCAGAGCCATGACATGAGCAGCCTTACACGATGGAAAGGATCACTGTGAACTACCCTGTGTAGAATGCAATTAGACAAATGTTGCAATTGTTCATGCAACAGCTTGAACTAGGGAAATTACAATGGACATAGGAAAGGTCAGATTCTGGATACGTTGGGTTGAACCATTTAAAACTGCTACTTGAGTGTCTCAAAAAGAGTTGAAAATTAGGTTGAATCAAGAGGATTTGCTCAGGGGTAGCTTATGGGGTGTTGGGGAAAGAGGGGTGTCATTGCTTACTCCAAAATTTTTGGTTCGAGCCATGGAGAAAAAAGACATAATGAGGTAACAAAGATGAGTGGCAAGATTAGTGGGAGTTGCAGGACAAGGGCAAACAAGGGTTTATCTTGGGACACGTTATGTATGAAAAGCCTGTCAGCTATCCAAGTGGAGATGTCTATTACATTGTTAGATACACAAGTTTGAAGTTCAGAGGATTATCGGGAGCTGGAATGATGAATTAGGGAGTCCTCTCACACAGGCAGTACTCAAAACCGTGGGGTGAGTTCAAACACGGAGGAAATGAATGTAGAGAGAGGAGTGATGCTGCCTCTGGGCTGAACTGTTTTCGAAAGTCTCTCTGACATTACAATTTTTTTTCTGATTTGTGACTACAAATACATCAGTAAGCACACAAACCAAAATATTGTTTAAAACATTTAGTTATGTATTTAATGAATTATCTGCCTATAAGATAATAAAATCGAATTTAAAAATACATCAAAGAAATAAAGGGTCCAGAATAAATAAACACTTCCAAAATAAAGAGTCATCACTTCGACTGGGTGTAGTGGCTCACACCTATAATCTCAGTACTTTGAGAGGCCAAGGTGGATGGATGGCTTGAGCCCAGGGGTTCAGGAACCATTTGGGCAATGTGGTGAAGCCCTATCTCTACAAAAAAATACAAAAATTAGCTGCGCATGATGGCACATGCATGTTGTCCCAGCTACTCGGGAGGCTGAGGTGAGAGGATTGCTTGAGCTAGGTGACACAGCAAGACCCTGTCTCAAAAAAAAAAAAGAGTCATCATTTAATTTTAGATATTCCAAATTAAACAGATTATATTCTTGAGAACGCCCAGTGAAATTAGCATAAGCTATACACCCATATTGAAGGACCAGTGAATATATTCTGCCAATGGTTTTTGCTCTGAAACATTTTAGTGTCTTAGAATGGTGCACCTTTTTATGTTGTGTTTATGTTGAACATTCAGTGAGAAGAATTATTCTCTCCTACTCGTTCCTCAGCTCCATGATAGTTCAATATTTACAAGTCTACAATTACAAACAAAAACAAAACAAAACAGAGTCACCAACCTAACAACTTCGTTCTACTCTCTTTCCTTCTATGCATAATACCTCCATTGTGTTTTGGTCATTGCTAATGATACACGTCATAGTTTATTAGTCTCACCAACTTTCCTTCTGAAAAAAAAAGTTATTTGTGAGCATATTAAGCTAGGATAAAAACACTGACAAAAAATTTTCTGTCATAAATCTCTTTTCATGCCCCCCTGAAATAAAGCATATAGATATATGCATTATATATAGGTATAGATATGTCTTTTCATATCACAAAAAGAGTTAGTTGTAACTTCCTACAAGGTAAAGAAAAACCTGACCTGCTGCAATTACCTCCAATTACCTTTATAAGCACATCGTTACAAAATATTTTGCCAACCACATCACAAACATTATTAATGTATTAACTATAGTCCAAGTTTTGAGCTCCTCCTGGGTTGGGGTGGGGTGGGAACAAGCTCTTTATGGTAACATTTTATTGGGTCATCTGCTGACAAAGCAGAATTTTAAAAGCCTACCTGTAATCACCCTAATTAAGCCATCAAGTGTCAGGACTTGCTGTGTGAATCTGATTAATTCTAGCCATCTCTGTGGTGCAACTGATGTTGCCTGTATTAAAGGAGTGACTCTGCCTCAGAGGCAATTTCTTGATGTTTATGCCTTCTCCCTTTCCACCAGTCTGTATCAGAAAATTACAAAGAAGGTTTGCAATGATGTCCTCATAAGTCTGTGAAACTTCCTTTCAGCTGGGAGCCCAACCACATACAAACCCTTTTATTATATACCGACACTATTACTGTCTTTATACTTTTATGTGGTATTTAATTCATAATACCACTTGTAGTGTGTAAAGTAGATTGCTCACATATGTCTTAGTCTGTTTGTGCTGCTACAACAAAATACTTGGAACTGGGTAATTTATAAAGAACAGAAATTTATTTATCACAGTTCTGGAGACTGGGAAGTCCAAGATCAAGGTGCCAGCAGGTTCTATTATCTGGTGAGAGGTGCATCCTCCAGAGAAGAGGAATGATGTGCCCTCACATGGCAGAAGGCAAGTGGGGTGAACAGCCGCCATCAAGCCCTTTTATAAGGGCACCTAATCCTGTTCATGAGAGAGAAGCCCTCATGGCCTAATTACCTTCTAAAGCTCCCACCTCTTGGTACTGTTGATCGCATCAGCAACACCTGAATTTTGCAGGGGTCACATTAATTTATTGCAATATATTTAACTGGATTGTGAGCAATTTATTGTTTCTTTTTGATCCTTTCTAATGTGTTCACTGTTCCCAATGCTTTTGCACAAATATTTGAGATGGTTATGCTGCAGATCCTCCTGAAAACAGACATCCAATCCTCCTTCCCCCATCCCCACCCCGTCCTCGCTACCACACAATTGACTGAAAAGAGCTAAGAAAAATGAAAGCAAGGTAATTTGTTTTCTTAATAAAAGCATGCTTTATGTTGTTCACTAGGGGATTTATGTTTTAAAACCTATTTATCATCATGCCTGTAAGAAAATGCTATTGAATGAAGGTTGTTGTGATGGTTGATTTTATGTGTCAACTTCGCTAAGCTACAGTGCCCACATCCAGATTGCTAGATGTGAATGTGCTTAATATTTATACTCAGTTGACTTTAAGTAAAGGAGATTACCCTGAATAATGTGGGTGGATATCAATCAGTTGAACACTTTAAGAACAAAAACTGAGGTTTCTTGGAGAAGAAATTCTGCCTCAAAACCATAACATAAAAATCTTGCCAGTGGATTTTGGGTTTAAGACTATAACTTCAACTCTTGCCTGAGTTTCCAGCCTGCCAGCTTGCCCTATAGATTTCGAACTTGCTAACTCCCACAACTGCATGAGCCAATTGTTTAAAATAAATCTCTCCTCTCTGTCTTTTTTTAAAATTATTTATTTATTTTCTCTCTGTGCCTCCTATTGGTTCTGACTCCAGAGGACCCTGATTAATGCAGTTGTGTTTCAAGCAGTTATTTATTTATTTTTTTTTACAATATTTCTGAACCTCTTGCTAATTGAATACAGGCATATCTAGTTTTATGGCCCTTCACCTAATCGGAACTTGCAGATATTGCATGTTTTTTCACAAATTGAAGATTTTGACAACCTTGTGTGAAGCAAGTGTATGAGCATCATTTTTCCAACAGCTTGTGATCACTTTGTGTCGCTGTGTCACATTTTGGTAATTCTCACAATATTTCAAACTTTTTCAAAATTAGTATCTCTGCTACGGTGATTTGTGATCAGTGATCTTTGATGTTACTATTTGCATTGTTATGAGGTGCCATGAAACGCACCCATATAAGGCAGTTAACTTCATACATAAATGTCACATATGTTCTGACTGCTCCACCGACCTTGGCCATTCCACTGTCTCTCTCCCTCTCCTTGGGCTTCTCCATTTCTGAAACACAACAACATTGAAATTAGGCCAATTAATAACCCTACAATGGTCTCCAAATGAAAAAAAAGAGTCACACATCTCTTATTTTAAATCAAGAGCTAGAGATGATTAAGTTTAGTGCGGATGACAGGCTGAAAGGTAGGGCTCTTGTACCAACCAGTCAGCCAAGTTGTGAATACAAAAAAAAGTTCTTGAAGGAAATTAAAAGTGCTGCTCCGGGGAATACATGAATGATAAGATAGCATGATATTGCTGATATGGAGAAAGTTTTAGTTTCTGGATAGAAGATCAAACCAGCCACAACATTCCCGTAAGCCAAAGCCTAATCTGGAGCAAGCCCCTAACTCTCTTCAATTCTACCAAGGCTGAGAGAGGTGAGGCAGCTGCAGATGAAAAGTTGGAAGCTATCAGAGGTTGGTCTGTGAGGTTTATGGAAAAAAGCCATCTCCATAACATAAAAGTGCAAGGTGAAGCAGCAAATGCTGATAGAGAATCTGAAGCAATTTATCCAGAAGATCTAGCTAAGAACATGGTTGAAGGTGACTACACTAAACAGCACATTTTCAATGGAGACAAAGCAATCTTATAACGGAAGCCATTTAGGCCTTCATAACTAGAGAGAAGTCAATGCCTAGCTTCAGATCTTCAAAGTATAGCCTGGCTCTCTCTCTCTCTTTTTTTTTTTTTTTTTGAAACAGAGCCTTGCTCTGTCACCCAGGTTGCCAGACTAGAGTACAATGGTGCCACCTTGGCTCACTGAAACCTCTGCCTCCCAGGCTCAAGCGATTCTCCTGCCTCAGCCTCCTGTGTAGCTGGAATTACAGGCATGCACCACCACACCCAGTTAATTTTTGTATTTTAATTCTGTATTTTGTATTTTTTATTTTTAGTAGAGATGGGGTTTCGCCATATTGGCCATGAACTCCTATTGGTCTTGAACTTCTGGTCTTGGACTCCTTGAATGCCATATGGGTCTTGAACTCCTGGTTTTAAGTGATCCACCTACCTCGACTTTCCAAAGTGTTGGGATTACAGGCTTGAGCCATTGTGCCCAGCCTAACTGACTCTCTTAATAGGAGATAATGCAGCTGGTGACTTTAAGTTGAAGTCAGTGGTCATTTACCATTCTGAAAACCCTAGGGCCCTTAAGAATTATGCCAAATCTTCTCTGCTTATGTTCTAGAAATAAAACAACAAAGCCTAGATGACAGCACATCTGTTTACAGCATGGTTTACTGAATATTTTAAGCCTACTTAAAATAAGCCTACTTAAGTGACTTATTGCTCAGAAAAAAATATTCCTCTTAAAATATTACTGCTCATTGACAATTTACCTAGTCACCCAAGAGCTCTGATGGATATCTACAAGGAGATTAATGTTGTTTCATGCCCTCTAACACAACATCCATTGTGCAGCCCATGGATCAAGGGATAATTTAGAATTTCAAGTCTTATTATTTAAGAAATACATTCATGGCCGGGAGCGTTGGCTCATGCTTGTAATCCTAGCACTTTGTGAGGCCGAGGCGGGCACATCATGAGGTCAGGAGTTTGAGACCAGCCTGACTAACATGGTGAAACCCTGTCTCTACTAAACTACAAAAATTAGCAGCATGTGGTGGTGTGTGCCTGTAATCCCAGCTACTCAGGAGGTTGAGGCCAGAGAATTGCTTTAATTAGGAGGTGGAGGTTGCAGTGAGCCAAGACTGCATCATTGCACTCCAGTCTGGGCAACAGAGCAAGATTCCATCTCAAAAAAAAAAAAAAAAAGAAAGAAAAAGAAGAGAAAAAGAAAAGAAAAATAACTATATTTATAAGGCTATAGCTGCCATAGGTAGTGATTTCTCTGATGGCTCTGAGCAAAGTAAATTGAAAACCTATGGAAAGGATTTACTATTGTAGATGCCATTAGAAACATTCGCAATTCATAGGAGAAAGTTAAAATGTCAACATTAACAGAAGTTTGGAAGAAGCCGATTCCAACCATCATGAATGACTTTGAGAGATTCAAGAATTCAGTGGAGGAAGTAACTGCAGATGGGGTAGAAATAGCAAGAGAATTAGAATTAGAAGTGGACCCTGAAGATGTGGCTGAATTGGTGTAATTTAATGATAAAATGTGAATGAATGAGGAGTGTCTCCTGTTGCCCAGCCTGAAGTGCAGTCGTGTGATCATGGCTTACTGCAGCCTTTGACTCCTTGGACTCAAGCGATCCCTCCCAAGTTTCTGGGATTACAGGTGTGAGCCACGGTGCCTGGCTACAAAATGGTGTTTTGAGATAGAATCTACTCTTAGTGAAGATGCTATGAACATTGTTGAAATGACAACATAGAATTTAGAATATTACATAAACTTAGGATAAAGCAGCAGCAGGGTTTGAGAAGACGGACTCCCATTTTGAAAGTTCTACTGTGAGTAAAATGCTACCAAACAACATCGCAAGTTACCAGAGAAATCTTTCATGAAAAGAAGAGTCAATCAATGGAGCAAACTTCATTACTGTCTTTTTTTTAAATTGCCGCAGCCACCCCAATCTTCATCAGCCGCCACACTGATTAGTTAGCAGTCACCAACATCGAGGCAAGACCTCCACCAGCGGAGAGGTTAGGACTCCCTGCAGGCTCAGATGATCATTAGCATTTTTAGCAATAAAATATTTTTTAATTAAGCACTTTTTAGACACAATGCTACTGCACACTTAATAGACTACAAATAGTGTAAACATAACTTTAATATGCAGTTGAAATAAAAAAGTGTGTGACTTGCATTATTGCAATATTCACTTAATTGTGGTGGTTTGGAACTGAACTCGCAATATCTCTGAGGTATGCCTGAATACCTATATTCTTATTATATTCTTAATTTTGTTGTACTAAAATAAAGATAGGAGTTGTGCTTGCTTTGGCAGCACATATACTAAAATAAAGATAGGAGTTTAGCATTACTCACTAATAAAAGTCAGTTTCTCTGCTGGCATGGACAATAAGAGAGTATTGCCAAACAACGACGACAACAACAACAACAACAACCATGGCACCTCTCCTGCCAAGCAGGGAAATTTTACACCAGGGATTTCCAATATGAAGCTCTACCTAAGAGTGTCTAGCCCACTCAAGTGTCATAAGTTACACATCACCCTAACCTAGTTCACATAAATCCTAACCAATTATCAAACAATAATATGAAAAGTTTGATCAAAACATTTTCTTCTGAAAAAGATGAGCCAAGTTTGAGGTCTCTTTGAGGTAGGGAGGAGAGTTTCTACAGTTAAAACATAACTCAAAATAGGAGGTTGGTGTGCCCAGTTTCCATTGCCTCATTCATCAAGAGAGTTTGTGTTTTGACTTTTGGAAGTCAGTTTTATTGCATGATGTAATGGAGAAAATAATGAAGATAGCAAATTTTCTTTATGCTTATATTTTAACCACTGCTGCTTTATGGATATTTAAGAAGCTAACGCAAGAGAAGTAGATTTAGTTGATTTTAATTTAGTTACATGGCTAAATCCGGGACATTTTTGAAGAAATGTGTTGAAGTGTTCTTCAAATTATAGTCTTGGATCCTACTTGTTGGACCTCCAAAGGCCCCAGAAGGCTGCACACACTTTTCCTTGATGTTACATAGCCTAATGTAACATATGCTATGTAATGTAACATCCTCTATGTTACATATCAGTTTCTCTACATAGCTAACGCAACTAACATAACACAAAATCCTCCATGTCCATTATAAAAGTGACTGTTTTGGTGGATCACGAGGTCAGAAGATAGAGACCATCCTGGCTAACACAGTGAAACCCCGTCTTTACTAAAAATACAAAAAATTAGCTGGGCGTGGTGGTTGGTGCCTGTAGTCCCAGCTGCTCTGGAGCCTGAGGCAGGAAAATGGCGTGAACCTGGGAGGTGGAGCTTGCAGTGAGCCGAGATCGCACCACTGCACTCCAGCCTGGACGACAGAGCCAGACTGTGTCTCAAAAAAAAAAAAAAAAAAAAGTGTTTTGTATTCAGATTCAAACTTGACAAGTGAGAAGATGGTACCCAAGACTGTTTTTTTTTCTTTTCTTTTCTTTTAAACAAGAGAAATTTCTCACAGTTTGGAGTTGGGGAAGTTAAAGATCAAGGTGCCAGCAGATCCGGTGTCTGGTGAAAGTATGCTTCCTGGTTTGCCGTCTTCTGCTTGTATCCTCACTTGGCAAGAGAGCAGAGAGAGTGATCATCTCTCTCATGTTTCCACTTATAAGGGCACTAATCCCATTCATGAAGGTTCCACCCTCAGGACCGAAGTATCTCCCAAAGGCCCCACCTCCAAATACCATCACATTGGGGATTTATTCTCCAACATATGAACATTGTGAGGGACACAAACATTTAGTTCATAGCAGCTCTCCTCTTCCAGTCCCATAAAGAGGAGGGCTTTGCCCTGCCAGACCAATTCATTTGTGATTTTGTGATTCCAACTCAGAAGGAAAGAGAGCTGGGGCAAAGCATCTGAAGCACACAAGAGTAGATCAAGTTTTGAAAGAGACATAAAAACAAATACTGTGTGTGCAAGAGAAGTGGATGAGAGAAAAACTGTTTAAGATACATTGTTTGCTATGTGTCTATTTCACAGTGTTCAGCTGTGATAAATTTTTTTCTTTTTTTACACAGTCTTGCTCTGTCACCCAGGCTGGAGTGCCGTGATGTCATCATAGCTCACTGCAGCCTCAATTTCCTGGGCTCAGGTGATCCTCTCACCCCAGTCTCAAGAGTATCTGAGACTACAGCAGCGTGCCACCACATCTGGCTAATTTGTGTATTTTTTGTAGAGATTGGGTTTCATGGTGTTGGCCAGGTTGGTCTTGAACTCCTGGGCTCAAGTGATCCTCTCTCCTTGATCCCCCAAAGTGCTGGGACTACAGGCATGAGCTACAGTGCCCAGCCTGAGAATTTTTTAAAAGTCATTTTGAAATTGGGTTTCAGGTTCTTGCCTGTGTTTTTTGAATATGGTACTGCTCTAAGACTGGAAAATGTGGACCATAGATTTATAAATACTACACAAAATACTAATCCTAAACTATAGAAATTTCTGGACAAATTTTGAGTAATGTGGGTGGTTACCTAGCTATTTTATGAAACTGCAGAATTAAAGGCCTTTATGTGTAAAAATAACCTTATCAGCTTATGATTTTAAAATAAAAACACCTTCACACCTCCTAGAAGACTCCAAGGTGTAAATATCCTCTTTAAATGTACCAGTAAGTAGACTTAGTCCTAGAACAGTGTAATTTTTTTTTCTACAAATAAAGTTTATTGTACTGTTTGGGGGATGGTATATTTATTGCTGCTAAAAAATTATTTTGAATTGCTAATAGGCTATAATAACAAACATCAGTAATAAAAATTTAAAACATTCATACAACTGAGCTGAAAACACGCTCCCAGGCCTAGTGGGCAGTAAGGAATCTGGCCAATATATGTATAACTTGAACATTCAGTTCTCAAGTAATTTACAGCGTTTTAGCCCTCTTTTAAAAATCATAATAAAAAGGTAGGAATATCTTGTATTTCTCCCACCAGTTGGACGTATGAAAGTGCTTTCCCAAAACTAAGACCATGGTGCTAACTCAATATAAAAGGTTGACAAAGATGTTCCTTCTTTTCTTCAGAAAGTTAATGTTCCCTCTCCATATTTGTATTTGCTCAAAGATGCAGCTTTCCATCTGGGAAGTCCTTGAGTAGAGTGGCTCAGAAATAGAAAGCCTGGACTCTCAAGGCTTCATTCCTTTAGCCAACATCCTTGGAACCTCTCCTTTGTGCAAAGCACAGAGGCCGGTGCCAGGGCAGCACACAAGCGTCCACAGGAGGCAGTCCCTGCTGTGACGGGCCAGGGAAGGGCCCAACTAGGAGTGCCAACAACCGCCTAAAATACGGCAGGGCGGCTGCACGGTGAACGTGCGTGTAATTAACTACAGCAAGAAGGATGAGGATCTGTCCATAAATGCAGTCCCCCTTCCCGTCGAGTCCGTGCCCCCATGAAACCCCGGGTCTAGAGAGCTGGGTCTAGCACTCGCCATCCGGCCCTGAGGGTGTCAAGTGCAGCGTGGAGAGACCTGAGGGGGAAACAAAAGGCCGAGACAGCCGAAAGGACCGAGCCCGCGCGACCCCCCGAAGGCGCTGACGCACGTAGGGCGGCCGGGCGGGGGTCCCACAGGCCCTCAGCGCCGCTCTTTGCCGGGGAGGGAAGCCCGCGGTACTCCGGACCGCGCCGTCGCGGTCGAGGATCTGCGCCTAGCTCATGACAGGGCGAGGGTGTGTCGCCTCCGGTGCGGCTAGGCCCGGGGCTCAGGGGCGGCCTCGCGGCGAAGCCCCGCCCCCGGCACCGCCCCTCAGGCGCGCGAGTCGATCCCGCGCGGCGCCAACCCTTTCCCGGGTCATCGCCCCTCCCCTCTTCCGGGCCGCGAGCCCCCTGCGCGCCGCTTTGGGGCTGAGCTCGCTCGTGTGCGCGCTCGCCCGCCCGCCAGTCCTCTCAACGCGCGCTTGGCCGCCCGACGACGCGGGAGCCGCACGCGCCGGACGAGGCTCGCTGCGCTCCCTGTTGCCGAGCGCGGGCCCGTTGAGGCGGAGCCCTCAGTTCCCGGCCAGGACACGGTCTGGGCCGCCGAATCTCCGGCCGGAGAGCGGCGGCGGCAGCGGCGGTGAGGAGACCGGGCCGGGGAAAGGCAGATATGGCGCGGCTGTGGGTATCGGGGGAGGGTGGTCCCGGCGCCCCTGCGGCCACGTCGAAGGCTCGCTGGCGGGCGGCGCACCGGGGACAGGGGAGGGGCAGGGGATGGAACCAGGTTGCATGGGCTCCCGCTCGGCGCCAGAGCAGGGCTGCGGGCCGCGAGGGCGGCCCGCGAGGCTTTCCGCGGGACCCTCGGCGGGCGCCTGAGGAAAAAGACGCCGCCTCAAGGCTCCTGCCACGTTTCCACAGCGCGTTATCTTCCGCCTCCGGGTGGGCGACAGCCCCGCGGCTTCCCACCTTCTGCCCACCCCCTTCGCGTCGGTGGGTTTTCTGGAGCCCCGCTTGTTTGCTGGAGAGTCGCGCCTCCGGGAAGCCGGGTCCTCGAACCCAGGGCCGCCCGCCGGGGACAGCGGAGCCGCGGGCCGGCGGGGCGGGCGCACCCTGGCGAGGGTGTTGTCGGGGAGGCTGGGCATTGGGCGCCAGGGCCCTTCCCCTGGAACTTGGGGAAAACCGGGATTGCAGAAGTTGGGCGCAGCTCAAGGCGGTTCTTTCAAGAGTGGGTGGAGATGTTTGATGCCTCCTCACCTACCTCTCTTAAAACCCCGGCGGGAGAGCCTAGCAGCAGCTTTCGATGGCTTCGAAAAGTCCAACTCCTAGCCCCTTGGAAAATGAGTTCCCCCTCTTCGTGGTTTGGAGCCGGCTTTGTGGCGCCGCCGAGACCGGGCAGGGGCTCCTCGCCCCACGGGCCAGTCTTCTCGCGCCCTCCACCTTGGGAACGTCTAGCAGGAGAAAAATGTGTTCCTAGAAACGTTTGCGATTAGCTTTTCGTTGCAAGGGAGGGAAAAGTACAAAGTTATAAACTCCTGCGAGGCCGAGCTTGATTCCTTTTGGGTTTTATCCACGCAGCCGTGAGCAGAGGAGCCTTGTGGAACAAAGTAGAACTTGAGGAGCAGCCGCCGCGGTGACGAGGTCCCAGGATGACGTCACCGTGCGATATTTAAAATGGGAGCCTTTTGCTCTGAGTGTGGGTGGAGGACGCCTACTTACTCAAGACGCCTGAGGTCTTCTTGGCCTTGCTTGCCTCTGGTGGTTCTCTCCCTGACTGTAACTCTCCCTCTTTCACCTTTTGGTACTCCTAGAATACTGGTGGGAGTGGGCTGCTTTTTCAGCTGTTCCAGCCATCATTTCTTCAAACGGGGAAAACAAAGTCCAAATGAGTCATCTTGTGTTACAACCAAAAGCAACCACTAAGTGGTTCTTTCCTTCGTATTTTTTTTATATGAAGGAGAGCAAACAAAAATGCAGAACTCAGATATATGGCACATAGTTGGCAAATGTAATGAATGAGGAGAATGATCTAGTTAAAGATTCAGTAAATTTCTTTAGTGTGGTTCCTTGTTTGCTTTGCTGGAGTGGAGGCTAATGTAGTTCCATCAGCAAAACTTTCTTCCCAACCCGCATGTTCAATTGCCTTGGGGTTTCTTTTCCATCGTATGGGGTGGAATATAAATGTAGCTTTATAAAGTGGCAATGGCTCACATTTTTCAGGAGGAGGCTGCACCGCAGTTGTGGTGAGCTGGGGTTATGGGGTTATGTGTAGTTGCACACTCGTGTGTGGACCCATGCCCAGTGCCTGCTAGCTGGCTGTAGAAGGTGAATTTGTCATTCTAGGGTTCTGGGAGGAAGATTTGTGTGCCTTCCCCTCCAGGATCAGGCTATCTGTGGCTGCCAGCACACCTCTCAGATAACTGTGTAGAATTTATTTCACAGTGAGGTTCCTTGTTTGAATTTGCATTTGGAGTAAAGGAGTCACATTCTGAAGAGAGACATGAGCAGTTTGAGAAAAGAAAGCTAACAATCAGCTTTATTTTTGTTTGAAATGTGGGAACACAAACTACTGCTAGGTTAGTCGTTTTTATGCTAAACATAGCAGAGGCTGTATGTCTTTAATACGTAATTGGCTCCCTAAAAGGGTGATGTTGCTTACTAAATGCAGCATCTTAATAACTCCAGGTTACAGCAGCCAGATGAATGAGCTCACTGAGTAGAGACAGAACATACATCAAAACAATCTTAGGAGAAGGGTTGGCCTTTAAGGATAAATCAATGATAAATCAGATATACCATTTTTAAAGTCCTTTGAGGCAATCCAAAATGTAGCTAAATCTCTGATTATTTTTTTAGTTTGTTTTTCTGTGGGTGACTTGAATTTCCATTTCTTAAATATGTCCTGATAGAGCCACTATTTTCTGTGTCTCTTAACTTCTGGATAAATGTATCTCTCCCTGAAAGAGTACTTACAGAAAGTCAATACTGAAATTTTTTATGTATAACACTTTTGAGGTTTAATTTATATACCAGGCAATTCACCCATTTAAAATGTATAGTTCAGTGGTTTTAGTGTATTCACAAAGTTGTACAACCATTACTATAGTGAAATTTAGTATATATTTTTATCACCCCACAAAGTAACTCTGTACTTATTAGCAATGCTCCTCTTCTCAGCATCCCACTTACCCCTAGGCCACTAATCTGTTTTCTGTCTATATAGATTTGCTTATTCTGGATATTTCATATCAATGGAATCGTATAATATGTGGTCATTTGTGACTGACTTCTTTCCCCTAGTTTGATGTATTCAAGGTGCATCCATGTTGTAGCTTATATTAGTACTCATTCCTTTTAATTGCTGAATAATATTCCATTACATGTGTATACCGCAGTGTTTGTCCATTCTTTAGTTTGTAAACATAGTAGATTGTTTTTACTTTTTAGCTATTATGAATACTGCTGTGGGCATTTCTGTATTCAAGGTTCACCCATATTGTAGCTTGTATTAGTACTCATTCCTTTTCATTGCTGAGTAATATTCCATACATGTGTGTACCACAGTATTTGTCCTTTCCTTAGTTGGTAGGCATATTGCTTGTTTTCACTTTTTAGTTATTATGAATACTGCTATGGGCATTTCTGTACAAGATTTTGGTGTGGACATGTGTTTTCATTTTTCTTGGGCAAATAGAAGTAGAATTGACCGCGTCATATGATAACTCTATGTTTAACCTTTTTAGGAACTGCCGAACTTTTCTGTTATAAAACGACTCTACAGTTCTAGATTTTAAAGTAGACGTTTTTTATGTTTTAAAGTTCAAATCATTTCACAGAATTTTAAACTTAGATTATCGCAGCTAAATATTGACACACAGTAAAATCTGTGTTGTAGTATCATTTATTATAGTGCTTTTACTGATAGATCTGGTTTTATTTTAGCCAACAGGAGTAATGTGCTCTGTTTATGGAACTTCTCCATGAAGCTAAGTTATAAGATTTTTAAGTAGTATTTTATAATAAGGCCCTTGTGGCATAAAGATAAGTAGATTGTTCTCTACTCCAGATATAAGCCAAAGAAATACAAGATAAAATTGGAAGGAGGAGAAGGGGAGAGCTGTAGAGGAGGTATGTCTTACAGAGCTTCATCTTCCCAGTTTTTTTATTTTGGTTTTTTGAGAAAACATGTTTTATCTTTGCAGGGAAAAAAAAATGAAGAACGAAATTGCTGCCGTTGTCTTCTTTTTCACAAGGCTAGTTCGAAAACATGATAAGTTGAAAAAAGAGGCAGTTGAGAGGTTTGCTGAGAAATTGACCCTAATACTTCAAGAAAAATATAAAAATCACTGGTATCCAGAAAAACCATCGAAAGGACAGGCCTACAGGTAAAGGATTAGATTGGATTAAGCAGAGGCTGATCAACCCCTGAGGTGGGTTCAAGGCCAGATGATTGAAGGGTGTGCAGACCATGTCTACAGGTGTTTCATCTGCAAAATATAGAACTCTGGGGTGTTTGTATATCTTCTCCTTACTCATTTTAAAACAAGTATTTGTTAGTGGAGTGGTGGAGTCCCATTGCCTGGACACAGGGGGCCAATGCTATGGGGTCATAGGAGTTAGTCTTTTGTGGTTATAGCCTGGCTCATAACAGTGCATTTCTGTTTATCACATGTACTTAGGGATTTTCACAATTCTAGAGGACCCGTAATAACACATTAATGGGCATGGTAGGAGTTGAAAGAAGTGAATCTTGTGTCTAAAAGTAAATTACATGATCTATGCTCTTCGAAAAAAAAGTTTTATGGAAAAAGGAAACTAAGATTATTAAGACACCTGATACGTTGTTAATACAAGAATAATCTCATTTATATATTTGTGGTAGAAGCCAGTGTAACTATTTTATAGATGAATGTAACTCACCTGTGATCCACGACTAGTAAATGCTGGCTCTGGGATTTGCTTTTTGCGTGGCTTTTTTTTGTGTGTGTGGTATTGTTTTTGCTCTGTCACCCAGTCTAGAGTGCATTAGTATTAACCATAGCTCACTGCAGCCTCAAACTCCTGGGCTCAAGCAGTCCTACTGCCTCAGACTCCCAAGTAGCTAGGATTATAGACATGCGCCAACACACCAGGCTAATTAAAAAAAAAAAAAAAAAAATTTGTAGAGATGGGATCTCGCTATGTTACCCAGGTGAGTCTCAAACTCCTGGCCTCACGCGATCTTCTGCCTTTGCCTCCCAGAATGTTAGGATTACAGGCATGAGTCACCATGCCTGGCCAAAGTTCTGGGATTTGAACTCAGGTCTACATGACCCCATATTTTCATGGGCTTTCTGCATACCGCAGTGCTACCACTGTTTTGGCACTGAGAAGGAAGATAATTCTCACTTGCAGCTGTCTTTTGTACTCTGCTTTATAAGGTACATTTATAGCTTAAAGTAAAGAAGAGCAGACTCCTATAAAACATGCCCTGGCATGCTCACTCTAGTATTTATGTGACTGCTCAGGAACCTCAGCTGAGAATGTTCTGCTAAACTCAGCTGTCAAACACTGTCCCATTTGTGGATGTGGCCACAAGAAATAAAAGTGGAGCAGTGACTATAGTGATAACTACAGAAATTCTCTTTTATTTGTTTATATTGATGTCCCCTAAGTTTCCTACACAGATCAACACTTTGTGCTTTGATGTCAGAAGGACTTCCTTTCTGCCACTGAGCTCTTGCAAGTACAGGACTATTCAAGGAGTCTAGAAAGGAGGCAAACATTATTTGCTAATTTCTCATGTACTGAAAGTCAAGTGAGCTTGTGTTCTATTGCCAATAAGAGAATCAAAATAGAATATTTTCCTTTTCATTTTAAATCCAAAGAGGTTTCCAGTAAATTGGAAAATGTGAATTAAAATAGAAATGTGCATGCTGACACAGGCTCAAGTCATTTTTTATCTTATCACTTGATTCTCTTAATTTTTTTCTGTGTATTTTCATTTCTGATAGAGTGAACAGCTTTTGTAAGTTAGAACTGCTGAGGCTTTTTACTTCGATTTAATTGACATTGGATGAAGGCTTTTTGGAAGTGCCAAGCCACCATACTATTACTGAAAAAGGAGGCACTGTCAAGTAAATACTTAAAGGTCAAGCTGTACAATTTCATTTCCATTAATTCTAAAAACTTGAGAAAAAAAACCTGAAACAAGATTAAATTGGCATGTGATCAGAAGTATCATTACTGAGTCATTTTAAAGCTGTATTTGAAGTAGAAAACTCTAAAGACTTAATAGTGGGTTGTTACTATTATAAAAATGAATGGAATATAAGATTAACCAGGTTAGTGGAAACTTCAGTCCATAGACTAGGTGGAGACTCTTCAGTCCATAGAGTAGCTGGAGTGTTCTTTCTCTTACAAAATGTTTGTAAGTTGAAATTGTTTTGCTGTGATATAAATACTTGTGGAGAGCAATTTGGCAATATTATCAAGATCTGTAAAAGTAGTCATACCTTTTGAACAATAAGTCTCCCAAGAATCTATTCTAGAAGTATAATTAGAAATGCAGACAAACGTATGAATATGGATGTTTCTTACACTTTGTAATTGCAAAAATTGGAAAGAACTAAACTGTCAACATTAAGTAAATGAGAATATTTTTACGCAACTTTTAAAATTTTGTTTTCAAAGAGTAGTTAATGGGTAAGTAGTCAGTATGTAGAGTGAAAAAAACAGTACAAAATATGTAAGGTATGCAGATTTTGTTGAAGCATAGTCTCTGTTTAAGCATCTATATTTATATATAATTTGTAAGCTTAGAGCCTGTTATCACCTTCATTGTAGATAAGAAAAACACATCTAAGATATATCTTTTTATCCTTAACCGCTTTTCGTCCCAGAGCACATGGGATCTTTCGAATTACCCTATACAATATTAGAATCTAAACCATAAGACCATGTTTTTAAAAGGACTAAGCCGTATTTTACATACTAGAAAATAATTTTTCTCACTTCTCCTTTGTTATGTAGTTAATGGTGATGCTAAGATAGGTACGTATAAACAGAGTTGAGTATTAGGGAAATAACTTGCTCTTTGGAGTCTAGTGGCCTGGATTTGAACCCTAGATCCATCACTTACTAGCTGTATAATTTTGGGGAAGTTACTCAAACTCTCTCTGCCTCCCTTTTTCTTTATGCTGAGGAAAAAAAGTAACTCACAGGATGATCATGAGAATTAAGAGTTAATACATGCAAAGCATTTAGGAAATTGTCCATTGCATAATAAATTTTTAAAAAGCGTTTTTATTAATATTACGTAGAAACACATATTCCTAGTTATTCTATTGAGAAATTTTCATTTTTTAAATAGAAGTTAAAACCAACTAATAATTTAACTTTTACAAAAACTTTAAATAGCACATGTAGTCTTTACATCATTATGTTTTACAGTATAATTACTATTTATCAATTAACTTGTATTTCCATGTTTTATAGTTTCAGGTCTGAGGAAGAGGTACAGTGACTTAACTAAGCTCACCTGAGAAATACTAGGATTAGTGCTGAAATCCAAATTCTCTTGATTGATTCTTGATTGTAGGCAGTAAATACTTTTCCTTCATAGGCCCTATTTCCCTAGTTAATCAGAATGCTTATTTAACATTTAACAGAATGCATATTTTTTGTATTTACTCTAAGCCACCTTTAAATATTCCATTAGGTAGGTGTGGTATAATAGGTTAAAAAAAGATGAGACAGAGGCTTTATTGGTTTAGAAATTTTCCTCACTTAATTTTGACAACTATTTAAATAAAAGTCCTTGGGTAAATAGAAGTTAAATGAAATAAGCCAATAACATGTTAGGTATTTTAATCGTTAGTATGTGATATGAATGAATCTGTGTCCTTCACTTATGCCGTATATAGAACAGTTATAGGTAAAGCAAGGGTGTCATCTTACCACTTTATTATCTGAGATATAAAAGCAAGTTAATGACAGATCAGAACTTGTCATAAGCATTTCCAAATATCATCTGAAACATTAGATGAGGCCTTTTGTTAGAGATTTTTTTGTATAGGAACTTGGCCTATAGAAACTTTTGCCTTCAGAGTTCTTAAATTTCATGCAACTTTCATACTCCTTGCTCATTTAATGTACATGGGTGGTCAAGTCTGGGTAGACTGAGGTAGACCCAGTACTAGTGATTTTCTTGGGCTCACATAGGTGCCATCTTTTTTTCAGGCTGCCTCTGTGTCTGTAGTTCACATTCATTATCTATTTAGGATAGATATGCTCCTAGGTTCTCTACCAGGGTATTTTTATTACTATTTTATTAGTCACCTTGGCAAATATGAATAGATGTTAACGGCGTTTATGATTAAATTCATTTAAATCCATTAATATAACTCCACTTTGTTGTAGATGTATTCGTGTCAATAAATTTCAGAGAGTTGATCCTGATGTCCTGAAAGCCTGTGAAAACAGCTGCATCTTGTATAGTGACCTGGGCTTGCCAAAGGAGCTCACTCTCTGGGTGGACCCATGTGAGGTGTGCTGTCGGTGAGTTCTCAAGTTTGGACGCTGAACTGATGACCATGCTGGAACTAATTTTATGACATGCTGTCATGTACAACCTGCCTGTGTATCTTTATGGCCAGGAGCTGGTGGTTTAACTCTCTCAGATGTAAATTTTATGAAATACTTTTCTGGAGGTGATGCTGAAGGACTGGTTACATTCCTGCTTTACAGCTGAAAAAAGAAACTGATTAGGCGGGGGTTTTCTAGTAGTGCTTTGCCAGGAAGCTTATTGTAGACCAAGAAGTAGACACCTTGATTCCGCCAGGTGTCTATTATCTTTAATTGGTGGTGCACTTGACTGTTTATCTTCAAATTAAGAAGCTAATTCCAAATAATACTGGGTAACCACTTTTGGTTTCTTTCTGTTTGTCTATTCTCCCTCTCTCCTCTTTTCTTTGGAGTGGAGTTTCACTCTTATGGCCCAGGGTGGAGCTCAGTGGTGCGTTCTCAGCTGTCTGCAACCTCTGCCTGCTGGGTTCAAGCGATTCTCCTGCCTCAGCCCCCCGAGTAGCTGGAATTACAGGTGCCCACCACTGTGTCTGGCTAATTTTAAAAATATTTTTAGTAGAGATGGTGTTTCACTATGTTGGCCAGGCTGGTCTCAAACTCCTGACCTCGTGATCCACCCGCCTCGGCCTCCCAAAGTGTTGGGATTACAGGTGTGAGCCACTGCTCCTGGCCTCCTCTTTTTGGTTATATAAGTGACTGAGTGATACTTTCGTGGTTTTATTTTCATAATGGAAGTTATTTTTCTCATCTCCTAATGAACAGAATTGTGAAAGATCAGTGCTAGGTATGAAATCTTTTTGAACTCCACTCACTCAAAAGCCATTCTTTGTGGACTGGGCACTCAGTTGTGGGGTTTTCAAAAATGAAAGCAACATTTTGCTTTTAGGTAGTTCAGTTTGAAATTAAGGAGAAGAAAAGTAAGCAAATTACATTGATCTGATTTATGCTATAACAGAATGTGTACAAAATGCAGTGGTAGGTTGCACAAAGTAGAAAGTTACTGCATCTGGTGAGGAGTCAGGAGACTACTGAGTAGGTGATACTTGAGCTGGGAGGTGAAGGATGAGCCATGGTTGACCAGGTGACAAGGTGGGAAGGATGTTCTAAGTAGGAAGAAGATGAACAGAGGCATAGAACTCCTGCAAGAATTTTCCTGTGGCTCTACCTTTAGGATGTTTCTATTTGGTTTTGAGGCACAATTCATCTGACCACCTGCCCTCTTAACTGATTGTAGTAAAGCTGCTTTTTGAAGGAACCCTAACTGTGTACTCCCAAGGTGGTCACAGACTGACCTGATTCCAACAACGAAGGTGGAGGTGAAGACATGAGAACTGAATTACATGGTTATTCTTCCATTAACTTTTGTCAGGACCACTGCTTGAGGTTACTACCTGATTTGCCAGTGGTTGGTTTAAGTTTACTGCTTTGGGAAACCAGGTGTAGGTGGTAGAGGTTTGTGATAGACATTCTCCAATACTTCTTTCTCGGGTAGAATAGGGGAGCAAGCCATCTCAGATTTAGGTCTGAGAAAATAAACATTTTTAGATTCTGGGACTAATTAAGGACTTGCTTTAGGCTAGAGTTGGAAAACTTTGGCCACTGAACCTGTGCAAAAGACATCCATTTATAAGAAATAGCTGTCAAAAAGCTACTATATTGAATTGTTTACTTTTTAATTTGACCTGCACTTAGATTCTAGTTGACTCTTATTTAACACACAGTTTTTTAAGTTGTGTGGTTTCTTAACCCATACAATGTGAGAAGCAGCATTTGAAAGAGGGTTGATCAGTCAGATGCTACCAAAAGATGTCATATGATCTTACATAGAGACAAAAATGAAAAAGCTAAAAAATCAGCACAATTATGTTATCACACAATCAAAAGTTTATGTTCAATATAATGATCCTAAACCGTCAGGGGAAAGTTTTTATATCCGAGGATGTTTAACAAGTTGCATAATTATATAAACATTTTGGACCTATGTATTTAAAATGCTTAAAATAAGTCTCAGTACCTGAACATAAACACTTTAGTTATACAGACATTCTACTTCAGTAGCCATTTCATTACTTGATGATGCCTGGCAGGAAAAAACTACTACTTTGCTTTCATCTTATTAATCAAATAAAACCTTTGCATTCAGTAGACTTCTATTTTGCCAAACATTGGCTCTGATGTGGTTTTTTTCACAGCTAATAGAAATCACCTGTGAATGTCAGGTGTTCATTCAATAACAGAACCCCAAAAAGAAAGACGTATTAGCAGTTGAGTAGAGGTGGTTGATATAATTTAACAGAGGAAAAAGAGACTTTGAGAAGTGTTTTTTCACCAAAACTGGAAAGACAGATATTTCGAAAATTAAAGCTGATCTAGCAAGTATACAGTTGATCAAATATCCGAGAATCTTTAAAAATAGTAACTCACTGGCATACTAGAGACTAAGATTGTTTAAAAAAATTGAGATGCACTCAACATTCTTCATAGTCTTCACTTACTCTATCTGACAGAATAAAATGTTGCAAGAGTACAAAGAATGCCATATAGTTAGAAAGGTTATCACTTAGTGATACAGAATAGAAAATAAATCTTGCCTATGATGAGAAGTTCTGAGAGTAGATGCCAACTTCATTATCTACTCAACATATTTTACAACTTTTTTTTTTTTGGGGTGATTTCTGCAATCCTTTTTTTTCCCCCGCAATACAGAGTGTTAGATACTATTGATTGTTTCAAAATAACTAAATTAGCCTTGATGTTTTACCAGTGATCATTGAAAAATGGAAAGTTTAAAAGTTGTCCAGGTGTTACTAATTATCGTAAGGGATTGACTGCACATTGTAATGTTATAGTAGTATAGTCAGCAGCTTCTCTTACCATGAAGAGAGAGCCCTCATACCAAAATAGTTCAAAGGGAAAAATGCAGAACCAAATTGGGTGTCAAAGAAATCTGAGCTAATAATGCTGATCCTTCAATCATTAGATATTTGCCCTTGGTTGAGGTTTCTGTTTCTACAAAGGCAGGAATTTTTCTCAAATTTCTTGCCTTTCCGTTTTTGATTTTTGATTCCATTAATGGGCAAAACTGAAGATAGGCCTAAGCCATTGTTATATTACTGTCATTAACACATGAATTAGCCTTGATTGTCTTGAAATTTGTTGAGTCTTCCAGCCATGGAGAGGACATGGAGTAAATGTGTATTGCTAAAACCTTATGCTAAGTAAACTTGAAATTAGAGAACACAGATTTTATGTTGTGAGGAACTCAGTTGTTTAGGAATTTTATTTGTTTGTTTGTTTTGTTTTAGAGAGAGGGTCTTGCTCTGTTGTCCAGGCTAGAATGTGGTGGCATGATCATAGCTCACTGTAATTGTGAACTCCTGGGCTCAAGCAGTCCTCCTGTCTTGACCCCACAAAGTGCTGGGATTACAGGTATAAGCTACCATGTCCAGCTTCTGTTTAGGCATTTTATACTATGAAGAGTCACCAGCCGTAGATCAGCCACTATCTAGCCAGCTCCAGCTTCCTCATCCGGCATATGGGAAACTAAGGCCTAGGGAAATTAAGTGACTTGCTTCTGGTGACCAGAGCTAGTTAGTGGCAGAGCCACAATGAGAAATTAGTCTAATGCCCTTTCCACCATCCCGTAGCAACTTTTTTTTTTTTGAGACGGAGTCTTGCTCTGTTGCCCAGGCTGGAGTGCAGTGGCGCAATCTCAGCTCACTGCAATCTCCGCCTCCCACATTCAAGCAATTCTCCTGCCTCAGCCTCCCGAGTAGCTGGGATTACAGGTGCATACCACCAGGCCCGGCTAATTTTTTGTATTTTTAGTAGAGACGGGGTTTTGCCATGTTGGCCAGGCTGGCCTCGAACTCCTGACCTCATGATCCGCCCACCTTGGCCTCTCAGAGTGCTGGGATTATAGGCTTGAGCCACTGCACCCGGCCCCTGTAGCAGCTGTTATGAGGTAAACTGAAAAAGAATAGAAAAGCGAAGTTATGTACTATATTTAAGCAGTATTTATAGTTTCATTTGGCCTATAGGAATGGAAGACAGCATACCTATCTGCAGAAATAGAACTTATCTATCTGTGTGATCTATGAGACTACTTGATTTCCACATAAATTTCCTTTTCTTTTTAAATTGAGAGACAGGGTCTCGCCATGTTGCCCAGACTGGTCTCAAATTCCTGGGCTCAAGTAGTCTGTCCACTTAGGCCTCCTGAAGTGCTGGGATTACAGGCGTAAGCCACTGCACCCAGCCTCATGTACGTTTTCAAAGGCTTTATAGCAGTTTATCATAGATAACCATTCTGATTCAGAAGTAATTTGAGACAAGTGCTGTCTTGAAATGAATTAACATCAGCTAACTATTTTTATTGAATCAAAAGCTTGACATTATTTCTTAGAGTTACTTATTTTTATCTTTTTTCGAATTTAGAATCACTTTAATTGCATTTCTAACTTTAATTATGTGTTTTGTAAGAACTGCTTAACAATGTCCTTTGTCCTGATGCTAGAAATTGTTTCATAATGTTGACATTGTGTAATCTATTTAAATAGATTTGTGGGTTTCTCCTATGTCCACTGAGTAAAAACTCTTGGTTTTACTTGAGTTTATTACACTGTTTTCCTACATATCAGAATTTTTTTTTTTTTTTAACCAGCAGTGTAGGTTACATATTTTGACAACTTAAAAAAAAAATCAAAAATCTTGAAAAATGTTTTGGAAGAATAACAAGACATTTTCATCTTACCTTAAAAAAAATTAAGATGAGAGGTGAATAGTTATCCTAGGAAACTCTGAAGTAAGCAATATAATTTAAGTTAAACCTCTATATTCTTCAGCAACAATCTTTTTTCTTTCATCTCAATAACTGCCTCAGTTCTCATTTTTGTGAGTATAAGAAACACAGGCCCCCTTTTTTATTTAATTAGGGTTAAAGTCAGTTTTATAGGAAATTTCTAGTTGATCTGTGACTTAAATTGCTAGGATGTATGTTACATTTATAAGTACAACTGGGGCTGGGCGTGGTAGCTCATGCCTGTAATCCCAGCACTTTGGGAGGCTGAGGCAGGTGGATCACCTGAGTCAGGAGTTCAAGACCAGCCTGGCCAACATGACGAAACCTCGTCTCTACTAAAAATACAAAAATTAGCAGGGCGTGGTGGTGGGCACCTGTAATCCCAGCTACTCAGGAGGCTGAGGCAGGAGAATCACTTGAACCCAGGAGGTGGAGGTTGCAGTGGGCTGAGATCACGCCCGTTGCACTCCAGCCTGGGCAACAGAGCAAGACGTGTCTCCCCCCGCCAAAAAAAAAAAAAAAAAAAAATTTCAGGCAGTGGCGCATGCCTGTAATTCTAGCACTTTGGTTGGCTGAGGTGGGTGTATTTCTTGAGCCTAGGAGTTCGGGACCAGCCTCAGCAACATGGTGAAACCCTGTCCCTAAAAATGTATATAAATTAGCTGGGCATGGTGGTACACTCCTATAGTCCCAGCCTCTTGGGAGGTTTGAGGTGAGAGGATCAATCACTTGAGCCCAGGAGGTAGAGGCTGCAGTGAGCTGTGATTGTGCCACTGCACTCCCGCCTGGGCAACAGAGTGAAACCTATCTCAAAAAAATAAAAATACATCAGAATGTTTTATTGTATAACCAATTTCATTGGTACATACAAAAATGCAATCAAAACAGTGGACTTTTTTTATGTTTTAAACAATTTTTTAAGGAATTAGTAGAAAAGAAAGAAAAGAAGGAAAGAAAATGGGGTTACTTTTATGAATACTTAGATAGAACAGAAGTAGAAAACTGGTTTGCTTGCTGGCATTGAGCTGTATTAGGATATTAAATGTGTAGGCTTAAGTTCTGTGATGATTCCTTCTTTGCCTTGGATTGATGGCATGTCCAGTCTCTTTAATTGTTTTTATGGACATTTTTTGCTTTGCTGATGTGACTTCAAGATTTATACGTTTTTAATTTTATTCTTAGGTATGGAGAGAAAAACAATGCATTCATTGTTGCCAGCTTTGAAAATGAAGATGAGAACAAGGATGAGATCTCCAGGAAAGTTACTAGGGCCCTTGATAAGGTTACCTCTGATTATCATTCAGGATCCTCTTCTTCAGATGAAGAAACAAGTAAGGAAATGGAAGTGAAACCCAATTCGGTGACTGCAGCCGCAAGTCCTGTGTACCAGGTAACCATGGAACAGCTCAGTTTTAAAGGCATGTGCAGGGATTGCCAGGACCTTTGAAAGGTAGTCCTGCTTGGCATTGCCCAAGGTTTCTGATTTGAGATTCTGGATAATGGTTCTTGCCTTCCCTGATGCTAAGGGAAAGCTGTTTCTCTGGCACGTAAATAGGCATCCTCAGTCATTTTATCAAAGGTCAGCTTCACTATACAATAATTAAGATAAATTTATTTCAGA